>NC_134839.1:53626940-53945069 GCF_965363235.1 Mytilus galloprovincialis
TAATCAGAACAAAAACAATAAGTCTTTCCACAGAAAAGTGGAAAGACTTAATAATAATCAGAACAAATACAATAGGCTTTCCACAGAAAAGTGGAAAGACCTAATAATCAGAACAAATACAATAGGTCTTTCCACAGAAAAGTGGAAAGACCTAATAATAATAATAATAATAATCAGAACAAATACAATAAGTCTTTCCACAGAAAAGTGGAAAGACTTAATTATAACGTGTGAACATCAATGGAAATCCATACATAAAACGAAGATTATTGACAATTCATTATAACTTTTTTTTAATTTTGGAGAGTAATGCATTATCAAAATCATGTTATCTTATCTTTAATCTGACTTAAGCAAGTATATACTATATATGTGCGTTTAAACTGAACCGTAACACTCATTTGATCTAAACCAATTTGCATTAAGTGTAAATACGTTATTTAATGTTACTTTTAAACAGCAGATATTGTTACACTTTTTTTTTCTCACAAAATTATTTGTTTGCATAACTTATGAGTGTTTATTCGTATATATTAGATAACAATTGATTTTATTTATAGGCATTCTTAAAGTGGTAAAATCATACACTTACTGGTAAACTTTTGTTGAAAAAAATTCATGTAGAATACAATCTTGTTTATTTTTTGTCAGTATGAAAGACACTAATCATGTGACATACATTACGTTCACTTTGAACATATATATGTTTTTATAAATGTCTGGAAATATTCTTACTTGACATGGTCTATTATAATGTATTTTTAATTTCTGGGCATGCTCAGAAACATTCTACTGTAAGAAACGACACACATTTTCTTAAAAAGGTTATTTTATTAGTACAAGTTGGTATTTGGGTATCTTTATTTAATGTCAAACAAAAGAAGCCTGCCTTCAGTCTTTGGTCAGTTTTCAACGTATCTCTTTGCTTGTAATATTGCATAAGTTTGCTTACTCGGTACCTTGAAAGGAAATTGAAATTCATTATTGAATTAATTGGTACGTATGTATATTAAATCAATGAGGTATAAATATATTATATGTCTATATTTTAAATACTTTGTCTATATTTTTATAAATATGTAGTTAAAAAAAAAGTATAGTGTTTAAAATGAAATATCAAAAGTTCTGTTTTTGTTTTCTTTTTTTTTATACTTTTCTTTTATTTATTTGGAATACCGATATTCTAATAATATAGAAAGTCTACGAGAAATCATTTTTGCGTGTAAATTTACATTGAAGACAATTCATTCTAAACAAGATCCTTTTCCTGGAAATATTTTGAACTTCTGTGATAACTTCTGATAACTATATACCAAACAATGTATTGTTCACTCGAAGGTAAAGTTTTAATCAATAGAAAGATTATTATATGAAGTTACCAATTACTATATACTAACGATGTTTTTTTTTTTAGACAAAGATGTCATTCTGTTGTCGATTCCTCACAAAACTGCATAGTAAAGAAATTACAAAAGACGAAAATGGTAGGGCGAAACAGTTTCAACTTTTTAGCATCAGACGACCGTACATGCGGGCCTTCCATACCTCTTGGTTTTGTTTTTTTCTAGCTTTTACATCATGGTTTGGCATACAACCACTTATACCAACAATAATGAAGGAACTCAATCTTTCCAAAAAAGATGTTGCGAACTCCGGTATAGCTAGCGTAGCTGCTACTATTGGTTTACGAATCATTGTTGGGCCACTTTGTGATAAATTTGGACCACGAAGAATCATGTCTGCTTTACTGTTAACAGGGTCTATTCCCATGGCTCTTGCAGGGTTAATAAAAAATGGAACAGGGCTTATTGTTTTACGTCTTTTTATTGGTGTTTTGGGAGGGGCCTTTGTACCCTGCCAGGTTTGGACCAGTATAATGTTTAACTCTAAAATTGTTGGAACCGCCAACGCTCTTGTTGGTGGATGGGAAAATCTTGGTGGAGGATTTACTTTCTTGTTTATGCCGGCGATATTTCAATTGGTCAAGCTGGCAGGCGCAGATGCATTTCTTGCTTGGAAAATAGCAGTTATAATACCTGCTTTAATCTGTTGCATTGCAGGTAAGTTTTTTTGCTCATATTTTAATAATTCTAGTATGTTTTTAATATGAAAAATATTTAGTAATTCATCTACTAACAAACAAAATAGAGGACAAATGCCAAGAATTAGTGTAAATGAAATTATACTGAATGCATTAGGTATACTTTATAACGATGTAATAAAAACGATATCATACTTGAAGGAATTTACGGAACAGGTACAGTAAAAGATACAGAATACATCGCGTTTTAAAAATTCTACGATAAACCGATCGGTTGCTGTGGTACACAACTTTATGACAATATAGTACATTATGTGTCTATATAAACATGCAAATATATAAATGTTGAGGTGAAACAAACGATTTAAATATTTGACACAATATAATTTTTCAAAACTGTCTTATTAAAGTTCAGTTGTACAATCTGTTAAATATTTGATACTTACATTTCTGTATAGTACATAGTATGTAAGCTTATTGCAAGAAGTGTTGACATAGATATCCTTTGTAAGGTCATTTCTATAATTTCTGTATACAAATTTTTGGATTTTTCTAAAAAAAAAAAATTCTAATTCCCACGCATAATTTTTATTCACTATGTAATTGAATTCAAGTATCGCAGATCAAATTTATTCGTTCATTGTGTGTCAATTTGCGTTTTTGATTGAGTTAAGTTGTCCAATTGATATTTTAAAGTGTGTTTTTCTATGTTGTGATGTTATACTTTTGTTTCAGAAAAGGGAGAAGGTTTGGTACAATTAAAACGTTTAATCGCGCTAAAATTTTTTGCACCTGTCCTAAGTCAGGAATCTGATGTACAGTAGTTGTCGTCTGTTTATGTAGTTCATACGTGTTTTTCGTTTCTCGGTTTTATATAGATTAGACAGTTGGTTTTCCCGTTTGAATGGTTTTATACTAGTATTTTTTGGGGCCCTTTATAGCTTGCTGTTCGGTGTGAGCCAAGGCTCCGTGTTGAAGGCCGTACTTGTTACTTGGATGGAGTGTGGTCTCATTGGAACTCATACCACATCTTCCTATATCTATAGATTACCTTAGCCGTATTTGACACAATGTTTTGGAATTTTTGGTCCTCAATGTTCTTCAACTTTGTATTTTTTGCTTTATAATTATTTTGATCCGGGCTTCACCGATGAGTCTTATGTAGACGAAAAGTGCGTCTGGCGTATAAATTATTATCCCGGTAACTTTAATAAATATTATAATGATAAACTATACTCGTTCCCGTTATTTTCGAGTTATCAGCAAATAGCCTCTATTCTGTCCTTGGCAAATAACGCATTTTCCACTGAGGTGATGAAAAGAAATATGCACGTTAAAATCAAAATTCTGACTATCAGGAAGCTCGACACAAGCAATTCACGCAGTAAATCATACTTTGAGATAAATTGTATAACCAGGCAGGACAACAAAAGTGTTGTAATTTGCACATATTGTACATGTCTACTTTGTCTCTCATCTTTCATCTTTATTCCCAGTTAAATGAACCTTCAACATCATTTTTACTTCAGTCTTTGTGCCCATATGTATATTAAAAAAAATATATATAAATTTCATGCGTCCGACGCGCTTTTTTTTTATATCAATCTTCATCTGAAACGCTCAAAGCAGAATATTTGAAAGCAAAGAAGGATTAAAATCCGGGAAACATTTGGAGTTAAATGGACATGAGGGACTTTATTGTTTAAAATGTAACTGTTTAGAGTTGGTAAATGTCTTATTGCATGGTGGTGGAATTCGTTCTTGTAATAATTTCTATACAATGCATCTTTCTCTTCTTTCAACTGCAAAGGCTTTGCTGTTCTTCTTTGCAACTTCCGGTCATGAAAAATAAGTATTAGATTAATATTTGAGAAAAACAAAATAAAATAGCCGTCAAGGAATTTTATTTCCGCAAAGATTTAGAGACAAAAAAACAAATCTTCGGTCGATAGAGGAAACATGATGAGAATAAGCAAGGAAGTACTAACAACCGGTCTTAGAAAGTAAAAATCGGTCAGAGATAAAACTGTTTAGTGATTTATGAGATGTTCCTTTGAAGGCAGTTAAATATATAAATGTGAAGGTGAGAAGAACGATTTTGTTTGACACTTACATGTTTTTTTAAGTGTTTTTATATAATAGATTAATTCTGAAATTGCAGTTGTGCAATCTATTAAATATTTGACATTTATATATATTTTTTAATTGTCTTTGTATATTAGTTTAATGCAGGAAGTTACCTTGTACAATCTATTTCTCTATGACGTCGATTATCTAATGAGACAACAAATCTTCACGTCATAACTAGAATTTCGACTACAGATGGATTTAGTCCTTACCTGTACAAAAGTAATCTCAACGTTCACGTTAGAGAAATCCAGCAGACCTAGGTCAGCTTTTAATGTACCGCTGCAGACCGAATCGCCTTGACGGATGAAATTGTCTTATTAGATATAGGAAGATGTGGTGTGAGTGCCAATGAGACAACTCTCCATCATGTATTGTTAGTACGCGTATTGCCATCTGATAAAGTCGTGGTGATTATAAGGTGCATAACAACTGCTATCAAAATATTTTGTTTGAACCGGTCCTGGTTTTCTTACTACAACCTGCAAATTCATGTGACAAAGATTGAATTTATTAGTATAAATCACTGAACGAATTTTATGACCTTGTTTTTTAATATAAAAGATTTTGCAGACAGTACATTGACTGAGCATGCGCGAAAGCGAATAAGACACGGATTGATAACGGTCTCCGAATTTTGATATTTTTTCAAGAATTAGCTTTTGGAAAAATAATATTTCAAAAACAAATTTGGGAAGTACACTACATTAATAAGTCATATCACAATTATTATCAACTTTGAATGGTTTCAGAGGTGTTGCGGCTCAATGAAATCGGTCACTTCCTTTAGAAGTATTGCTACGCATACTGTGCAACAGTCACATATCACACTGACAAACTTATATAATAAGTGTCTTAAACCGGATGCATCCCCAATCCAACAAACCACCACCACGCAAACAGAGCCAAGAGACAGCATAGTTGGACAGGGATATTGTCACCAGTCCCTACAACCCCAACAAGGCCTGCCACCGTCTGGTATTTTACACCTCCACAAATGACAGAGGCAAGCGCAGTAGGATCGACTTCGAAGAAGGGTTTGACATCGACGACCCAGTCCTACTGCGCACACCACCACACACATCGCCCGTCATCAATAAAGAATCCAAAGAGGCAATGCAAACAGCCATACTAGCAGCACGACCTGATACTCCGTACCAGCAACACCAACGCAGTCGGAGTAAAATGAAGGCCAAAAGACAAACAAACTCCGGTCTATAAATTAGGTTATTACAGTCCGCAATATCCAGACAGGATAGTCGGACGTGAAACATCTACATATTATCATCATGCATGCATTCAATTGTGATGTTATTCCCGGATAAATGAACAGTATGGCTTTTACCTCAATCTTGCATTAGTGTCCACATTTAAAAGACACAAAATCAGCACGAATGTGGAAAGTCAAGGATGAGTAATAACCGAAACGGTTTAAGATTTATAACCACCCAAAAGAGCATAACAAGAATAGCCAAATCTTTTCTGACTCTTATTCCAAAGAAAAATAAAGATAGAACACTCTTGTCGAACTGTCGTCCTTTAGCCAAAGTTATTGCGGAAAGAATGAAATTATTTCTTCCGAAACTTATAGATCCGGATCAGACGGGATATGTGACTTGTAGATATATTGGTGAAAATCTACGACTTATTGCTGATACTATATTGCTTACTACTTTAAAGAATCATCTAGGGCTTATATATTCTAGTCGATTTCGAAAAGGCGTTTGATACGCTAGAATGGAAATTTATTAAAAAAGCATTGGTTTGTTTTAATTTTGGTAGCAAGTTCCGAAAATGTGTCTTAACTTATACTCAAATATATCTAGTCTTGTCGTTAATAATGGATTTAGTTCTAGCCCATTCAAAATTGAGATAGTTGTTCGACAAGGGTGTCCTTTGTCTCTTTTTTTCATTTTGGCCGTTGAACTGCTGGCAATAAGTATTCGTTAGAACAATCAGATATCTGGTATAAAAATTTGGGATACTGAAATAAAAATTGATGATACCACTTGTTTTTTGGAAGATGTATTTTCCGCGCAAATGTTATTAGATTCCTTTAATGATTTTGAGAAGTGTTCAGGGTTTAAAGTCAATTTTTCTAAAAACCGAAGCAACATGGATTGGAAGTAATAAATTTAACAAAGAAGGTTCCCTTCCTATTAAATGGACAGATGTTTTTAAAACCTTAGGTTTAAAATCTAACGCTTTTGAAGAAATGGTTTGTTCTAATTTAGATACATGCATAGAAAAAATGGAATCAATAATTAAAATGTGGAGGATCAGAAACCTTTCCTTGATCGGTAAAATCGTTATTCTTAAATCACTTGCAATATCCAAGCTTATTTATGTCATTTCATCTACACATGTACCAACAACTTATGTAATTAAAATACAGCGTGACATTAATAGTTTTTTATGGAATGTTAGTACTCCGAAAGTTAAATCGGAAGTTATTCAAAAGTCTCCTAGCGAGGGGGACTGAAAGCCCCAAATTTTGAAGAACATTTGTCATCCTTTCGTATTATGTGGGTAAAAAGATTTTTGTCAGAATATGACTCTAAATGGAAACATGATTCCAAAGCATTCTTCTCCCTTTTTGATTTAGAGGATTTATTTATGAGCAGATGTGAATTTGAATTTTTAAATTTAAAAGCACTTCTTTTTTTTTACATAGAAGTGTTATCTGCCTGGAAACGTTTCAAGGATATTTTAATCCCGTTAAATGCATTTCATGTTAGAAAAGAATTTATTTGGTTCAATCCGATTATCAAAGTTGACCGAACGAGTATTTTTTACAGAGCTTGGTACATGAAAGGCATAAGGTTCATCAATGATATTGTAGATGATAAATGCGAATTTTTGTCTCATGACGCTATTAACAAAATATAAAATCTGAATGTTACTTTTGTAGAATTCTATTTATTAGTAAACTTGCTATACCACTTGACTGGAAAGATTTGTTATTACAACAACACATGTCGTCACCTAACAGCAACTCATTTGGATTTGATTTTGAGCATGAGAATAAACAAAATGCCTATCAGTAAATTATTCGCTAAAAATGTATATTCACTTTTTATCGGTCGGGGAAGTGTTTCTCCTATTTCACAACAAAGGTGGGAAGAAAGTTTTAATATAGAAATTCGTGACAAAAAGTGGAACAATATTTATTTACTAGCTTTTAAATGTACTATACTATGGGGGATTTGTGGAAGTTTTTTAATTAAATTTGTTTTTGATATGATCATACATATTTAATATATTCCAAAGTATCTTTTAGACGTATCATTTACTGAGTATTCACATCATTTACTTGTAAATTTTTACTATGTTTTATTCGTAAAATATCAATAGTATAACAATGCCATAAATATCATGTCATTCACTTATGTATTGTAAAAATGTATTTATGCACTGTAGTTTGAACACCAAAAAGATTAATAAAAAATAAAAGAATAGCCAAATCCTCCTATGGTCAACCTGGCATGAGGGATTCAGAACCTTATTTTCTGAATTATTTCTAATTTCGTAAAGGACCATTTATGAAAAATGAATACTATAACTCATGTCAGTATAGAAGTCTATACTACTGTGCTAATAATACCCTCGTAGACTTTCCAACAGCAGCGGTAACGTGTCTTAATGGAAGCTACAATTGGTCCTGAATTATGTTCATCTCCTTATAATCTGTTTCAGGTATTACAATTTTGTTTACCTCGGATGACTGTCCACAAGGTCCATGGAGAAAAAGGATATTGCCCGAAAAATCAAAACTGGATACTGTTGTTGTTGGAGAAGGTAAATATAAAAAAAAGCATGGTATTTTTTATTATGGGGTTTATCTCTTTGTTATAGGCAAGTTATATTTGATTAATTTTGACACTGTACAATTGTTATTAAGTAGAAGTGGAATGAAAAAGATTGCATTAAAGGGAGTAAATAACGTGTGGTTAAATACTCTAAATTCATAATATTACTAGAAAATGAATGTTGATCTTAACCTCATATGGAAGACTAAACAATCATTATCAAGTCATATCGTGTTTAGTTTTTTTAGTTAAATTTTGAAACAGTTCTACATTAGCAAATCAGATAATCTTTACAAAATACAGGTAAGGATTTTCTACAATGTAAAACCTTGGGTGTATTATCATAACTTGTATTAAAAATGGGTTATAACTAGTCAAATAGGTACTTGAAAAAAAAACTTAAATTAAATTCTGACAAAGAAACATAAGAAAAGGATGCTATCAAATATATAAAAAATAAAGGGAATATGGTATGAGTGCACATAAGAAAAAAGTAAAATAACAAAATACCGAACTCGGATGAAAATTCAAAAACTAAAAGTCCGTTATCAAAAAGCAAAACCAAAAGCTCAACATATCAAACGAATGGATATCAACTGTCATATCCCTGAATTGGTACATGCATTTTTTTATGTATAAAATGGTTGATTAAACTAACAGTCTAACAGTCTTCAAATGAAATGGATATAAGCATGGAATCAAACAAACACCATATACTTGGCTATAAAAGGCTTCGCCATCAAAAATGAGAAACATTTTTGTTTAACAAGAAAACCAACAGCTTCTTCTATAACAAAACAATTTATAAAAAAAACATTTAAACAGACATGATTATCCAACGACGACCTCTGAACGACATGCTTCTGGCTGTTGTTTGTTTACCTTATTTATTTGGCAAGAGATCTACCTAATAAAAATATATTTATAACGCTATATTTTCAGATGAATATTTACAGCAAGAGGATGCACAGATTGTCGATTTCAAAGACAGTCGCCAGAGCACGGGATGGACAGTGTTTACAGTTTTTATTTTATTTGTACAGTATGGAATGTGTTTTGGGGTGGAAATTGCGACGAACACAGTTTTAAACTTGTATCTTCTATATAAGTTTAAAATTGAAGGATGCAATGAAACCACAACTGAAGATGAAATAAGCAGTGGAATCAGTAATGCAGTCGGAAATGCAAGTCATATCAACACATTTGTTAGAAATGACTTTCATTGCAGTGTTTTAAATCAAAATACAGCCAGTCTGATTGCATCATTATTTGGACTCATGAACCTCTTCGCCCGTGCTTTAGGGGGAAGTTTATCAGATGCATTATTTAAAAAGATTAAACTTCCGGGTCGTCTAATAGCACACCAATTATGTTTAGCTGGAGAAGGAGTGATGCTGATCATTTTTAGTCAGATGACATCAATTCCGTCGGCAATTGCTACATTAACCATCTGCAGTGTGCTTGTACAAGCTTCCGAAGGGACAACATATTCTCTCGTTCCCTATGTTAACAAGCAACGAGTAGGGGTAATTGCTGGACTGGTTGGTGCTGGAGGCAACACTGGTGCCATTATATGGAATACGATATGGGTTCAGTTAGTAGACATTAATCCAAGTATGTGGTTTTGGATACTTGGTGTATGCGTTATTTGTGGAAGTACTCTAACCTTGTTTATACGAATAGAAAACACAACAATATGGCATTTGTTAAGAAACCATAAAAAGAAGATATCTGACAAACAAGATAACAGACATTTATGGAAAAAATAAAAGAGCAAAATGCATATAGAACTTGTCTGCTTTAAAACAATATACGGAACACTGTTTAATATTGCTTATTACTCTAGACTATTATATGTCATGTATATATTCTGACATAGATTTGACTTTTTTATATTTATAAATCTTTTACAAATGAAAATACAAAAACAAATGTTATTATTCGACTGATATAATTTATACACATATACTATTTGCATTGTATCAAATGCAGTCATTAAATGTTTACATATAAAATAGATTATTGTTCGGTTGTATAAATTTAAAACGATGCGTGTCAGTATTAGAGCAGGAACTGGTAGCCTTTCTGGACACCTAATGTCGTCTGCAATTAATTTTACAAGGTTCTAGTTTCGAAATCTATATGTTTTGTCGACTGTTGTTTATCTTTCCGTCGATATTTTGCCATAGTTTGTTACTTTTTCCTAGACCGATAGTTTTTATTTGGCCCCTTAATTTCTTCTCAAGATAATACAATCAGGCTTTCAATGTCATAGCCATAAGATAGTCAAAAATCAGTTCTGAAAAAATTGTATTGTTGAGGCAAAGTCATCCAAATTTATATAATCGGTGTGAAATGGTTTCCATTTGATATCTTAGAAACATACCTAACTTCATCTTTATTGGTTTGAATTACATGTGACATGAGCAACACGACGTCTTTTTTCTTTGTTTAGCCAAGGTGTTGTGATTTATTTCCGATCTATGAATTTGACTGTCCCTCTGGTATCTTTCGTCCCTCTTCAATATCAGAGTTTCTTTAACTTTACATTGTTCTGCAGTTCATTTCAACTACTAACCCGCTTGATACGTAATTTCCTTTTAAAAAAATTGTCCCATATACTGTGGATTCATTATTATTCGTTATACAGCTGTGTTCTTCAATGAAGAAATGAAATGTGGTCAACGTCTAGCATAGAATTTAGCTAAAATATGACCAATGGCCTTTTTTGCGTCATGACTCGATACACGTTCTCATTTCTTTTCTTACATTTTCACAAAGTATGTTACTCGTGATGTGAGTACGTCGTTAAATGTTTTCACATACTGTAAATACGGGCTCTGCAATACTTAGCTTTTGTATTTTTGTATTTTATTCATCTTTTTTTCTTAATTTTGTAACCAATCCGAGTTAAAAAAAAAATATTCGTACGATACTTACTGTCAAATTATATATCATATATCTTGAAGTGTCCCTTGCTTGTCCAGATGTGTTAATATACATGTACCAGTATTGTACAGAGATTGAGAGTCAATTTTAATAGTATTTGCTAGTTATCTCTGCCAGATTTAATTTATATTACACCGTAGCTGTGTTCTCGACCAACAAAGGTTACTCTACTTAGTGACATTAAACAAAAAGAGGGTTCAGCTGTACAAAAAAAAAACCCACAATACAATGAACATCCATAGTCAGGAACCTTGTCAGAAGTTTTTTTTTATATTTTTTTATTGATTAAATTTGTTTTGTTCTATGAAGCATTTTGGTTATTGCAGATATCTGGAGGTTTTTTTTAATTAGGTTTACTGACGGGAAATCATTCGGGCATGACAATATACAAGTAAAATTCTAGAATGCACCACACATGTTGTTGACATTTTATATAAAGTACCAGACATAATTCAGAAACCTTAAACTTGTTAATGATAATGAGATCAAGGATATACACTAAAGATAGATGAGGCATGTCATTATATGCATGTACGTCAAATACAGTAGACCTATTTATCCTATTAATTAACCAAACCACATTTTATACCTGTATAAAGTGTTTTCATTTTGACCATTTGTTGGTTGTTGTTGTCTGTCCTTGTTTATTAATCAATGATGTTAGAGGTGTCGTGTGTTTTTAGTGCATGATGTCTTTTGTTTGTTCTATCTAATATTTGTGGCAAATCTACAAAACAATTACATATCTGTCTCTTCTGAAAGGTTTTGTACAAAAGGTGCACGGCCATACTTATCGCACTTGTTAATAAGAAATGTATGTTTCTCCTGCTATTTCAGTTTTGGGTTTTACGTGTAATGCATTAAGTAAAGTTAACGCCGGTAACTGGCAATAGAGGTGAATCGTTTAGCCTGTCTGCTGGTAGAGGCATTGGTCCAGGGCAGCATATGGACGCCCTGTAAGCGAGCGACATTTAATACGTTAATTTTGTGGAAAAACTGGCGTAAAGAAGTTAGTATATTTTATAATCAAGACTAAATAGTTTATCGTGGGCATTATTCGGTAATAATATAGGGGAATTTTGTCAAAATCTGACCCATGGCATTTTTTGTGTCATAACTCGATACACGTTCTCATTTCGTTTCTTACATTTTAACAAAGTATGTTACTTGTGATGTTAGGAGGTCGTTAAATGTTTTACTGGAAATGAGGGCTCTACCATTTTTAACTATTTTTTTGTATTCACCTATTTTTGTTGTTGTATTATTTTGCAATCTATCTGAGTAATTGTTTTTTGTTTGATTCGTACGAAACTTCTTGTCGAGTAGTATGTCATATATCTTGAAGTGTCCCTTGCTTGTCTAGATGTGTTCATACATGTACCAGTATTGTACAGAGATTGAGAGGCAGTTTTAATAGTATTTTCTAGTTATCTCTGCCAGATTTAATTCATATTACACCTTAGCTGTGGTTACTCTACTAGTGACATTAAACAAAACGAGGGTTCAGTTGTACAAGGAATATATTTCAACCCCACAATACATCCATAGTCAGGAACCTTGTCAGAAGTTTTTATATATTTTTTTATTTTGGTTTAAATTTGTTTTGTTCTATGAAGCATTTTTGTCATTGTAGATATCTTGAGGTTTATGTTAACTAGGCTTACCGACGGGAAATCCTGCAGGCATGACTATATACAGATAAAGTATATCTAGAATGCACCACATGTTGTTGACATTTTATATAAAGTACTAGACATAATTCAGAAAACTTAATCTTGTTAATGATAATGAGATCAAGGATATACACTAAAGATAGATGTTCCATGTCTTCATATGCATGTACGTCACATATATAGTAGACCTATTTATCATATTAATTAACCAAACCACATTTTGAACCTGTATAAAGTGCATTCACTTTGACCATTTGTTGGTTGATGTTGTCTGTTCTTTTTTTTTTTTTTTAAAATAGGTGTCGTGTATTCTTAGTGCATGACTTGTGGCCTGTTTACCGTTATATCCTATATTTGTGGCAAATCTACAAAACACTTACATAAATGTTTCTTCTGAAAGGTCTTGTACAATTTCTAGGTACACGGTCCTACCTATCGCACTAGTAAATAGGCAAATGTATGCTTTTCCTTCTATTCCATTTGTGCTTTGTACGTATAATGAATTAAGTAAAACTAACGCCGGTTACTGGCAATGGAGGTGAATCGTTTAGCCTGTCTGCTGGTAGAGGCGTTGGGTAATACAGAGTAACATATGAACGCCTTTTCACCGATAAATGTAATCTAGTTAAACATGCGTAAAGAAGTGAGTTTATTTTCTAATCCAGATTTAATAGTTTACCTTATCGTGGGCATTATTCGGCAATAATTTATGGAAATTCTCTCACGCAGCAAACTGTGTGTTGTAGAACCATCCACCACAGTGTATTCATTTATTTTCAACCGGATACAACTAACTGCTTTACACGAGTATGTTTTGATGTGTTTTTATGAACTTTAAAATACATCCGAGCAACTGCAATTTCTTAATCTTGTATCAAGGCTACGGATTCTATCTGATTTGAGTCTACATTAAAATATGTACTACGTTCTTTCACGATTTCACAGTATTAATTTCTATGCAAACGCTGTTACACGTCAAAGTTTCTATGTCTGTGATTTTACTTATCCATTCTGTATTAGTTGTTGTTCGATCGTTTGCCTTTGCTGATAAGTCATCTATAATAATGAGAACTTTATAGTATTCCTTCCTTGAAACCATTTTGTGGCATAAACAACCAGGGACTTCCGATACATATATTACAATTTTGAAACTTCACAGCTGTAAGGTATTTTGAAAGTAAGACTGCGTTATTTTGAATATATCGGACAATATCCAAAGAACATCAATGAGTAACCTGATTTATTTCCGTTACATTCTTTAAAAAATGGTATCTGTTTCGTATGCATCAACCAACTCAGTGTAATCGGATTGTCTCTCACAATTGTGATCTGTGAAAACGCTTATATATAATCGTAAATCATGGATGATTGTCTGAGAATTCCTCCATTTCAACATATTCCTGTGAGTGATTCCATGTCTGTATTTCATCAAGTACTAATGCTTTGAAAAGTTTGCCACAATCATGTTCCTTTTCTGACATTGCACGATCTTTTTTCAAAGGTCTTCGTATTCGATGCCCAAGTGCGTAAATTGATTCCTGTATTCATAAATAAATTACAATATATGTTAAAGTAGTGCACTCCCTTATTCGTCGCTGTTTCTTCCATTATCTTCTCTAAATATTATCTTTTTTTTGTATTTGATAATTTGAATTGCTCCGTATTTCTGTAATAAATACTATTCTTTCTTTAGTCCTTTAATTTCTGTTTTGCGATGGACTAACACTTAAAAGTTGTCGTGCTGATTAAGTGGTTGGGGTTTTTTGCAGCTTTACAGACGTAAGATTTGAGCGATTTGGATTTCTTGTACAATCAATACACTGATCGTCAATTGTCCTTCGTCTGATCTATTTTCAAATAAGCAGTGGCAGTAGCAGTTTTCAAGATTTCTGAGCTGTCACCAAACACTAATTAATTTACACTCTCAGTGCCACTTATTGTTGATTTCAATTTAATGGCTAGCTCTTCTGTGATAAACTAACTCTGCCCCTCATCATGAAGAATGTTGGTATTTACCCGATATCGTCTTGAGCTTACAGGATTAATTATGGTTTTGAGAAAAATATTTGTGGTTGCTTGAAAAATTGTGTCCAATTCCTTAGCGTTTGTTAGATGGTTATAACCTTCACACTACCTTGTGTATCTATTTTAGTACTTTATTGTTGTAACAGATCAGACATTATCTGCGTATATTGTATGATTTACCACAAACCAAGTCAAGACTTGTTAAAGCAGTTGACGCTTTTGACGTAATAAATTATAATCCTGGTACCTTTGATAACTGTTTACACCACGGGGTCAATGCCACTGATGGTGGACGTTTCATCACTGAGGGTATCACCAGCCCAGGAGTCATTACTTCGTACTAAGGATTGTCTTATCCCAGGCATAGATTACCCTCAGTCGTATTTGGCACAACTTTTTGGAATTTGTTGTCCTCAATGCTCTTCAACTTTGTACTTTTTTTGCTTTATAACTTTTTTGATCCGAGCGTCACTGATGAGTCTTATGTAGACGAAACGCGCGTCTGGCGTAGTAAATTATAATCCTGGTACCTTTGATAACTATTAACTATTGACATCCGGTCTGTATATTCAGTTACTTTCATACAATTTAAAGTTGTGTAGCTCGTGACAGTAAATGCACTGTTTGGAAATTAAAGCTAGTGTTTTAGTTATCCTTTAGTATGTGTCTATAACTCTATTGTCGGTTTCGTTATTTCGTTTATGTCAAAATGCTAGTTATGGAATTTTCAAGACTGTCTAACATGTGTCTAAAGAGTTACCGTCTTCCAAGATATTTAATTAATTGAATATGCCTTTTCTTTAGTTTCTTTAGTACGCCAAGCGTATGTAAATAGATCCATTTTTTTTTAATTTACCCTGGTAGTTTGTTCAATAGATTCGGTAAAATAGCAAAAAAATACCAATATTTCTTTAACAAATGGCAAAATCATAACCTTAAACACATCAAACAATGAAAAACAATTGTAATATTCCTGACTTGTTACGGGCATTGCCTTATATAGCAAATGGTAGATTAAACATGGTTTTATTCTGTAGCTTGCTTAACCTCTCACTTGTATGTTAGCTGCCTATAATTCTATTACATTAACGTCAACATGTGAACAGGACAAACAGATACAATATGTAAACATGTAAAAAAAAATGTTATTGAGACATTTTATAGATAAAGCACATAAGTAATAATAAAAGGCAAGAATATTAAAAAAATTACCATGGCACAATTATAACACAATGGCTGGATGTCAAAATACCGCGTCACGCGAAAAATGGACGTAACAGTACACGTGAAAAATATACCAGAGCAAAAAGGAAGAACAGTATAACTTGTAATTACAATGATAAAAAAACGTCGTTAGTATCTAGAATCTTTACTTCAATACCATCATGCATTATTTGTGAAGTTGATATGGAATATTTATCAACAAAGTATATCCAGGTGAACTGTTTTAAAAAAAAGAACTACACGTTGTAAGACATAATCCCGATTCATCATCTTTCTGTGATATATAAACAACGTAAGATGGTGACAAAGGAACATCCCCGTCCGAAACAGGAAAATTAAAAATTGGGAACGATAAATCGTCTTTTTTGTGGTAAATGTTTGTGTTTAGTTTCCTGTGTACAAGTGAAATATCTAAATTTAGAAAGGATAAAATTGAGAATGGAAATGGGGAATGTGTCAAAGAGACAACAACCCGACCAAAATAAAAAAACACAACCACAGAAGGTCACCAACAGATCTTCAATGTAGCGAGAAATTCCCGCACCCGGAGGCGTCCTTCAGCTGGCCCCTAAACAAATATATACTAGTTCAGTGATAATGAACGCCATACTAATTTCCAAATTGTACACAAGAAACTAAAATTTAAATAATACAAGACTAACAAAGGCCAGAGGCTCCTGACTTGGGACAGGCGCAAAAAATGCGGCGGGGTTAAACATGTTTATGAGATCTCAACCCTCCCCCTATACCTCTAACCAGTGTAGAAAAGTAGTTATTTACCGTTTATAATCGATGAAATAAGTTCATTTTTGCAAAATTTTGAAAGTACATTTAGAAAATAATTGATTATGTAATGAAAACGTATCATCAAGATAACGGTAAGTTAAATGTATCAAGTTCAATGTAAATATAATTTTGACGGGCCTTTACGAATTTTGGCTATAGGCTGTGATTTATAACAGAGGGAGATAAAGACCGTTCTTTGACCTATAATGGTTTACTTTTACAAAATGTGAATTGGAAGGAGGGTTGCACTCATACCACATGTTCTTATATCTAAGAACAAGTTTGCTATTAAAAATTTAAATAACAAAAAAATACCAACCTCCGAGGAAAATTCAAAACAAAATAAAAGGGACGCAATTTTAGCCTACAGGAATGCCTACAACCTTTCGATAAACTTTATTTCCGAAACGTATATAAATGTTGATATGGAAAAATTAAGAACTTCAATCATTTTATCATACCTCAAGTAAATATATCTAGCATAATTACCTTTTCGTTAGAGAAAAAAAGCTTGATTTCTTGATTGAGAACATATTTGTTATTAGACCAAGAATTCCAAATGGTGAAGTTGAAATCATCCCTTCGTAAATTTTACAGACGCCATCACGAGTTGATTGACCGATACATAATATCTGTTTAACAAATGATATACTAGTATATTGGATATGTTCCTTTTGTCGTAATTACAATCTCGTTCCTTTTCCATGACCATGACCTACCGAATTAGATTATTTACCGGCTTTGTAATAACATGAGCAATATGTTGAGCAGGATCCGATTATCCTTCCGGAGCACATGAGATCTTTCCAAGTTTTGGTGGGGTTCGTGTTGCTTAATCTAGAGTTTTCTCAGTTGTGTCTTGCGTACTTTTATTTGTTTGTTCGTCTTTTTCTTTTTTCGCCATGGCGTTGTCAATATAAAAAAAGATGTGGCATGATTGCCAATGAGACAACTCTTTACAAAAGACCAAATGACACAGAAATTAACAATTATATGTTACCGAACGGCTTTTTAAAAATTAGCAATGACCATACCATATAGTCAGCTTTAAAAGGACCCGAAATGACAAATGTTAAACAATTCAAGCGAGAAAACTAACGGCATAGTTTATGTACAAAAAAATCAATGAAAAACAAATAAGTAACACATCAACAACGACAACCACTGAATTACAGGCTCCTTACTTTGGACACGCACATATATCCAGAATATGGCGGGATTAAATCATTCGATCTACGAGTTATGAATGCCCGTCTGGTATCCTTCGCCCCTTTAAATTAGTTGCAGAAAATTATATATTTGCAATCGGATTTTCAAACGACCATTTAAATTGGTAATCTTTTGTTTCATAAGATTGTGTTGAAGTTTAATGTAAACAGTTGGTAACTGAAAACTGTTCACATATTCAAAGAAACAAACAAAAGCTTATTATTTATCTAAATCATTCAAAGATTTGTTGGACTCCAAAAGTAGTTAATTTCACTATTTTCGCATGTTTTATGACTAACCAATAACTAAAAATCCATTATGAATTGTCTATTTAATATTATTCAATCTGAAAACTGGTCATTTATATAGGTCAATATGAAAAAAAATGCCGGTTAGTACAAAAGTTTTACAGGTCTTGGTTTAGACTTCCGGTTTTTGGGTCAAAATGGTGTCAGAAAAAGTATGTGTGTACTATGCGTAATACAATATTTATGATCTAATAATATAGTGTAATTACAATCCTTGCTGAACCGTATTAAGCCAAAGGCCGTTTTAAATCAAGATAAGGTCGCAAACGGGTAATTTCTCAACTTAATTCAGACGTTCACATCTGCATTATTTATTTCCTTTTGGTATTACTTACAAGCAGTAAGTAGGTGAAGTTTAAAGAAATGAAATATTTGATAAGACATGGCCGATACCACTGCTGGTGGACGTTTCGTCCCCGAGGGTATCACCAGCCAAGTAGTCAGCACTGCGGTGTTGACAGAAATGTCAAGTATATGGTCATTTTTATAAATTTACTGTTTGCTAAAGTATGAATTATTCGAAATACCAAGGATTTTTATCCAAGGCATGGATAACCTTAGCCGTGTTTGGCACAACTTTTTGAAATTTTGTGTCATAAATGCTGTTCAATGACTCTAACTATTTTTGATTTGAGCGTCACTGATGAGTCTTATGTAGACGAAACGCGTGTCTGGCGTATTAGATTTTAAGCCTGGTACCTTTAATAACTATAGTATTAGAGTTTCAAGAACATTTATCCTTTATTTCATTTTAAAGGACACGACAAAAGAAATTAACGATTTAACGAAACAAATATTAAAAAATTAAAATGGTTAATTTCATCTGCAATTTCACTTCCGCACAGATGTTTTTCTTCAAGCAAGTTTTTAACAATTATGTAACACATTGTAAATGTATTTCTATACCTGGAAACTATAGTTTTTGTTACAGTAAATGCAACAATACTTAAATTATCTGAACTTGCTACAGGAACCAGGACACGAAAGTAAGGTTTGATATCAGTACTTTATTTTTTCTGTTTTAGAATTTGAAGCAATGGTTGCATTCCCGTCTCAATATTTTCTTTATAATATTCACAGCAACAGTCGTTCGTATATCAAATTAATAAAATATTCTGCGAAATAAATATGTCCATGTGTTATGAATTTTATTTGTAAATATACAGTTATTCATTAATAGTTTTTAAAAAGACATACTTTATACTCAAACATCAACTTACAGCACTATAAGTCTGACTTTCCGGCTTCATCTGAGCAGGGTTATCTAAAGTCATGCAAATTAACTACTACTATTTTCCGGGCATTTTGTATTTATGAATTATAGTTATATTCAACTTTTTAAGTCAATGAAACAAACAAAAGTGTAGTTTTATGATTACTGTTATAATTTTTTTTTAGTCTGTTTAAAAAAAAGATTGGTGTAACAAGTAATGTCCTTAAACATAATATGCACTTTTTAATTAATTATAATGCTTATTTAACAAACCTAAATATTTAACGAGTAAACTGCAAATGATAATCTATAATGATTGAAAGTAAGGTCACATGGCGTAATTTATTAAACCAAAAACCAGGTCAATAAAATAATGTCGCTTAAAAAGTATAGAATGCAATTTATTTCAGTCTTACAATGAAATAAACATTAGTGTTTAAAAAAAACTCCTAAATTATGGTGAAAATTGTGCCAGCGTTTATATCTTAAATTCCGGAGGGGCGGTCAGGAAATACAACATATATGTAAAATGAAAGTGTTAAAAAGTCTTGAGTTGAATTAATGGTCCTATACTTTTATACGCGTAGTAAATATATTGATCAATATCAAAAAAAGAAGATTTAAGTTTGATAAATGTCAATGAGACAGCAGTAAAGCGACGGGAAAAAAGTCCAAGTACGTTCTACATGAAAAATAAATCTATTTTGAGAATTTTGTGTTTATTGCATATCTGTATATCTTTTTAATAATTTACAATATCAATAGACGAATAAGGGATTCTGAAGTTAGTTACACCCTCCCTCATTCAGTCAACCGATTAATTAAACATTTTTTTGGCTGATTTAGCTTTTAGATTCAAAATCAAGTAACAAATGTGAAGTATAATGAACACACGACTTTATCAAGGTCACATTTTTAATCAGAAAATACTACTATTTTTGTTGGAAATCACTTTTCAAGCCGGATTTACTTTAATTTGGGTCAAAGTTAGAAATTCTAGTATATGGTTTGACACATTTTATTTTTTTTAAGATAAGAATCCTTCCATGTAGTGCTAAATAAACGAATTATCCCATTCAGTAATAGTTGAGTATTTACAGCAATTATCAATAGGGACTGTTCAGATTAATTAGTGGCTTTGTGGCGCATTTCCCTTTTCGTAGACCTTTCACTTCCTGTATTGATAGGAAGCCATACCGATGAAATACAACTTGGGCTCATTATTGAAGAAACGGAAATAATAAGTTTTTCGTGTTTCTTTGCCTTTTTTTCTACGCATTCAAAAACTCTAGTTTATTCATTTTTTTGCGGTTACAAATGCAAATTGACCTTTTCATGTGCATTCCAGCATATTGTATTTTTGACTTATAGTTATATTCAACTGTTTAAGTTAATGAAACTAAAGTGTAATTTTATGATTACTGCTATTATATTTTTATTTTTCTGTGTTAAAAAAAAACTTTGGTGTAACAAGAAATCTCCTCAAACATGATATGCACTTTTTAATTAATTCTAATGCTTATTTAACACACTTTAATATTTAACGAGTAAACGACAAATGATGCTATATAATGATTGAAACTTAGGTCACATGACATAATTTATTAATCAATTAATCCAGGTCAATAAAAAGTAAAATCACAAAAATACTGAACTCAGAGGAAAATCTTATCGGAAAGTCCATAATCACATGGCAAAATCAAATGACAAAACACACCAAAACGAATGAACAAGAACTGTCATATTCCTGACTTGGTACAGGCATTTTTGAAAATGTTGAATGCATTATATATTTCGGTTTTACAATGATATAAAAATTCGTGTTTTAAAAAACAAATGCTGAAAAAATGGTGAAAATTTTGCTAGCATTTATGTTTTAAAATCCGAGGCAAAGACATCAGGATATACAACATATATCTAAAATGAAGTTGTAAAATGTTTTGAGTTGAATGACTGGTCCTATGCTTATATACAGCAAGAAAATATATAGATAGATGTCAAGTAAAGGAGATTTAAGTTTGATAAATGTCAATGAGACAGCAGCAAAGCGACGAAAAAAAATGTTCAGTTTCGTTCTTCATAAAAAAAAACGATTATTTGGATAATATGGTGTTTATTGCATTTCTTTATATCTATTTAATATCTTAAATTGTAAATAGTCGAATAAGTTCTTGTGAAATTATTTATGTCCTACTCCTTCAGTCAATAACAATCGATTAATTAAACATCATACTTGCTGATTTAGCTTTTTTTTAGTCATTTTTATAAATTTCCTGTTTACAAAACTTTGAATTTTACGAAAAACTAAGGATTTCCTTATCCCAGGCATAGATTACCTTAGCCGTATTTGGCACCACTTTTTGGAATTTCGGATCCTCAATGCTCTTCAAATTTGTACTTGTTTGGCTTTATAAATATCTGGATATGAGCGTCACTGATGAGTCTTATGTAGACGAAACGCGCGTCTGGCGTACAAAATTATAATCCTGGTACCTTTGATAACTATTTGATTCAAATTCAAGTAACAAATGTGAATCATAATGAACACATGACCTTATCAAGGTCACATTGTCAAACAAAAATACTACTACTGCAAAACTTTATACTAAGTACAACATATAATTTATATGTGAAAATTGTCCTTAATTAACATTTGTAACTTACAGAACGTCAAAATTGTTAAACACTATAATTTAACATAAACTCTTGATCATTAATTGTGGCAAATATGCAAGCCAAGAAAAAGAAATAAATTCTAGTAAACTACAAAAAGGTTGTTTCTAGTTAAAAAAAAAAAAAAAAGGTTTTTACATATATGTTGTGTGCAAGTTTTCATTTTGTACAAATTATAATTTGTACAAAACAATTGAACAAATTATAATTTGTATTTTGACTTTGTACAAATTACAATTTGTACAATACAATTTGTACAATACAATTTGTACAATATAAGGCTTAATTTCACTTATAACTTGTACAATATTATCATATCGATATTGTGATAAAAATGTGTTGATACCCGCCATAAAAACTTTTCAATGCTATTGTTAAAGTCATATTGATTCATTTATATTGCCTTGAGGTTATAAATTGAACTATTCACTGCCCTTTCACATGGTCATTAACAAAAAAATAAGTTAAGGTGTTAAAAAAAGTTGAGTATCAATTACTTGACATTTTTCTTCTCTTTGGTGCACCCAATATACTCCAAAGCGATAATGGGAGATAATTACTGAACTGAAATCGTTACGGTCAGAATTAGTAATAGTTCATGGGCGACCAAGACATCCTTAAAGTCAAGGGTCTGTATAAAGAGCAAAAGGAGACATTTAAGAAATGCTCATATCATGGACGACAGTGGTCTGGAGGTTTGCGCGTCATGCAATTTCAGAAAAATAGATCATATCACAGAGTAATTGATCAATCGCCTTAGCATGCTCTGTTTGGTTCTGACCCAAAGATAGGTTTATCGTCATCTTCTTTGCCCAAGGAACTTTTGTCAAATCAGGAAAATTTGGAGAAAGTGTTTAAGGAGGTTTCAGAGGAGATCAGTGAAATTGCGATTTTTTGCAAGGATGAAAACACAGATGCTGAATCGGTAAAATCAGAAAGAGAACTTAACGATTCTGGATCAACTAGTACAACTATTGAAGTAGTACCAGAGGAAATCGAAACCCCAATCATTCGTGCTAGAAAACTTGCATTGTCTGGCCAACAAATCCAAGCAGATGTCCTTACAAGAAATACAAAACAGAAACTGAGTGAGTTATCTGTTGGAGACGACGTTATTATTCCAATACTACAATATGACCGAGCAACGACCGATCTGAGGAATATACAAGGTGTTGTTGTAGAAGTAGGAAATTTTGGCTATCGTGTCGGGACAATAGCTGGTAATTTATAAGAGTCTTAAGCAGAAACCAACTAGAATCAAATAGTGACTTTTCTTTGTCCGTTACACAAATTCCAGATTTACAACTTTCCCTGAGGGAAGCTGTGGAAAAAAAATCCAAACTGGTGGACAAGGTTATCTCTCTTGCAAATGTAAAGGCGGTTGTAACAATTTCAAGTGTAATGTAAAAAGCAAAATGTATTGAGTAATTTCAAGTGTCATGGTTCGCTCACCTGCTCAAACAAATAAGAGCATTATATATTATTGTAAAGTATTGTTAATAGAGTTATCAGTGTGTTTCATATTGATTCGTAATTAAAATTGAATTTATTTTTTATCATTTGATTTGAAACTTATTATATGTAAAATATTGTACAAGTTATAAGTAAAATTAAGCCTTATTTTGTACAAATTATAATATCTACAGGCACTTTTTGTACAAATTACAATTTGTACAAAGTCAAAATACAAATTATAATTTGTACATTTTTTTGTACAAATTATCATTTGTACAAAATGATAACTTGTACACAACATATATATATATACATATAAACTTGTTTGATCACTAGTGTATATAACATCGTTTTTTTTTATTTTAAGAAAAGAAATCTCTATATTACTGAACAATTATCTCACCAGAGTTTTCAATGTCACAAACTTGACAATGAACTTGTCAAAAGATTTACTCGATTTTATCATAGGTACAAGGACACTATTCGTAAATATAAATCAACGTGTAGACAATGTGTAAGTTCAGGTATTTATTTTACATCCAATCTTGTATAATAATATTCAATAAAAAGACAAGGAATGTGGTCCTTTACCTACAAATTTTAACAGACTTGACGTATTTGGCACAACTTTTTTGAATTCCTCAATGCTCTTCAATTTTGTACTTGTTTGGCTTTATAACTATTTTGATCAGATCAGTCGTATGTTGACGAAACGCGCGTCTGGCGTATTAAATTAAAATCCTGGTACCTTAGATATCTATTGATCAGAAGGAATATTGTTACCATACTGTTCTTATGTCATTAAAGATGGCATTTGTTGAAAATAACATTGATTCACGTATAGGTATTTTGCATCGGAAATAAACACATTTATTCTAAACTCAGTCGTTGTCAGGATACGAGTTAAGTCTTTCTCGTTTTTTTGGTTTTTTTGATATGATACTAACTATCTGACGGGAGGGATAGTGTTTGATCATCATATGATAAATACATAATCTTTCAATTAGAATAGTTCTACTTTTGACTACAAGTCTTTACGGGTATTTACGAGATGTGACAAGTTATTTACGGATGTTGACAATTAACAACGAGTTGGCGATCCGTATGTATTCATAATAAAAATCTATGTATTATGCCCCTTCATATACACAAATTGTTCTATGTGGATAGCCAGTTTTATTAAAAAATTGTCGCGACTTGCAATACCTCAATCAAGTCAAAAATCTTCTAATGATTGTCCATGGATTTATTGTTCCATAATTAATACCATGTTGCTTCTCGTGTTGCCAGTTGTCGTATGATGGTGATACATTGAAATTTTGCAGGATTTATATTTTTTATTTTTTTTTAATCGTAAATGAACTCATCATAGATACCAGGATTGAAATTTATATTAACGCCAAACGCGCGTTTCGTCTACAAAAAAACACTCATCAGTGACGCTCGAATAAAAAAATGTTAAAAAGACCAAATAAAGTTGAAGAGCATTGAGGCCCAAAAATTCCTAAACGTTTTGCCAAACACAGCGAAGGTAATCTATTCACAAGGAAGTAAACCTTAGTATTTTCAAAAATTTTGTTAACAGTTAATGCATAAATGATAACTCACGTCAACACAGAAGAAAGGGATCGTAATTACTCGTAACTGTCCGTAATAACACTTCACAGCTCGTTAGGAGGTCGCAGTTATCACTTATTATGACAACTCGTAACAAGTTATGAAAATTTGCCTTGAATACGTCGTTATATCTCGTGATTATCTGTAAAAGACGGAAAAAGCTCATTGAATTCGTAACAGTTTTTAAATATGTCGTTGAGTGGACACATCGTAAGGATCCGCAAGACTCGTAAAAATGATCTACGTAAAGGCGAATATTTTAAAAAAGTAGTCAGGATAGGAAGGGCACATACTTTAAAAAGCAAGGAAATTAATTGATTACAAATTAAATGTATCGATCTTATTTCTCTCTCAATACTTAATAAGAAACATTATAATGTAATTGACATATAAAAAAAAAACAAAACACTTTAAGCTTAGTATCTATACCTGAGAGGTCCTTTCAGGGTATCGAACTAGAGGCTTTGAAGAGCCTGTGTCGCTCACCTTGGTCTATGTGAATATTAGGTCTATGTGAATATTGAACAAAGGACACAGATGGATTTATGACAAAATTGTGTTTTGGTGATGGTGATGTGTTTGTAGATCTAACCTTACTAAACATTCTTGCTGCTTACAATTATCTCAATCTATAATGAACTTGGAGCAGTAGTTTCAATGCAGTTCATATAGTGGAATGTTAATTAAGAGATCTAAAATGTAGTAGAAATGTAAGCAAGCTAACATTTCCGTCATTTCGTCTTTGGTGGAAAGCTGATCAATAATTGCCAATTTTACCGCATTGCCTTATATTATTATGGTATGAATTTTCTTCAGAAGTACAAATGTTTAAAGACTTAAACAAATATGTACTAAGAGACTGAAATATTACTGTGATAATTACCAAATGTACTTATCAAAACTTTCCAATTTAGGGGACCAACGTATACTAAAACTAAAAATTAGAAATAAAAAAAATACTCGTCTAATAAGCATTAGTCAAGATGTCTATTGTTATGATGTCGTTAAATGCCTAGATGTGGCTATCTTATAAATTGTATATCCCATATCTCCATTTATCCTTCAATCAGGCAACTATATATTGTACAAATAACATGTACACAAATACATTTTTGTTTTATTTGTACTTGTACTTTTACAAATAAGTCTCATGTTACCTTACTTCCATAATAAGAAAGCAGTAACGTAGTCTAGATATTTCTTTTTTTTTTTTGAGTAACTGTAAATTTTTGGTCCTCTTCGCGGTATGCGTTTATAAACTATGTCGATTTCTTTGAGAAAAAAAAGAGGCAATGATTTAAATTTTAACAAATTAAAAGTTTCAAGAGACGGATGTAAATTGTAGGATAAAAACAAATAAAGATTATGTACATTGTCGGAAATATAAAATGCATTGGTATTCATTACGAAACCAGTTGAAAGCTCAGTGAGTCTCGCTTTTCGTTGTGTTTCTAAAGCTCGTACAAATACATAAGGGACGACATCAAAAGTTCGATGTAAGATAAAAAAAAAACTTAAATCAAATAGTTGGTGTGGGGGGGGGGGGGTGTCAACATTGCTGCAAGTTTTGTTAATCAAAAATCGATTTAACATATATCCCTATTGGTCAATCAATTTTTCCCACATCAAGTTAAGAGGGGGGGGGGGGGGGGGGGTCAGTGAAAAAATTATGTGAATTAAGTTTTTTATCCTACATTGAACTTTTGATGTCGTCCCTTATATTTTCCGAAAATGTACATATATATTTTATATTTCCACACAAAGAAATACCAACACTTCTTTTTTACATGTATTTTTGTAAACTTGCTCTAAAAACTCCTTAGCCCGTGTCTGTTTGACCGTGTATCCCGAACTAGGTAAGACTGGAAATCCTCGGGGTTTCCCCGACGCCTATGTGAGCTATATGCCCCTCAGGGTCTCACAAAGGCAACTTTGTTAATCATATTTCAGTCCCTTTGGTCTCTTAACTTGTATTGTTCATTTAATCCCTTTGTGATTGCAAAACCCGCTGCATTGACTGGTATGTGTGAACGTTATTCCACAATGCCGTCAGGAACGATAACTTGTGGTGTAACGTACGTCATTCGGTATCGTGTTACCTTAACATGACCTGGGGTCTGTTGTTCAACTTGTCGTTAAATTAAACGAGTCGTTAACTTTTACTAATCACTGCGTTAAATTTTATAAGTCCATTATCATGTTGTTCAACTTGTCGTTTAAAATTGTCAAAGTGTCGTTATATTTAATCGACCTCATTGAGGTTGAATAAATTTTAATCAGTTGATTAACCTCAATCTAAGATGGCTGTCAATGTTTTGTTTCAACCACCTGTTGTAAGAAGAGAGCGACATTTTCGCGGTTTTTACCCTCTAGAAAGGGAATTTTCTAATGAGGAGCTAAGGCAGAGAGACCATTGGGTACCTGTCAGATTGAATGAGAGGGGATCTGGAGCGTGGGACAGACAGCCCTTTCAGTGGAACAACATGTTATGATTGCCTTGACGTTTTATGGAAGTGGATCACACTTGCAAGTTGTTGGGGACATAATGGGATTTGACAAATCAACTGTGTCTCGGGTGATTGACCGGGTGACGGAATCATAAGTTGCCAGGAAGGATGATTTCATATCATGGCCTGATAACCAGAGGAAGAACGTAATAAGGGTTGGATTTTATGAAAAAGCTGGTTTTCCAAACGTGGTTGGATGCATTGATGGGACTCACATACTGATTACTGGGCCTAGCATTGATGAACCAGCATTTGTTAACCGAAAGGGGTTCCACAGCATCAACGTACAAGCATGACCATGAAGGTAATTTAAAACACTGTATTCTACCTATTTTATGTTTACAACATGCATTGTGTGCGTCCTTTTTCTTGACATCTCCAATCGTCCTTTACCATATACATGGCTGGTGTTCTGTTAAACTGGTTTTCAGCTAATTTGAAAATCGATGGAAAAAGAAAGACAACTCAATCTTGTCATATACTTTTTATTGGATCCGTAGAAAATACTTTTTACCAGAGACATATATATATACATATATGTGTCTCTATTTTTACCGTTTCACTTTTAATTATGCTGGATCGAGTAAACTGCTAAGAGTTTGTTCTTTTAACATAAATTTATTGATCAAAATAGTTTTTAAGATTTGCCCATCCCATCTGCTTTAGGTAGAATTTGGTCAGGCTTATAAACTTTGAAACTTCAAAAATATTGTGCCTCAGGTAGTTTGCAGAAATTCTGGATCTACCTCTAAGTGTTTCTATGAGAAGACATACCCCCACCCCCATCCCCCCAAAAAATACAAAAAAAAAATAAATGTCCAACCATCCAAATATTTCGCGTCCCTCCATTCTTTTCGGTTGGGAAATAGTGACCAATCCCTAAGCCAGTCATTGTTCAATACATTTTTAAAAAAATGTCAAGGGAGCATATAACTCCGATGCCCGATGTATTGTTTATCTGAATTATTACTATACATATTTTGTTTTTATTACATTGCAAATGCACCCAATATTTTAATGACTGGAACTATACACATGGAAAAAAGTATTGCAACACCTTCATTTTTTTAAACTTGAAAAATCAGCCTCTTATTTTGGATGGAATATGATAAAATATTTATAAAATGATATTGAAACGTAGTTAATGATAACATTGGAATTAAAACGAACAAAAAATGTATGAAAAAAAAATGTTTTATCTAACCAAAATGTTTATAACAAAATGTAGTGTTTTTTGTACAAAAAATGCATTTACAACTTTTACTGTAGTCGAACTTTACAATGTCAGACATTTCAAAATTAATCTTTAGATGACTGTTCACATCATGGTTGATCTTTCATGACGTGTTTGAACTGGGATGTCCTTTCGTGCACTTAACGCCCAATAATGTCCCATATATACTCGATGTGGTTCAAATTCGGGCTACGATCGGGCCAAGGGAAATAAACCGAACTCCATTGGAACAATGGATCTTCCTCCACGTTGCTAGTTTCCAACTTTGGCGAGCTCTGCACTATATTGGATACGGGCAACTTTGTGTCTGTTCGTAGGCAAAGGTCCCCGAAATGGTCTTAACGATAATCAGTACTGTAGCAATGAGCCGATCTCGAACAGTATGGTCATCACTCTTTTTTTAGGATGGTATTGTTTGCAATGGGTTTCCTCTGACCAACCTTCATTATGCTTGATTTTCCCTAGGAGATGTTATAGGGGGTCTTCTTGATCTCGGAAGGTCTTTAACATCGTTTGTTGCCTGATTTTTATTCTCAAAACGACTTATAGTGGAATGGTGATGACCAACCATACGTGCAATTGTCACAGCGACATACCTGCTTCTCTCATGCTGATTATCTGCCATCTTGCTGCAGTTATGAGTGAAGGATGACCAATTACAAGGTGTCAATCACATAACTTTATAAATTTGGTTATTTAAAGTGTTGAAAACAATGAGGATAAAAGCATCTGTTTTATTGTTTACGAGTACAGTAGCTGCATGTGCAGATAAGAACTAATCGAGTCGATATTTATTGATTAAAATCAGGTGATATTTAAATAATGTGTAACTAGTTCAATTTCAACAAAATATATCACAAAAAAATAAAGAGTTTTTTTTTAAATTAAATTTCAATTTGGTGTTCCAATACTTTTTTCCATGTGTATATAATGAACAAACTATGTATGTACAAAAAAGAAGATGTGGTAATGACTGCTAATGAGGCAACTCTCCACAAGAGATTAATTGACACAAAAATAAACAGCTATGGGTCACCATACTTATTCAAAATCACTGACTTGCTTTGAATTGTCAAATGAATTATGGAACTACTTTTTCCCCTTTTTAATTATCATATTTTTGTTTAAAGGGAGATTCACCAACATCAGTGCTAGGTGGCCAGGATCAGCACATGATTCTCATGTTATCAGAATGAACATGAGGTTGCAGAAGAACAATTAATAGACAATCAACCTCAGATGCCACCCTATAATGGTCCACAGGACGGAAAAGGCATACGGGACCATTTTGCTACAACTTTTTTTGCCTAATAATTGCATGTTTTTATTTTTCCGTATTTTCATACATTGTCTTTCATTAAAAAAATGAGGAAATTTGAAAAGAGCAACAAACCTTTATATAATCACTTTGACCATCTGTTGAGAGAGGAAGTGTGCATTTTCTGCTTCAAAATTGGTATATTAAATGGTGAGCAGTTAGTCGCCTATGAAATAAAAAAAAAAAACAGTAGCCAGGTAATTGTACTTCAGTATAAAAATAAGAATACGCGGTATTATTGCCAATTTATTATATCAATTACCATATGGAAACAAATATATTATTTAAATGCCCAAACAAGGCACAAGTCAGAGCCGACAGTGCAAGGACTGTATAGCCAGTCAAGGTCAATAAAAACGTCCATCATCATGATTGCCAATGAGACGATATGGCACCTTGAAACATTAATTAATCCAAGACCAAATGTCCTCTATAGCGGCAATTATAGGTTCCCGTGCGACAATTGTGAAACAATTATCATATAAGTTAAACCAATCACCAGAGTTATATAATATATAAACAAAAAAAAAACAAATATGAAATACATTAACAACTGACAACCATTAAAATTACAGGCTCCTGATTTTGGGAAGGTAGAATAATTGCAGCGATGATCTAAAGATATATTATTCTTTTCAAGAAATGAAACCTAGGAGCCAGCTTCCTGTTCATACAGTTGCACTATTACATCCTTAGATCATTGAGTTTTTGGTTGAAATGTTTGTAAGTTTTTGATTCGTGTATCACTTATGATTCTTTGAATGATGGAGGTACATTAGGTGTGGCTAAATTGTAATTACTATTTTCTTTTAAATAGGAGTGTGTACACAAAATGAATGTGTTGGCCTCATAATAATTTCTGAAATACAAATCAACAAGATAATAATGAATTTTATACATTTCATACATAGAGGCAAGTGCCTGGGAGAGTGTAACCGGTTCTGAATTGCCACCCACTAACTTCTGTAACAGCTCAATTTGAAGTTCCAGTTTTTTCTTTTCTAGGTCCATTTGTATTTTCTGCTTCTCTTGTATCTCTAATTTGCCCTGCAGTGCACAATACTGTATGTCATGTATGTCCTGCACTGTTACCTTTTTGAGGGTGTTCTCACTATCCTACAAATAATAAAAACAATGAATTCTTTAAAAGATTGAATTATTTTACAACTCTATTTATTGATGATTCATCGGCATAGTTCAGTTAACTAGCTACTCACAACTCAGGGTCCACATCCTATATATTTAAAATGATTGGACGTGCCAGTCAGAATATGTCACGTTTTCTAAACTAGCGGAACCTGTTTCCACAACACATTTTAAAGAGTTCTTGTATACATCCCCGTAGTACGGTAAGAAATATTTTTAAAAATCTAAAATTTCGGGAAAATATTCATTCTACTTATGAACTCAAAATCGTTTCTGTTGAAAGCGGCTTACGGTGACCTATAGTTGTTAATTTCTGTGTCATTTTGGTCTCTTGTGTGGAGTTGTCTCATTGGCAATCATACTACATCTTCTTTTTTAAATTTACAACTTACTTCTGCTTTTCTGTCCTATTTGTTTGTTCTGGAACATGTGGAACGACTGTTTGTGTTAAGATTGGGTCGGCGTATCCTGTTAGCAGAGACGGACTTTGTGGAGTGAGAGGGGGTAGATTGTCACTTATCAGTGATGCTGCTGATTCAGAGATCCTGGCTGGCATCTTCTTCTGGCAATGTGGCATTGATAGTTGGTTGATCTGTAATAAATGAGAGAAAATTGACTCGTTGATACTGTGTTTGGGTATTTTATTTATGTTTTTATAGGGGGCAATGGAAACATATTATATCAACATTCAATTAAATTCAGATACACTATGTACTTTAAATTGCAAGTAAAAAGTATTGCACAAGACTAAATAAGACCCTATTTCAACCCTTTTCAGATTATCAAGGGTCTCAGCTATAAACTAATATGTGTTCCTGTCTAGGTTCAGACTGCAACAACAAATAGATAAACTTTATTCCGGATTTATGATAACCAGTCCGTATAATATATTTTAAAAATATTGTCTGGTTTTCGGTCCAAATTAGCTATTCTGGTTCCTTTTAATCTATCAATAGGTACCAGTTTAAAGACGACTTGGTGGGCACCTGCAGCCACTTGTGAACTTATGTTGAAAATAACACTTTGAAACCGTTATCGGTTTAAACAAATGCAATCTTGCAATAGTAAAACAAGAGGAAAACCTTCAAACCAACAAGAAAAACGTTGGCAATCATTTAGATAAATAGAAAATTGGTTAAAATAAATTGTTTTCAGTCACGTGATATCAGTTGGGAATTCCCCTACTTGTGACGGCGTAGCAGACGAAACTTTTACCAACATTGGACAAAGGAAACTATGTATCCCGGTATTAAAAAGGCTACACATATTTGTTTATAATTTCATTGAAAATTAACAATAATGAAAAACAAAATTTTGCCAAAAATTGTTTGTTTTATTATGGAAAATAAAACCATGTTGAGTGAAATTGATCAATATAAAAAAGAAGATGTGGTATGATTGCCAATGAGACAACTATCCACAAAAGACCAAAATGACACAGACATTTACAACTATAGGTCACCGTATGGCCTTCAACAATGAGCAAGGCCCATACCGTATAGTCAGCTATAAAAGGCCCCGATAAGACAATGTAAAACAATTCAAACGAGAAAACTAACGGCCTTATTTATGTAAAAAAAAATAAACGAAAAACAAAATATGTAACACATAAACGATACGACAACCACTGAATTACAGGCTCCTGACTTGGGACAGGCACATCCATAAATAATGTGGCGGGGTTAAACATGTTAGCGGGATCCCAACCCTCCCCCTTACCTGGGACAGTGGTATAACAGCACAACATAAGAACGAACTATAAAAATCAGTTGAAAAAGGCTTAACTCATCAGATGGACAAAAATACAAGTTGACGTGGCCCGGTACTTATACATCCCGACACAAAAAGACACAATGAACAGATCTAAGAGTACTCGCAGTTATCTGACAGCTAGATTAAAGCCGCTAAAAACTAATAAAAAAATCATGCAACTAAGACTAAACTATCAAGTTTACTTTTTATAAAAGTGCAATAAGAAGGGCAGTGCCTTGAGAAGTTAAAATTAAGGGGAACAAACATTTGGGGATATATTATAAAGTGCTAAATATTATTTACTTACTTGTTTGGAATGACTCGGTTTCAAGTCCACCCTGTATTCCTCTGAAGCTGGTGGTGTCCTTCATTAGGTGGATTACTCTTTCTACTGCGGAGCTCGGTTGGTTTGGAGCTGGTCCTCCCCCAGTTTTGAAGACTTCACTTCTGTGACCACTCTTGTGGTATTCCTTCACTTGTTTCTTACTTCTGTAGCAGTACGAAGGGCAACTCCAAGCGAATTTACTTTCATGGCTAAGTCATCCCAAACTTTTTTTTAACTGGTTGGTTACTGTATTTGTTAACTTTCCTCTCCCACAGTGAAGTTGGTCTTTTTCAGTCTTTTTAGTTTGCTTGGATTGGGTTCAGCAGATTCAGTCATTGTTTTACAGACAGGATGCTCAAAACAATGCATGATGGGTTTTATTCAATCACTTGATTAATCAGTTGATTAATTTTTAACGCATTGATTGATCAGTTGATTAAATTTTAATTCATTGATTATTGAATCGACACGTTAAATATTGTTAAACAACAGAAAATAAACGACTCGTTATGTAACGACTCGTTAAAAGATTTAATGACTCGTTAAATTTAATCAATCGTTAAAATAACGACAAGTTGAACAACAGACCCCTGGACGAACTCTTGGATCAACAAAAGCTTGCCTAATGAAGGATGATCCAATTATCAAGATGTGTACAGGGTTCCATACTAATCTTAGAAAGCAATTAGCTACATGATTATAGGAATAATATTTATATGTTTCACTTTACAATTTGATTAGTTGCATATTTGATTCTGAACTGAATTCTAATACGAATACGAATTTGTTTATTATAGTGACATTGTGTATATATACAGTATAATAATAATATTTGTCAATACAATGTTTGTACACCCGGCCCATTGGACATATAAGTCACTTAAATAATATAAATCTTTAAATCATTTCATAGTAGAGTCATGTAGTTCAATTATTTACATGAATGAATTGTCTACGTTTTGTAAATGCTTGTAAAATATATTTAGCTGTTCTTCTTGGAAAATAAATTAAAAATTGTATTAATTGTTCACAGTGTGGCAGTGATAAAAATGTTTCTTTGCTTGGTATGGTTGAGTAAAGTTCATTTCGAAGTTCATTATATAAATCACAGTTAATCAGGAAATGAATTTAACTTTCAATTTCATTTTTGCTACACATTTTACAAAGTCTGCTCTCCTCAGGTTCGCCACTTAACCGTCCTGTTTCAATTCTTAGAGGTAGAATGCAGCATCTAAATTGAGCCAACATCGACCGTTCGTTGCGTTGTAGGTTAAGGTTCACGTATGCTTCAGCAGAGAAATTATTTTGAAAGTTGTGTATGTTCGCAGTTTTGGATATTTATCTAAGTTTTTTTAACCAATCAAGACTATGCTGTTCAAGTAGTGCTGATTTTGTGTTATTCTGAAAAGTTTCTATAACTCCAATGTTTGTCATTATAGTTTTTATTTCTGCCGACCAGTTGTTTGAGCATATGCTATAGTCCCATTGAAAGATACGCTTGCAAACCCTTGAATTATCCATTCTCAACAGTATACTATAACCCTTGTGTTAATATCGCGTCCCAAGCGATTTGGTGGTGGACTCATGATTTTTTAATCTAACTTGAAACCTTCTCTTTCGAACGATTCTCAAAAAAATATGATTTTTCTATGTGACGTCATCAGTCATCGTCGCCTTTTTTGTTAATGTCACAAAAGTAATTTCAGAGGAAAGGACGAAAATTCGACGTAATAAACGAGTTTTGAGTAATGAAGAACTGACATCAAACAAACCACACGTTGATTAGAAAATACATTTAACAGGTTAGGAAAGGGTTAAATTAAGTAAGAATTAAAAAAAGTAATTTATCTTATTAAAAAAGAAATAAAAGTTCTTTAGAACTTGATTCTACAAATTTTATTTTGCTTTTTTAAACTTTTTATTAAAGCGCCACTGATTATACTTCAATTCTTGACAGACTATAGGTTACGACAAAGTTTAAGAGGGTTTTTTAAATTAGTTTTCAAAAAAGAGAACAGTTGAAAAGCCATCTTTTGGTAGATGATGGCATTTTAGGTATTAAATACGGTATTAAATAATTAGCGATGTTATAAGCAAGAAGCAAGACAGCATTAATTTAATAAAGTCCAAAATGAAACTATCCCTGCCATTATTGCAGTAAAAAATAAAGCGCAAAAATAAAAATAGCACTTGTTAAATGTGTTCGTTTTGTGACGCGATTCAATTGCTGATTATGTGTAGTACATCATGATTACACAAATTAATCATTCTCCTGCGATGACTTATAAATATCACTGGAATGCACAAACACAGAAACTATTACATAATATATGTCAAGAGAAACCAGTAAGTATGCATTCATACGCATTGAATTCGTTCCTTTTGTTTTGTTTTGAATAGTGACTATTCATGTTCTTAAGGTGTTTTTTTGTTTATGTTTTAAACGATGTACATTGTAAGGTATGAGGTATTAAATGCAGTGAAACTTGTTAAATTTGAAAATATTGAAATTTTAAGAATAATAAAAAATAACAATATAATTATTTACGCTTTGTAGTTACCTCAGTCTTCGATGGATTATATATTGATAATTTAAAGTGCAAAGTAGTAGCTACAAATGTAACACATAAGTTTGGCTTACAACATCAAATTGGCAAATACAACTTAAAGCAAAAATTTACCGAATGAAGGATATTCCATTTCGTCAACACAGACATATTGGTTAATGTGTCACATGTGGAGCAGGATCTGCTTACCATTTCGGAGCTTCTGAGATCACCAAACTTTTTGTTGGGGTTCGTGTTGCTAAGTCTTTAATTTATTTTCTATGTTGTGTCTTGTGTACTATTATTTGTCTGTTTGTCTTTTTCTTTGTAAGCCATGGCGTTGTCAGTTTTATTTTCGATCTATGAGGTTGGCTGTCCCTCTGGTATCTTTTACTCCTCTTTTATACCTTTAGGGACGAGAAAGGAGTAGGTCCGGTTAGGCCCAATTGTGGTCTCAAATTTCAGGTTCATCTAATGAAAGATTTTGGAAACTTTTTAAACACTTAAGTGTCAACTTCGGTCGATTCAATTTGTGTATGTGAACGATTTTAACTGATTTAGTCATTAGATACGCTCAAATAGAAGCTTAAAATGAAAAATCTATATATCTATAATCTTTAAAATCAAATATACCATATATATATATGCATTGTAATGTCAAAAACAGCCCATATCTAAGTAACAGAAGTACAAAATGTATTCTTCTTTCCAATAAATAGCTAAAAGGTAACATTTTAACAATTTTGCAAAACTGCTATTATATTTTGCAACCCAAAAGGGGTCTTACTGGATCTACTCATTAACAGTTAATTAGCTGGAATGTTCTTCCTTTATTCAATTTCAGATGTAACGGGCATTCAATGACAGATTGACTGAGAAACAAAAGGACGGAAATCATATCCATAAACACGAAATTAATAACTAAAGACAGGACGACATGAAACCCATAAATATCAAGGTTGAGACTCAAGTTTCCCGGAAGTACGTATTAAGCAGGAATATTCCTATGCTATCATTTTAATTATATTTTTGAAACTGAGCAATAAAATGATTCTAGCACATACATGGCGTGAAGCAACCTTAAGTTTATGAAGGAGCAAATCTTGCAATGTTATTAGTATGGCCTATGCTTGCACAAGAAAACAGTTTTCCAACTAACAGAAAACAGAAAATTGACACGACTCCAATTTGTCCTATAGTTCATTTCTTTTCAATCATTTTGTTTATCAAATGTAAGATATATTATACATTTAAAAAAGAATGATTCTAATAAGATCTCAACCAAGATACAAGGATTATAATTCTGATAAGATAAGAACTCAACAAAGACACAAGGATTATAATTCTGATAAGATGGGAACTCAACAAAGATACATTTTTTGTTTCATTGCTTTATCATTTTCAACAACATTATACAAGTGTTAGTGACGAATTTCTTTATATTGTCCTATAGAATAAACTAGCTGTCAATCTGGGTTTTTTTACATGTGTTTTGTATACCTCAAAGGTATTTGGAATGCCTTAAAATATACTGAAAAGAAACTGTAACAAATCTATTATAAGTTATTTCCGCATATTAAGCTTAAGTACACCTTCTACACACTAATGTGCATATTATTTGGGTTATTCAGTATAAATCTTTCCATTTATGAATCTGTATGAGCTCCCGATTCTCTGGTCAGTATCTTACATTAATATATATGAATAATTAAATTAGATTTATGTTTCAATATAATACGTTATTCTGATTGGCTATACTGCAATCTCGCGTTATTCCTTAATGAACTTCATTACACAATAGAATTTACCATGCATGATGACACGAACATGAGGAAGTCCCACAATAAAGTGCACAGGTAAATTAAATAAAAAAAATGATAAAAAGCGTGTTTTCATGATCCTACGCACATTTTTAGAATGAAGCGCTTCCGCGCTTCATACAAAATGTACTTCGGTCAACGCTTTTACATCCCAATGAAGTAACAAAAAGAAGCATTGTTCCTGGTAAGTGTCTGAAGGAACTACGACTCATATGAAAATAAAAAGAGGTCGTCAAGGGTTGGCGTACAGTTATTTCCCATAAGTCTACCTCCAACCTGAACAAATATGCTGTCAATAAGAAAAACCAGCAAACAGATCACATGTTCCTCATGGTACCTTAAAGCAATACATTTATAGCGTTAGCTACCATTTTTTTTTAATTGGGCAGGATTATCTTTCACAACATATGAGTAATATAACTATGGGTTTATAATCGAACGGAATTTTGGGAAGCGTAGGTATCCAAAACAAACAAACATAGACCTCATATTTGCTGTTCAATTTTATGTTAATTGAAACTATGAAGGACTTTTGATTCGCTAAAATCTCACCTCATGTCATTTTCTCTGTAATTCTATATCGAATTACTTGTCGTGGGTGCTCATTTATTCCTAATTATTCTAATAGACACTCGTAGAAGTAGAAAATATTACATAATTTAGGTAGAAAAATACACTTTCTGCACTAACGTGTGTCCACTTTTAGAAAAAAATCTAACCTTAGAAGCAGTGATCTTCAAATCAAAAGGGACCTTCCTCTTTCTAAATTTTACACTAAACTAATGTGTCTTAATGTTCATATAATGTTTATATAAGTGTTTATATCATTGTTGCTGTCATTTGGTAGAATTATTTCTACTTAATTTATTGCAGTTGCAAGTCTTTTATCAATTTCTTTTCATAGTCTACGTTAATTGATATTACACGTGCGTGTTATTTCTCGAGTTCACTTCTTCTCAACAGCGTCTGTCGTAATATATCGCAGTTTTTATTTGTACAGAGAAACGTTTACATGTTTATTATGTAGCAACTTTATTTTTCAGAGTCATTGTTTAAAATGTATGCTTGCATCTCATCTAGTAAATATTAAGGTGAACCGCTAGTCAAGTTATTCTTGGATTTTGTTCTTTCGTTGTATTCTGACACCTAAAGCTCCGCCATAGCATATGATGAACTGGATAAATATTGGACGGAGTCGTGGTTTTGAAATATGCACTAGATGATAAAACTTATAGCAAATGAATAGTGTAAAGACGTGCAAGTCTATATATATTTACACATACGTAAGTTCTGTTGCTTACATATTGCAATAATTTTTACATGTTGTATAAACAAACAATCATCTGCAAAGTACTGGAGTCGTATGCAGTTATAACATTATTTTGATTCATCTTGAAAATATGAATTTGAGCAAAGCATTTATAGATCATGCACGTATACTATACATGTTTATAATCTTCGTCACATGATTTTGTAGCATTTATATAGTAATTTAAATTTAATAACACAAACCATATCAAATTATGAACAAGAAGTAATTGTAACAGGATGCTGTTACGAAGTCTCCCAAACAAAGCTCCCATAATTAGCCATTTCCATGGTCCCATATTTTATGAGATTTGTTTTATTATCCCATACAAAAATATATAAGGTTTAGAGGTGGGGATCTCTACTGTTTACAAGTTTTCAAACATTTGGGTATGAGGTGACCCCATAGACTCCCCCTATTTGTTTTATCGTCCCATACAAGAATAAGTATGGTTTAGGGTGGGGATCTCGACCGTTTACAAGTTCTCAAAAAACAGGGGGTGGGTGACCCCTAGGGACTTTCCTTTTCTTTCATTTGATTTGTTTTATTGTCCCATATAAGAATATATATGGTTTAAGGGTGGGGATCTGGACCGTTTACAAGTTTTCAATCAAGAGGGGGTGGAGTGAACCCAAGGGACTTTCCTTTTATTTCCTTTGATTTGTTTTATTATCCCATGCAAGAATATATTATGATTAAGGGGTGGGAATCTGGACCGTTTACAAGTTCTCAAACAAGAGGGGGTGGGGGTGACCCCAAGGACTTCCCTTTTATTTCATTTGATTTGTTTAATTGTCCAATACAAGAATATATATGGTTTAGGGGTGGGGATCTGGACCATTTACAAGTTCTCAAACAAGAGGGGGTAGGGATGACCCCCAGGGACTTCCCTTTTATTTCATTTGATTTGTTTTATTGTCCCCTGTAAGATTATATATGGTTTAGGGGTGGGGATCTCGATCGTTTACAAGTTCTCAAACAAAAGGGGGTGGGAGTGACCCCCAGGGACTTCCCTTTTACTTCATTTGATTTGTTTTATTGTCCCATACAAGAATATATATGGTTTAGGGGTGGGGATCTGGACCGTTTACAAGATATTAGCACTTTTCCAAATAGAAGGGGGTGAGGGTTACCCCCAGGGACTCCATCTATATTTCATTTGATTCGTTTTATTGTCCTGTGATCATTTCTGAAGACTGCATGGGTTTATCACTTACAGTTTTCAAGTTATAGTCATTTGAAAATTTTTAAAAATAAAATCCCATAGGGTTCTATAGTAAACCCCTCCCCTCTTTATGCCCCTCAAAATACCCCTTAACAGACCCCAATGCACAAACGAAAGATTGATGGCTCCCCTAGACATGTTAGTCTAACATATTATAAAATCTTAAGTAAATCTGACAAGCCGTTTAGGAGAACCGCTGCGGACAAGTTCATTTTTAAATTGGCGGAAGAAAAAGAAAAAGAAGAATAATAAAAAGAACTAGATTTGTAATTGCTAGCAATAACGGATGGCACCCTCGTCCCCCCATTGCCAGGATAAAGGCAGCCATTTCAAATTTCCAAAGTCAAAGAGCGTATCTACAAATGGAATTATCATTTTTGTAAAGTTTTATTAACTTAAAGTTTGGAGCATTTTGAAATATTTGACATTTTAGTCATTTCCATGGTAACGGCGGCCATTTTGAAATTTCCAACTCCAAAATGCAATTCTGCCTATGCCAGTTATCATTTCTGTAAAGTTTCATCCAGTTTGCAGCATTTTGATTTTTTTTGAAATTTTGATATTTTTACTGTTTCCATGGTTACAGTAGATAATTCCAAAATTCTAAAAGCAGGCATCTCATTGCCATATGTCATGTTATATATCAATACAGTTTCATTGATTCTATGCAATATTCTTAAAGAAAATGCAGCTTTTATGTTTTTTTTTCCATAGGCTCAATGTTAAACATTTGCCCTGTTTCCATGACAATGGCGGTCATTTTGGAATTTCTAAATATTGTCTCGACATCTAGGCATACCAAGGAAGATTTCCATAAAGTTTCATCCAGCTAGGTCTTATAATGAAAGATTTAGAATTTTGAAATTTTTTCACTTTTTAGCAGTTTCCATGGAAACGGCGGCCATTTAAAAAAATTCCAGAGTCAGATGCACAACTTCAAATGGGGGTCCTCATTATGTTATAGTTCCAACACTATTGGATCACTCAATTCTGAGAAACACGATGGACAAAATGTGTGGAAGAATAATAAAAATAAGAAAAAAAGGAAACGTAGAATAACAATACGTCACCCCAACTCCGTTGAGGGTGCCATAATAAGAACTGAGCAAAAACAATAAGTCTCCAAACTTTGTTTGGGAGACTTAATTAGACGGTGTTAAATAAATCAGGAATATGATAGTTTTTATTAATTCATTTGATGTGTTTGAGCTTTTGATTTTGCAATTTTATTATAGGGTTTCCGTTTTATATTTTTCTCGGAGTCCAGTATTTTTGAGATTTTACTTTTTACACAGGTTATATTGATACGTAATAATATTTAGTAGTCTAAATAGTATCACAACGCATATTTCCTGACATTTTATCTTCATGTGTCAACTGGCTGTGTATTATTTCTATTGATGCTGTATTTTCCAGTACCATTGCTGTATCTGTTTCATAACAGTTTCGGCAAGAAAACTGATTAACTGAGAATAGAAATGGTGATTGTGATAAAGGGATAACAACCCGGCCTAAGATCAGAAAACAGCCAAAGGCCACCAATGGGTCTTCAACAGAGCGAGAAAATCGCGCACCCGGGGCGTTCTTGTCAAGTTTTGAGTCGAAAGCACATGCCACATGCAGTATTCGTACTCGCAATATAAAAGTTGACAGTCTAGTATACGTAACACAGTGGGTGGACTACGTAGCCCACATGGCCACCGTGATCAAAAGACGATACTTAAATCGTTTGAATTTAGAAAAGTGAATAGCAGTCTATAATCTAAAATATGGATTTTAAATTGTGAAAAATATTTACCTGTTTGCTTACAATTACTAATTTTTGTTTCCTGACCATAATGTACATAAATATCAGGACAATGAACGTTATTGTCATTAACCATAACTTAAAATAGTACAGATTATTGTTAGGTTCTTTTAGTCTGGAGAATAAAATAATCTTTGTATCGACGTTTACCTTAAGTTCTTATATATCAAAGGGCTATCCAAATTTGTTTTAACATGTTTATTTTAATGGTTCTGGTGAGTCTTTTGTAGACGAAACGCGTGTCAGGCGTACACTAGGATCTTAAATGAGTATATTGACTCTGCAAATTTTAAAAAAGGATGATTAATAATAAATGTACAAAATTCAATACTTATATATTAACATTATTGTACATAATAAATATGACATGACATTTGTTTTTTCAATATTATTTAAAAGACGTTTTTACAAAATAGTTCTCTCCAATTTATGTCGAATGCCCTGATAATGCCAACACACTCGTAGTACAGTTTCTTATTTCTACTAAACAAAATAATTGTTTTTAAATGTATACAAATAAATACAATATCTTATGTTGAATACACGTAACGATACTTTAAAGAACCGATACCTTTTCATTAAGTGAAGCTGGCAATGATTAACCGAAGCAACTCCATAAATCTGTCAGCGGTTGTTTTTTTTATCTATATATTTGTTCAATTTTCAATTTCTTTTTTTTTTTTTTTACTTTTTAACAATTAATAATAAACAAATATATCTTCCTTTAATAAAAGGGTACATGAATATATATACATGTTCACATACCAATTGTCTTCAGTATTACATGTATTAATACATATGTCTATGTTACAGGTGATCGTTGTTGTTCTGTGGTTTACATGTTGAAATGTTCTTTTAGATTATTTATTTATTACTGTAAATTGGTTTGGGTTTTTTTTTTTTTTGTAGTTTTTTTTTTTTTTTGTTTATGTGGTGCCTCCAATGAATGTGCCAAAATAAACTCACGAAAATAAAGCAAACACTAAAAATCAAAATCCAACAATCGCGGTACGACAATATCGTAATGTTAATTTTGGGGGAAAAAAGGTTATGTTATTTTGTCTTCCGTATTATTCCAACAATTTTATGCATAGCCAAATCTCCAAAATAAATAACTGATATAATAATGATTTGACAACGATATTAAATAATGTTTACTTAATTGTCAATTTTTTAAATTGTTAAGAAAACACTACATCATTTTTTATTCACATGTGTCATAAACATGCTAGCTTATTGCTGATTAGACGCCGTTATTGGTAATTAGAATATAAAGACTCTCTTCTTGTAATCCTTTACCTTCAATTATTTTTTTTATTAAAATGCTGAAATATACTGAATGTCAATAGAAACACAACACTTACATGTACATGTACGTGTATTTTGCATTGAATGAAAATTCACTGTCAGATCTTCTAACTTAATTTGTCTGTAATGTATCTGTAATTTTGCTCAGTTCAAAATTGATAGAAAAACTAACCAAACCAAATTTTTGTTTAACTTTAATTTAATATCTAACTAATATTTTAATATTTTTTGGGAGAATCATTATAAATTCTTTTGGTATTCAGACTTTCAGTACCGGGGTAAACTACTTTAATGTATCATGATGTTTGATATATAATACTCCTTTATATGACAGTCGGACTGATAAAATTAAGCCCATTAACAGATATAGATACCATACAAATACATTGACTCTGAATAAAATAATGTAAAAGCATTATAACTTACATTTTTAATTGCAAAATTTTCAGCCAGGCTACAGGAAGTGGATTGCCCACAATAAAGGGTCTTTCTGCATCTTGGACATATTGCTGAAACATACAGTTCAAATTATTTTTTATAAAGAATTAGATACATTTTTAGTATATACAAATACATTTGTACAGATAAAATAAGTATCATTTACCTTTCTCTTGCATTCAAAAACATTTATTTCCAACTCAATTACCATCTTACTTTTCATGCTTTTGTTTATAATGCTAAAATTTTGTAATATCAAATAGTAGTTTCTGCTTTTAAAAATGAAGGTAAATTGTAATGCTCATTTTTTTTTTTGGGGGGGGGGGGGGATACTTTTTGATAATAATATTTAAATCATTTTATCAGTAAAAATAAAAAAAGAATAGATGCATGTAACAACTCTTAACATTTTTCATACCTTGATTTGTTTTATATGTCATTTTCATTTATGATGATTTTTATGTACATCTACATAAGTTTTTAATATAAATAAAAACTGGTCCAACCCTCCCCAACATCCCCCCTTCCCGCCCCCACCCCTGTCAGTTTTTGCTGATTTTATTCTGTACCTTTGTTGTTGACAGGTTGAGCTACAAGTTTTTAAAGTGAAATTCTGTTTCTTGTTTACCTTCTGCAAACATCGGTAATATTTTGGGTAGGGGAAAGAAATGGATAAAAGGCGTTTTTCCTTCTTTGATAACTTTAGAAAGATTTCAGCCATTTATGCAATAGCCTGACTGTTCCTCGTAAATTTAATAATAGTTGTCGCTTATTTTGGAAATAAATGACATTTTAATTTAATTCATAATGGTCCAGTATTGCCTGCAGGGTGGGGTCCACTTCAATAGTTAATTGATAGGGGGTGCCGCTAGGGTTCTGTTACCCTACCCTTTTCATATAATTTAGATTCTAGTAATGTCATGAATATATACCTTTTTTATATTGCTTAGGTAAAACTTTTACATTTTCCAATATTATTTACATTTCATGTGGTGTGTAATGTAAAACGTGGAATACCAAAATGCCCAAAAAGAAACGTCCTAACACCTTGTACATTGTAAATACATGTAGGAAGTAGCCTGCCCCTCAGCTTTCTTAATACATAGCTGTGATTCTGTAATGCCCAGTTGTTGAAAATTTTCTGTTTTAAAAAACATGGGCATTTCTATACATATTGTAGTAAGGGACGACATCAAAAGATAGATGTAGGATAAAAAAAACTTAAATCAAATACATTTGCAGTTTTGGGGTCAGGGGGGAGGTTAACATTCTGCAAGTTTTTGTATATCTAAAATCGATTTTTATATATATATCCCTATTGATCAATCAATTTTCCCCAAATTAAGTAAAAAGGGGGGGGGGGGGGTGATTGTCGTTGAAAAAACTATGTGAATTAAAAGTTTCTTATCCTACATTGAACTTTTGATGTCATCCCCAAGTTGGTTACTAAATGTAAATAACAAATTATGTGATACTCAGTTATAAAAAAAATCATTCTTATTATTTTACTTACGTGTTCCAACTTGAACTATGATTCCTGTTCTAGCATGAATCTCTTTCGCTTTTTCCAAAGATACATTTCTGTCTGCCTTTACCCCATACCATCCTCCGTATATTTTATTGTCTTTGTTGTGAGACGAAATTATATCAGGTATCCCACATATCTTTGATTTACAGCCTGCTTTGTTTTTATTCAAAAACCTGTGAAAATGTTCACTGCACACTTGAAACTTCTGTGTAATATCACTTGGCAGTAGACCAGCCTCAGTAAGAATAATGGACTGCAATTCTGATGACAAAGAAGTCAGTGGGGAATTTTCACCTATGCATTCACATATTTGTGAGCTTTTAAAGCTACAGAAGGACATGATTATTTACAGACCATACTGTTTTAAAACCCTGTCTGTTGATCACTGATCACTGATATCGTCTGCCAAGTTTCTCCCATTTGTGTATACTTCCTGTGTACACCATGTGTGCTTTTATAGCAGAAGAGTTATATCAGGGGAGATAACTCTATATTCTCAATAATGAATAATGAAGATTTTCTTAATACTTTTTTTAAGGACATGCTTGAATATCCCATTCAATTTACAAGTTTATTTGGTTATTTATATAATATAGATTATATTGAGGTCAGATAATACTTTGAAATCAGTGTGGAAAGGAATGAAAACATCTACAGATATTTAGGATCTATGGAACCACTAAATTCTTTAAAAATTAGAAAACCTTTATAAATCTGCATATTGGCTGATTAAAACTTTTGAAAACATTAAAATAAGCTTGGAGAAAAATTTTCATGACATTAAGCAGTCTACAAACAAAAATTTAACAAGATTTTAATTACCTTTATTTTTACCTGAAAAGTCATGTTTCCATGGCAACAACAGGGTGACACACAATGATTATGGAGTGACAAATATTTTTTTTAAGAAAGTTGAGACATAAAATGTATTGAGGTGAAATTTGGTGAAATTCTGTATCATGTGATGGCCAGCTCATTTTTATATTTACAGAGAATTGATATTAACATGTACTGCCAGAGGTATACGGATTAAAATTATAAATAGATTAACATGTACTACACTAGAGCTGATTAAAATTTATGTTTTATTATATTTGTATAAAACATTATCATTTTTAAAAGTGATTTAATTTTTTAAGACTTTATTTCATAATTTCTTCCAGGTTTGAACCACGATATACGGAATTATTTGCAATTGCATCCGTATCCAATTCCTTCATTAAGTGAACTTTCCCGTGAATTCAATGATATTTTGTCAAAGCTTAAAAAATAAATGATAATATGAATATGCCTGCTCACTACTGATGTTCCAAAATTAAACACATCAATTGAACGAAGCACCAAAATTACACACACCAAAATGCAATGCATGACTATCGAGAGAAACCCCGCCATAATATCCCGACGTCAAAATTTCCCAATTTACGGTATTTCTTTGTCGTGAGTGTTCTTGCATGTGTTTGTACTGTCTTTCTGTCATTTTTGACATTGCAATATAAGCGGGAGGTTTGGCTAGCCATAAAACGCTGTCCAACCCTCCATTTTTTCTGAAAATATCCAGTATCAATTTAGGAATATGGCAGTTGTTATCAAATATTCCGTTTCTGTGTATCATATGTATGTTGATGTTTGTTTTTGTAGCAGTTCAATGTTTCTGATTTTCCATTATTTTTATCTTATAGTTGATGTGTTTCGCTCAGTTTTGGTTAGTGACCCGGATTGTGACAGTTAAATTCATGATGACTATTAAACAGCGGCTTACTACTATAGCCTTGATTTACAACTGTTATATAACAAATATGAGTCTGAATCAAGCAGGGTAGGTAGTACGTTCTCTAAGCCTAAGACTGCCTTACACACCGGAGTTGCAGGGTGCACCTGTGTAGGTTGCCGCCATTGGACACTGTCCAAACGTCGTAAGACGAATAGGTTCTTTGTTAAAAACAATTCATCGGTTTTACTTTCCAGTCACGTATAAGTCATATGTATATATCAGGGCTATCATAAAACAGATAACATATATTTTTTATCGTTTGGTTTCATCTTGATAGGGTTTTAAAACTACCTCCTGTTACCAACTTCTTTAGGATATTTTTGTTGAATGCCTATAGAAGAGTTTTGTAGCTTCATGTTTTGTTTGTTTCTTTGATTTGCATCTTCTCAATCGAACGTCTGTCCCAATAATTTTTTCGATTGTCTAAAAACTTCTGTATCATTAAGTTCCTCATCACATGTCTACTGAATGGTTTGGTTTATCTGTTAGAAGCCTTTTCAAAGTGGTCAGTATCTTTCTTTGTATCTGCTTCATTTGTTTTGAATTCATCATAATTTTTTATATACTAAGCCTCATCCTTTTAAACCTCAGATTTATTATCACACAAAGTTTTATGGTTACACTAACTTGTTTAAACACGTTTCAAATTATTTTTTAAATTGTTAACTTCCTTCGCTATTTTCTATCCCATGCTTTTGTGCCAATGGTCGGATTAGGTGTAAAACATACAAATGAACACTGTATGTTTTACACCTAGACTTCTAGAAACATTTTCTCTTTAACTTGTACTTTAAAGGTAAGTAATTAAATTGCGTTTTAACCGTATTAGTCAAGGTTAACATGCAAAGATGCATGTATCTGGAAATAAACATGTTATTACCTGATAAAACATGTTTATAATATTCAGCTGGCTATTTTAAACTGACAATTGTGACCCAAATTAAATATGTATATATAGTTAAAAAACAACACAAATCAGTAACATAAACATTAAATCATTTACGGCAAATGTCGATTGGCATACAAATAGTTTGGACCCATTATTTAAATTTTGGAATAAGAGATTCGTTCAGTCTTTGCAGTATACGTACGTACAGTGATTTTGAAGCAACAATGTAACTAAATGTTTCATATGTAAAAGGTATTTAAACGAATGTTGACTCGTTCATATTTTTCAAAATAATTGCATTGAGTTAGATATCCTTCTATAACAAAGACAAATGCATATCAATCATTTATATTGTATACTGACCATTTGAATTTACTAAAACCTGATATAACTGATTTATTTTTTTAATCTAAAAAAATTATACTGTTTTAAGGTGATACCTAACACCTGAACTAAAATTAATTTGGCTCGTTCAATTTTCTTTAAATTTTGACAAAGTATTTAGTTTGACCCTTTGACAAAAATATAAAAATTTCAAAAACTTTGAACCAACAGTTTAATCAGAAAAATTACACTGGTTATATAGCAGTTTGACAAAAAACTTATTTTGATCATTGACAAGCTTAAGATTCCCTTAACAACACAACGTCGTTACAACGTTCTGCTGATTATACAGAGTTATCTTCCTGTAGTGTAAGGTACCACCTTAAGTTTATTGCGAGGAAAAAATATCAAAGATACCAGGCTTATCGTTTAGTACAATAAATGAATACGAATATACTTTTCTCATAAACATGCATAGTTACCGAGAAATTAGTAAACAATTATAATACGACTGTTCCGTTTTCACAAGACTCGTCAGTGGAGCTTGAATAAAGTAAGAATAAGTTGCAAATGATTTTGGTTTTTATTAAACCGTTGAGGAATAAGGTTATGATGAACTGTTACATACAGAAAACTATATGATATTTATCTGTCAACTAAGATTTTAAAGTTAATGGATCACCATCATTTGTTATTGGTTCAAACGCGTCCAAAATAGTACAATTGCTGCTCAAAAAGAGTATGATCCGTCTATGCTATTCTAAGTCAATGATTGAATTAGTATGAGTCAGAATATATATTGTATATCAAAAAGTAAAGCACCTAGCAAAGTTTTTAATTTCACTTTCAGATATATTGATAATGTCTGGTCAATAAATAGCCCACATTACAGCGAGTGCTTGCTACTAATACAGTTTTCCCCCCAGTGAATTTGATATAAAGAATACTACCGAAATAATATGTTATTCACACAGATAAGTCACATTCATTATGAATCTACAATAAACATCCCGGTCTCAAGTCTACAATTGTGAACTTCACGTTTTTGAGCAATACTCTGCCTTTGCCCAATCGAATAGCGATAACATATATACATTAATACGTTGTGATTGTGAATGTTAACACTTAATGGAGTTTAATTAAATGTGGCTTTGGCGGGTATTTATGCAAAGCATAAGACGATTACCCTGTCAAAGCACTAAGCCGATGGAAGTCGATTTCGTTTCGTTACCATGATATGTATCTTAACTTTCAATCGATTTATGAGATAAGAAGATCGGTAAATTTAGAGTATTTAGAAACTGAGTAATTATGTTGATATTGGACAGCCACCCACCAGTTCGTTGATTATAATAATCTATGTAGAATGGGTGTTTGGCTTTATTTCTATATTGTTGTAAACGTGGAAACCATGCCAAACGGAAAACATGTTTGAGGTTAAAACTGTTCTAACTGTGAAAATTTACTAATATCATTTTAGTAAATTACGTCTTCTCTAAGGATATTATATGACAATTCGATTCATAATTTCTTAAGCTGTATTTGTTTTGCAAATATAAAGAATTTCAAATTATCATTCTAATGGAAATATTTATTTAACAACCAATAAATATTTCGAAATGTGAATTGGCAGATACTGTGTAATGTGATAAGTAATAATACATGAGTTAAATGAATACACAATATTCCTTCTTTTTTAAATCAATGAAAGATTTCGATATGGCGTGCAAATTTTTCCAAAAAATATTTATTTGATTATAGAACAAAAACACTATTCTGTCTGGCATCATTGCAGATATTTTGTGTATATACTTTATCAGATTTCAATCAACGTTTTTGTTTATAATAGCATAAAGTTTTTAAAAAAAATAAGATTTCCCTAAAATGTTCCACTCACTTTATTATTTTATTTCTAACAATAATCGGTTTTTCTTTTCACAGAAAATGGCACCACATTGTTGTCAACGGCTTATGCAAAAGATCCATTCAAAGGATATTAAATTAGATGAATATGGCAAGGCAAAGGAATTTTGTCTGTTGAGCATCGCTCGTCCTCATATGAGAGCTTTCCATTCATCATGGTTTTGTTTCTTTATTGCATTCACGGCATGGTTTGGTATACAACCACTCTTACCAACAATCATAAAGGAGTTGCACTTGTCCAGGAAAGATGTCGCTAACTCTGGAATTGCAAGTGTTGCTGCTACTATAATAGTACGAGTATCTGCAGGACATCTTTGCGATAAATTTGGACCTCGTCGAGTTATGGCAACGTTGCTGGTAATAGGATCTATTCCATTAGCTTTATCAGGACTGATCACTAGCGGAACAGGGCTGATTGTTGTGCGTCTTTTTATTGGTTTTCTTGGTGGGACATTTGTTCCCTGTCAGTTTTGGACAAGTATCATGTTTAACTACAAGATTGTTGGAACAGCTAATGCCATGGTTGGTGGATGGGGAAATCTTGGTGGTGGATTTACATTTTTGTTGATGCCTGCTGTTTTCCAACTTATCAAAACCATGGGTGTCCATGAATTCTTGGCTTGGAAAATAGCTGTAGTAGTACCAGCCGTTATCTGCAGTGCAACTGGTATGTCAATTTTGTCATTATTGTTGTAGAACATTTCAGTGGTTTTGATAGAAATATTTTACATATGCTGATGAAATTGTTAAATTGATTTAAGATGTTTAGTCCTATTGTTTTTGTAATGGTGAGCTTTCAATTTTATAGAAAATTATTATTCTTCACACGCCATTATTTCCGTCCAATTTTAGATAGTATGAAATTAAGTAACCATAATAACTGTCATCATTTCAACGTTTGTTCATATTTACATAAACGTTCAGAAACGGAAGACTTCGCTTTTTTCATCTTTATATTTTCATTCTTATCGATCGATGTTTTGCAATCCAGGTATATCAATTCTGTTTACATCTGATGACTGTCCACAGGGAGAATGGATAAACCGGAGACATGCACATGCAAAAACTGAAGAACTTAGGGCTGTTCATGAAGGTAACTATAACTTATGAAATAAGATACCACTCTAGAGAAAGGAAATAGAATTGAAAGAGACCCACATTTTGTTCATAAAACTCTAAAGGATGACTTTATGTGCTTCGTAAGGGTTAGTGACTCGAAACGTCTCTCTGCTTTCGGAGTTGAGGCGATTCCCTCATATGTTTTGTTACCTTGGCAGTGAGTTTTATCCCTTCACTTGAATTATGAGATTAAAAACCGATAAACCCTTAAGGGTCTACTGATCTTTTGTTTTGCAGTTATGAGCTAATATGTCGAAAATTATAACAGAGAGAAAGACAAAATTTAAATATTGTAAAAGAGGGATGAAAGATAGTAGAGGGAGTGTCAAACTTGTAAATTACCCTGAAACTGTAGAAATTTGTCAAGAAAGCCGAAATCGACCAACCACTCTTTATAGTAATAATTGCTAATGAGGGAACTTTTTCATAATGTTTTTAGGGTTTTTTTTGGGGGGGGATTATTTAGTCAGAGATCATATGTTTAAAAAAAAGGGGGGAGGGTCCATATATACTGACAAAATCAAACGTTAACAACCTGCTGAACGAGTAAAAAAACATGTAACACACGAATGTCCAAAGTAAGCGGATGGTTAAACCTGTTTTTATAGAAAACTGAACCTCCAGCTTAAATGACAGAGGGGCGAAAATACCAAAGGAATATTCAAATTCTCGCTGCATTGAAGACGTGTTGGTGACCTTCTGCTGTTGTCTTTTCTATGGTCGGGTTGTTGTCTCTTTGACACATTTCCCATTTCCATTCTCAATTTTACAAAAATAAAGACAGAGCAAAATGATTTTATCTTTGTTTCAAATGAAGAAATATTGTGCATGAGTAAAGTCCTGTCCAGTACTATAAAAAAAACATCACATAACATTTCATTGGATATAAGACAATAACAATCACAGGCAGTTATCATTCAAATTTTCACACTCTTTAACCTGTGTTCAAGCTTTAGTAACCTCAAGTTTCAAAATATTCTATAGAAACCCCAATTAAAAAATAATGGTGCTTTGAAATACCCAAAATGTATGTTTATGACCCATAAATGTTTTACTGCAATGAAATGTAGGATTTATTACCTACAACTGTCAAATTCAAGGGAATATATTTTCGACCTATTTTGGTATACAACCGGATGTGACGTACTATAATTTGGTGGTATTACATCTAAAGGTTTTCAGTCATCAAACCTCAGATGAGTATACGAAAATACAAACTGGACCTCATAAATATAAAAATTTAGTATAACTTAAGTTAACACACAAAGCTGTCAATACCAAATGTCCAAATAGATCAATTAGACACCAGGCTAACAGACAAATAAAAAGTTCAGAAAACAGTAAATAGAAAAACTTAATATTGAGCAACAATATTAAACAAAATACCGGATACCACTCAAAAAGCAGTTAAAAAGGTAACATTTCTGATTCCCTTGTCGAATTTGGTAATCATTGAGAAAAAAGTTCATTGTATCATGCATGTATATATATTTAAAAATGAAATAATTACCAAATGGTACAATATTGTTATAGAAAACTTACCAATGAAAGGACACCACAAGTCACATCTGAATAAACAGCCAAAGGTATGGACTTACATTACAATTTCACTGTTGATCATACAATATGGTATGTGTTTTGGAGTGGAAATTGCTGGCAACACCATTCTGAATTTATACTTTTTATACAAGTTTAAAATCGAAGGCTGCAACGAAACTACGGTTACAATATCAAACAATAATTCGACTGGAGTCACTTTGATTGGTGTGGAAGAAGTAGATTTGTCATGTAGCGTTTTAAACCAAAGTACTGCTAGTTTAATCGCATCCCTCTTTGGACTAATGAATCTTTTTGCACGTGCACTAGGAGGAACATTTTCAGATGTTTTCTTCAAGCACTACAAAATTCCAGGACGTCTGTTAGCTCACCAACTCTGTTTAGCAGGAGAAGGAATTATGCTAGTGATATTCAGCCAGATGAAAACTATTCCGTCCGCCATTTTTGTATTGATTATAACAAGTTTATTTGTTCAAGCATCAGAAGGTACGACCTATTCCATAGTGCCATATGTTCATGCCAAGCGAATAGGGGTGATTGCTGGGGTTGTTGGTGCTGGAGGCAACACAGGAGCACTTATCTGGAATACAATATGGGTTCAATTAGTTGATGTAGAACCTAGTTGGTGGTTTTGGATAATAGGTGTAATTGTATTCTCAGGAAGTATGTTCACAATGTTATTGAGAGTTGAGGGGATGACTATATGGCATATCCTTCGTAAACAGGAAAAGGGGGAAAATGGAGAAAATGAAACTGCTCTTGAACGATAAAACGTGTTTTGACGTGCCAAAAAGAACATTTTATAATCTACAATTATATATATATATAATATCTGATCAATGATGAGCGAACCGTTTTAACTCCGCCCAGTCAAGTGAAATAAATGAAGTAATATTACTAGTAAAATAAAACGTCTATTGCGTCTTATTTTTAATAAAAAAAAAAAAGCAAAGATGACACGTGTAAACATTTTGAGTAATTACTATAACATAAGATAGTTACATCGCAGTTAATAAAAATATGCACAATGTACCAGAAAGTCGTTAGTTCATGTCGTGATACTTGTCAAATAAAAATTCGGTCAGTTAATTTATAGGGCTTTTTACGACTATGTGCATAACATTACCTAGGGATATTGTATTGTCTAAAAATTGTGTTACGGTAAAAACAAATCAAACAGAGAAGCTGTTGACATATTGAGAGAGCAATTAAAAACAATTCTAAGAAAAATAGGCGTGGTACCACTTTGACCAACTTTTTGTTTAAGACAAAACGCAGTATATAACATATCACTACAAAAAACCAAAAACAAGGAGTAAATTGAAAAATAATCATATTCTTTATCCTACCGAAACAACTGAGATTGCTTCCCCTTTTTCGCGGGGTTCGTGTTGATCAGTCTTTTAGTTTATTGATCGTTTGTCAATTTTTGACATGGCATTGTTAGTCTGTTTTCGACTTCTGAGTTTGAATTTCCTTGTGGTACAATTTGCCTCCCTTTTTCATTGGTGTTAGTCTGTTAAATTTTTTAATGATATCTTTGTAAGTAAATGTTCTTTTTGGAACGACATTATACTTATCATTAGATAAAGGCAACAGTAGTATACCGGTGTTCAATAGTCGTACATGTACATCGATTGAGAGAAAACAAATCCAGGTTACAAACTTAAACCAATTGAAACATATCAAATATAAGATGAGAACATCACATCGCCTATTGGCTTTATTTAGAATTATTAAGTTAACGAGTCGGTTACCTAACTAATTAATGATAATAAACTTAGTTAAGTGTTTAAACAAGTCCTTGTCTCATCTTTGCAAATTTAAACGGATATACAATACAAAGTTTTTTATTGCCAATTATGACGCCCATTAATTTGAGCAGTACAATTAGGTTCAATTTCATACAAGTGATTACATATTGATTACATTGATTATTTAAAAATTAAACAAAATCAAGTCTTTTTAAGCACAATAATTTCTACAGGAATAATATAATGATATATAGTTTTGCAATATAATATAGATGGACAAACTACCGGTGACTAAACTGTATCTAGAATTCAATTTCTCTCTTTGAATAAAGTACACAATAATAAACTTACTTTTTTAATTATAACATTATCCTCAGATGACATTAACCATATATAAGCATAGTTAGTATCTGATTTATCCTGGTATTTATGATTTTTATTTTCATCATTAAATGGCAGTGTCTAAGTGATAGTATCTTAAAAGTATTATTAAAGGTAAAAATCTACGTTATCTTGTAGATATAGGCAATCTAAGACTTTCTCTCAATTATTCGACACTTATACCGTTAAAAGGCTGCTTCTCTGGTACAAATAGGCTTTGTTATATTTAAACGACAAGAATACGGAAAATTTTAACACCGGCAGTAAATTTTGAAATTCCCGAATCAAACAGAGGAACTTGTCATGTAGTGCTCTCTTAGCTTATCCAAAGACCTGTCCTTCTTTTCTATGATCTTTCTTAAATATTTGACCAGAATCTCCCATATCTATTCATATATATTCCAACGGGGTTAAACATGTTTGTGACCACTCAACCCTCCCCTAACCCGTGACAGTAATATAAACACACAACATCAAAATAACTTATCAAAATCAGTTGAAAAAGGCTAAAATGAAAATCATCAGATCGATACAAGGGAGAAAAACATCCAAACACAAAACACAGACCGGACTTGGCAGGGTATAAATGCATCACTCAACACCCCCCCAAATAGCAATAACTGGCAGCTAGTTCAAAGTCAATAACAACTGTTAAAATCAGTATATCTTAGACTAAAATATCAATCTGTACACATCAAACATCTAATAGATTTAGTGTTAAAACGTCATTCACAGTCAGTGCAAATAAAGTAACATCCATACATTTCAAGCCACGATCTTAAGTAATAAGCTTGAAATTCAATCCAGAAATCAGTAAATTTAATTGCTTGTATACATTCTGTTTCCCGGAGATTAGGAAGTACCAAAACAAGAACTTTAGGTCTGAGAAACAGACAAACTATATCTTTCTTTTTGTTTTAAATTTGATAATTCCAGATGTATGTTTTAAACTAAGAGACTGTTTTATTGTTGTGTACATTTTTTTAAACTTCGATTTGATATGAGAAATTGTATCGATGTAATGCACGTACCATCAACTTCAAAACTTTTTTGTTATGGTCTTTGTTAAATTTTCTATCAGTTTTAAAATCTACTTCAATGGCGTCCTCAATTTTTGTTAAGATGGTTTGTAACACATTATGTGTGTTTGTGTTGCTCACCCAATTTGTCAATTAAAATTAACTATTAACAACTGTCATACAAGTCATGGTTTTATCTAGGTATTAGAAAAGTGCAAATTCATTGTATATGACCTGCATTAACAGTGGCATGTTACAAAAGAAACTCCCACGACAGTTCCGAAAGAATCCAACTGAAATCGACCCTACAATTTTTTGCAGTTTATGTTGCTAAACAGTTATCAAAGGTACCAGAATTATAATTAAGTACACCAGACGCGCGTTTCGTCTACATAAGACTTATCAGTGACGCTCATATCAAAATATTTATAAATCCAATCAAGTACAAAGTTGAAGAGCTTTGAGGATCCAAAATTTCAAAACGTTGCCAAATACGACTAAGGTAATCCACCAGAAACATTCAGGGCGGTCAGAATATGCGGATGATGCCTGTATAGCAGGTGGAAACACTTGGATGGTCTTTTGGAAGGTACTTTGTATATTCAAAAATGATCTACGCGTTTTGAACATCGGGAAACTATTGTTGTCCCTTATAATCCCGTCGCTCTTTTCTCGTGTGAGCTTTTTTTTTTAAATAGATCTGACACCTACATGTACTTCCTATATGCCGATACTGATTTTTTCAATATTTTGAATATTGTCACACATTTCCGAGTGCCGCTTTACAATATGACTACATATTTGGTCATAAGCTTTGCGTTGATGGTTCGTAGCATTTTATGACATGTCAGGTAAGTTAGAACTTCTTCTTCCTGTTTTCCGATGCAAAATTTTGTTAATTACGCATTTGGATATGGTATGGACGACAACGCTCGCATTCCTGTTTTTTGTCAACAAATAAATATAAGTACCAGTTGTTTGACATAATTTACTCTTAAAGAAAATATTTTCTTGAGAGTCTATCATGCAATTGGAAACCGTATACGATAACGTTTAAAATAAAATTGAGAATGGAAATGGGGTTGTGTCAAAGAGACAACAACCCGACCATAGAGCATACAACAGCCGAAGACCATCGAGAAACTCCCGCACCCCGAGGAGTCCTTCAGCTTGCTCCTAAAGAAATATGTGACAATGTATACTAGTTCAGTGATAATGGACGTCATACTCCAAATTATACACAAGAAACTAAAATTAAAAATCATACAAGATTAACAAAGACCAGATGACCCTGACATGTAATAAAACAAACAGAAGTCAAGCAATTGATAAACCAATTTACTGTACATGTGTTACTTATTTATAAACGAGTCTAAATTGAAAACTACGTTCAAACCTATGATTGCGTTGAATAAAAACCGCAATTTTTATACGTGTGCATGAAAAACAAATTTCGTTGTAGAAGGGTCTAAAAACAGCCTCAAAAAGTACCCTCATTTTTAGATAGACTCTTGAATTTTAAGAGCCAATATAGGATGAACGGATCATAAAAACCGGAGGGAAAATATGATACAATCCCGAAAATGTATATACATTCGCATATAGAAATAGTTTTACAATAAACCGTATTTTTAAATAGGAAGACAAACCCCTTGAGAACAGTTTTTAAAGCATTTGAACCCATTATAGAGAGAAAGTTTCCCTAAGTGATACTTTATTAAGTTACTTATATAGTTAATTACAGATAGTTGTCACTGTGTAGCCTGGTCGAAATTGGCTTAATTTTACATTTGATAAAGATATAAAGCAGTGTTGCTTTGCTATTTGTCAGTAGGAAAGTTGTTTCTGACCTGGTCATCGGTCGTCTACTGATACAAAGGAAATAACAAATTTTGAAAGTGTTACCATGAGTTCCAAGTGCACATTAGATAAAAATGTCCACTGTTCGCATTTTACAGCTAACGACTGGTCGGGATTGGGCGTTTAAAAACATGTGTGAACCTGCAACATTCCATCAGCGCCTGCATACGGAGTATATATCTCCAAATTGATACGATATTCCCAGGCTTGTATTTCCTATCATGATTTCCTTGATAGAGGATTGCTACTTACAAGGAAGCTATTACACTGGTGAAGTTGAAATCATACTTTTGTAAATATTTACGACACCATCACAAGTTGGTTGTCCGTTATGAAATAACCGTTTCACAGATGATATCAGATATGTTCCATATGTCGTATCTGCAATACCCTTTCCCTTTTCACGAATGTGACCTACCGAATTAGAATATTTACTGGATTTGTAATAACATAAGCAACACGACGGGTGCCAAATGTGGAGCAGAATCTGCTTATTCTTCCGGAGCACCTGAGATCACCCGAAGTTTTTGGTGGGGTTCGTGTTGCTAAGTCTCTTTAGTTTTCTATGTTGTTTCTACTGTACTATTATTTGTCTGTTTCTATTTTTAGCCATGGCCTTGTCAGTTTATTTTCTATCTATGAGTTTGACTCTCCCTCTGGTATCTTTCGTCCTCCATTTACTACACTGTACGATGATCTGTATTTGTGAACACCCTTAGTTTTTTTATTTTTAAGTTGAACATCGTTATCTCATTTGAAAATTAAAACCCATCTAAATAATTTTAAATGTATAAATTATAAAATATTGGATACTTCCCTCCATTATTTTAGCTTTGATATAAGTATGTATATAAACATACCATGGTCAAGAATATTGGACATTTCCAAGCGAGACAAGTTTTTTAAGATTTCGTTTATAAAAACTCTGATAGTTTTAAATTTCTCACCGAGATATAATTTGTTATGACACATGATATCTCGTATGTGCATTTTAATTATTCTTCATAATTTTGGTAAATTGACATAACCTCGGTTTTGAATGTATCTGTGTTATTCTATAATAATTGTTCATTTTTTTAATTCGAAATATATCATGGCCATGCACGGTATATCAAATTAATATACAAAATACGTCATTTGGATACATTTTTCTGTATTAAATCTCTTTAAATTCGATAGAACTTTTAAAAACAATTACTACTTTTTATTTCTAAATAATGAAAGTGGGCAAGGAAGAAACTTTTATATAGTCAACCTTTCTATGATGTCGATCCATTTTGTCTACTGTACATACGACATCTGTATGGAGTATGCATTTCAAAATTCAGTTGACAACAGAATATATTGATTCAAAACAGACATTTCTTGATAATTAGATTGTTTCATCATTTTTCAATCTTATCTGCTATGGAAAAATTTAATGTTTATCATTTTTTTAAAGTCAAAGGTACAATAACCACAATAGAAACATAGGGGGAAAAGAAAAACATATGAATGGCCATTGACAACAGTAAACGCTGACTTGAAATTATTTTTTTGAAGAATCATATTTGGAAATCCTTCTAAAAGTTCACTTGCTATGGAATTTTTTTACCACATTTATGGTAAAAAAAAAATATATTTACAACTTATTTTATAACAGGGTATAATATAAGTGTTTCCCGTTTAAATCAACGATATATCATATTTATTTATACGTTTTATCAATCGCATATCACGTGTTCTCATTAATGTAAAAAAAAAATAATGTCCCTCATTCTTGTGTATGTTAATTAATAATGTTTGGTCGGTAACTCTGAAAGAAAGGGAAAATACAGAAAAAACTGTGTTAAAAGTAGAGTTGTTTATTATTATTCTATTTGCACTAATTTTAACACCCATCTGCCTACCTTATTCAAGTACGATAAAAACAAGAAATACGGGCGTATTTACCTAATCACGTAGACAAAAAAATAATTCTTCTTTTCCGCTTGTCTGAATTAATAAGTAAAAACTAACATTGCATCTGCTAGTTTGACCTCGTCTGGTATAATATATTTACATTTATATACTGAAATTTTATTTTTATCTTAATTTTGACTAAAAAAACATAACAATAAACCTTTTTTGTTCTTGAAGTGGTTATTCTTACTATGCTTTCTCTATTGTGTTTGATAAAGCTCTAGAGGTACACGTAGTATGAAGGGAAAAAAATAGATTTTACCAGTGAATATGTTTTTAGGGTTTTGTTTTTTTGGCACACATATTCATATTGGTATCATAAGAATGGAATTATATGCGACTGTCGTACAAGTGTGCGATTTGGCTAGCTGTAAAACCAGGTTTAATTCACCATTTTCTCCATAAGTAAATACCTGTAGTATGTCAGGAATGTGACAGTTGTTTACATTCGTTAGTTGTGTTTGAGCTTTTGATTTTGCCATTTGATAAAAGACTTTCTGTTTTGAACTTTCGTAAAAATTCGGGGTTCTTTTGCTTTTTTTGTTTTTTGTAATACGTTTGCAAAAGGCAGTTTCGTCAATGTGTTTTAAGAATTTACCTGAAACATAATTAAAGAAATAAAACTGTGAGCTACTGCTCACTGATGAAACCCCCGTCAAAATATTTCGGTATACAGGAACATTTTCAATTGGCTTTTATGTGTAAAATAATACAGGAAGTTGTTGAGTGATGCATCTGAATACGCATCACACAACTGACTAATATAAACCCTGAAACTAAATTTCAGAAATCCTTGTCAAGTAGTTCCTGGGGGAAAATAGGACGAAAATATTCATAGGACGGACAGACTGACAGACTGACGGACGGACGGATGGATGGATGGACAGACAGAGGTAAAACAGTATACCCCCTATTTTTAAAGCGGGGGTATAATTAATTTAAAGATATTAAAACTTTTTTGATAATTATTCAGCATCAACTTCACAAATAAAACACTTAACTGAGGATTTATCATTATTTGTTGGAAAACAATTTTCGTGGATTTTGTGGGTACAGGTGAACCACGAATTTAAATGTTCAACGAAAAGTAAATTTCTTTAAAATTGTATTACGACTTTGACAGAACCACATAATCACATATCCTCGAAAATGCAAGGTTTCCACAAACCAGGAAAATTAGTACCCACGAAAAAAATGAACCCACACAGTCTTGAAGTAAACATTCATTTTAGACCTTTACTTCGAATTTGACATAAGCGGTCATAATAGTACCAGAATCTATGACAGACGAGACGATTTTAATTTTGAAATCATCAATTTCCCCCCACCTTAGTAGCAATATACTAACTGCACCTGCATATGGGATATACTTTCCCCAACTCATTCGGTATTCAAGAGCTTGCAGCTCCTACTCAGACTTTCTAAAACGTCACCCGGCAAATGTCTGAGAAGAAAATTCACGAACCAGGGATATGTCAAAGAACGTCTCGTCATTTTTCCAAAAAATTTCATCGGAAGATACTAAGACCTTGTTGACAAATATTCCGTATCATCTTCACAAATAATACACGGTGGTTGTGAAGTATAGATTCTGGGTACTGACGTTGTTTGTCATCTCAATAACGTGTTATACTTTTCTGTTATTTGTCTTTCTTAATATTACTTTTACTGTAGTCTGATTTTATTGATATCCATATTACGTGGCTCTGTACCTGTACATTCCGTTATTGTGCTATTGGAAGCCATTTTTGTATTCTAGTGTTTCATTTTTGCTTATGTGCTTTGTCTGTATGCCTGTTTATGTTTTATTGATACATATATGCCGTGGCTCTTTAATTATACATCCCGTCATTGGATTATTATTTGTGTTGTCAACGATTAACCGGTTAACCTGTCGAACAACCGAATACCAAAAACGCTAACCGGTTAACCGGACTTTTTTTCAATTTTGATAGATTTGATATAAATTTGTATTAAAATCAATATATAATTATGTTTTATTTAAAAAAATGTCGGCGTGGTAATTAATTCGACAGATCAATTGTCAGGTATATTCATTGCTATTGTTAATCCTGAAAACATAAAATTAATTAGAGCTCGGGCAGGATCTTAAAGAAACATAAGTAGTATACATGTTTTTTAAAAGTAACTTTAAATCATTGGTGCGATTAAATTTTACTAATTACATTTTTCTGATCTAATATTGTGTAAAGCTACATCTAAATGTACAACCTCTGTAGTACAAGGCTTAGTCTTATTTTAAACGAAATGCTAACTCAAAAATTGTGAAATGCAAACCAATGTGAATGTACTCACTGTATACGTGATAGTACCAGTAACATGCTTAAAGAAACAAGCAAACAAAGTAAAGTAACATGTCGTACGATGACCTGTAGTTGTTCATTTCTGAGTTATTTTCACAGGCACTTGTCTCAGAATTTTTTTTCCTATATACCTTAATATAACACAAGGTACTTAACTAAATTTTTTAAAAATGACACCCAGTCCCGAATTTCCGTTATTTTTCGATTTCTCGGTTGTCAAACCTACTTAAACTTATCATGCCGTAAATCTAAATTGATTTATCTACACATTGGTATATGACACGACTATCATTGTTGTCGAGATCATTTGTAGCAGGCCTTAGAAGTCGGTCAACGGGATTTTTATTTTTGTATATATCTCAAGACTTGGCAACACCCAGCCCGCAGTGATTGAATTATTATAAAAAAATAGTAGAATAAAAACTGTCAGCTTCCCTCTGAATATGAATTATTATCTTTATTGTAAATTCTTTAAAGATTATGTGATACAAACTCAAATAAGTGTTATTTGAGGTCTGTCAAATGTGTCAGGAGTTTCTAATTTTAGAACTCAGATTTTCCCATTTTATTGACATCATTCAGACTCTCTCTGGACTTTACATAAGATATTGAGATAACTCCAAATGTAAATCTGGAACTGGGGGAGCTGAACAAAATCTCCTGACCAAATTATTTGTATACCTCCAAAATAAAGATCACTATCTCTGATGTTTCTACATATAAATTCAATCTGATTAAATATTTTTGCAGAAAGCATTGATATTTCATCTAGAATCAAAACATCTGTTTGCTTGATGTTCAATATGTACTTCTGAAAAATTAATGTTCATCAATAGTCAATTTTTGTAAGTTAGAAAAATGACCATCTGCTATACTGGATCAGGAATGGACAGTAATCCCACCTATATTCAAGGAAGCCACTCCCGTTGTTCCTGTTACTGCGACCGTTTTTCCCCATTTTTTTAGTTCTTGTTCTATAGTATGGTACAGACCAAATGGCTCTTCCCTGTTCCACTTTGCCCCAGAAGCAAAAGGAAATGACCATTTTTTTACCTCATTCAATGCTATAAGCTGTTTGACATTCATCTTGTTATGAAACACATGTGCACACAACGACACTAATGTTGAGTTATTAATTGACCAAAATTTATTTTTAGCCAGACAATTGACCAATGAGAAACCAGTATAAAATTACATGCGGAATGGGTGTTGCCAAGTCTTGAGAAAAAAATCTGAGACAAGTGTCTGTGGTCATTTTGGTCTCTTGTGGAGAATTGTCTCATTGTCTATCATACCACATCTTCTTTTTAATAATTAATCATTTCAAAATGAAACACTCCACATTATTTTCGGAGACAACAAGAGAAAAGGAAAGAATAATCGGTTTCAGACATATTCAATTTATTTTTCAATCTGAAGTTGGTACAAACGCTATATAGTTGATACGGTGTATTCGATTATTAAAAGTCAAACTTCGCCAGGAATCCTCACAGACTAGCCTTATAATGTCAAAGGACAAACTTCAATTCCATAAGCGTAAGTTTATGACTTGGATGAAAGGTTATCAAATTGACACTACTACCACATCTTATCTATGTGTAAGGTTTTATTGATAAAGCTTTCAAACACCAACTTAAACTACCGGTTAACCGGTTAATCGATCGAACGATTATCCGAGTAACCGGTTAGGAAAAAGTCTACGATTTGACAACACTAATTATTATACTGTGGTATATTTGTGTATTCTAGTGTTTGCAGCCAAGATTTTCAACCACAAGAGAGTTTTAGAGACCTTTAACCTCAAAGATGTGAAATCCAAGCCGCCGGATTGCTCGTGTTCACCGTCACTATACAATTATAGTCCAGCTGGTCATGTTATTACTGGTGACCTTGGCATCTTACCAATGAACCACTAAGAGAGTTGTTAGCCAAGGGACCAAAATACAGAATCCCCCAGCCCATCAACTGAAAAAAGAACTTCAAGTTACTGATGGATGCAGTTGGGGACTATGCAAGAAAATGGCTAAAGCGCGAACCAGACGAACCAGACCTGGACACATTGTCTGAGTGGATCAAAGCTATTCGATCATGCATTCAGAATCGCATTCAAAAACTACGATGCAATATGAGTACAAGAGTTACTAACCCTTTCAATAACCCAGATGTTGTGGATGCTTTATCCTCTTTGCATGACAAATATGTCGTTGTTCCAGCAGATAAAGTCTCCAATAATATTGTCTTCATATGTAAAAACCATTATTTGCAATGTCCCACAACAAAGCTTGGAATAAATAAAACTACTGGTAACCCTGCATCTTCTTTAACATCAATCTATACAAAACCGTAAATCTGTCCTTCTTTCTTTTGGTATCAACATCAAAGAAAACGAAGAAAATTTACCATCATTATACTGGATACCTAAATTACACAAAACTCCATATGAAGAATGATATATTATAATAGCTGGGTCTTCAAAATGTTCGACTAAACATCTTTTTGAAGTACTGACTACCATTCTTTCTCCAGTTAATGATGGGCTTCAAAAATATTGAGATGAGATATATTCTTCCAGTGGTGTTAACCAAATGTGGATTCTCAAAAATTCGAAAGATCTACTGCTTAACCTTCAATCACAATTTTTGCAATTTTGCAGCAACGTAAAGACTTTTGATTTTTCTACGCTTTACACTACTATTCTCCATGCTCAGATGAAAATCGACTTCACCATCTCATTTAACAGAGCTTTTTCTATAAAAATGGGAATCATAGATACAAATTTCTTGTTTTGGGTTACAATATTTCATATTTTGTGAAGAATCACACTGAATTTACCAGAAAATATACTGGAGGATATTATCAAAATGCTGGCCTTTTTGATCGACAATATATTTGTTGAGTTTGGAGGATTTATATTTCAACAGACAGTCGGTATTCCAATGGGTACTAATTATGCACCCCTACTGACCGATTTGTTTTTGTACTGGTATGAAGCAGAATTCATTCAGAACCTTCTAAAAGACAAAAAGAAAAGGACCTTGCAAAATTCTTTAATTTTACTTCCGATATATTGATGATGTTCTATCATTGAATAACCCATATTTCAGCAAATACTTACATCTCATATCCCAGTGACCTTGAAATTAAAGATACTACTGATACTAGAAGGACAGTCACTGCTTCATACCTTGATCTTTTCCTCAATATTGACGCAGATGGACGACTTCACACGAATCCCAATGATAAACGGGACGATTTGAACGTCCCAATTATCAATTTCCAATTTCTAAACAGTAACATATCCTCTGCCCCTTCGTATGGTGTTTACATATCTCAATTGATACGTTGTTCTCGTGCTTGTTCACACTATACGGACTTCATATACAGGAGTGTGCTCCTTACGCAGAAACTGCTCCACCAAAGTTATGAGGAGGACAGATTAAAATTGACACTCCGTAAATTTTACGGACACCATCACGAATTGGTTGATCCATACGATGTGTCTGTCCAAACTAGCTAAGGACATTTTTACCACATGTTAGATTGTGGTTTGGCATTACTTCGTCTTATCTTTTAATTACCGAACGTGACTTAATCCCAGTTTCGACTGTTTTGTTGAGTGTTAATTCGCATTGCTATAAGACGTGGTACGGTACTTTTCTATCCCAAATTCATGTACTAGTATTTAGTTTTGATGTTATATTTGCAATTCTCATCAGATTTTGTCAAATGTCTTGACGTCTTTTCTGTTATATTCATGTTTTACTGTTAAGAAAAATTAATCACCGCCTTCATTTATTAGATTTGATTTGGTTCAACGTAATTTGTACGATGTATTACGTTTACAATTTGATTCAGAATAAACCGAACATGGAATATATTAAATTGTCTAATTGCTACCTCAGTTTAATATTAATAAGTATTGCAATTTTCATTGTTGTTAAATGTAATATCAGTATTTTGTAAAAATATATTCTTAAATCAATCCTACTTCTATCTTATTTTTTGAAAAATAGCTTTAGTCATTCAAATGTGACGTCATTTTTTGTAGGCTGTTTTAGAAATTCAAATGTGAAGTCATTTTTTGTCCTTTTTTACAATTTCAAATGTGAAGTCATTTCTTGCGTTGGGGCCTTAACTAACTTGGGTGTGTCTATTTTTGTGTTTGATTATGTTGGTTTATGTAATGTATCCGGTTTTTTTTTCTGTAATTAGTTAATACTTCAGTTTTATCATGTATATCTTTTATGGTCATTTTATAAAATTTACTGTTTGCAAAAGTATAAATTATTCTAAATAATAAGGATGTTCTTATCCCAAGCAGAAAACCGTAGCCGTATTTGGCACAACTTTTTTTAACTTTTCCTCAGTGCTTTTCAACTTTGTACTTGTGTTGGCTTTCGAACTTTTGTATCTGGGCGTCACTAGTAAGTCTTGTGTGAAGTAAACGGACTTCTGGCGTATTAAATTTTAAACCTGGTGCCTTTTGTTAGCTACTATTCGTGTGTTTCTTTGTCCAATATGTTCTCCTATTGTTTTGTATTGTAGTCCTGTAATGTTGTATTATTATTTTAATGTTATATTAAACATTGTCATTAAAGCAGGAGGTTTGGCATGCCACAAAACCAGGTTCCACCCACCATTTTTTTTCTTTTAAAAAATGTCCTGTACCAAGTCAAGAATATGGCCATTGTTATATTATAGTTCGTTTCTGTGTGTTATACATTTTAACGTTGTGCTTCTTTTGTGTCGTTTGTTTCCTCTTATATTTAAGTGTGAATTCACATTATAAAACGTGTCACGGTACTTTTCTATCCCAAATTCATGTTTTTAGTTTTAATGTTATATTTGTTATATTTGTTATTCTCATCGGATTTCGTCTAATGTTTCTGTGTGTGTTACATTTTAATGTTGTGTCGTTGTTCTCTTATATTTAATGCGTTTCCCTCAGTTTTAGTTTGTAACCCGGATTTATGAGTTTTGAACAGCGGTATACTACGGTTGCAATTGCCTTTATTTAAGATTATAACACAATGTTGACTGCTGTATCCCTATTTTTAACATTTTTAACTATTCTGTCTGTTTGTTTTGTTCACACATCGTTGTCAATATAATAAAATTTGATGCGACTGTCATACAAGTGAGAGGTTTATCTACTTTAAAACCAGATTTAATCTACTGAAGAAAATGCGTGTATATTTCAGGAATATGCCAGCTGTTTTCCATTCGTTTGATGTGTTTGAGCTTTTGATGTTTTTGCAATTTGATTTGTGACTTTCTTTTTTCTTCGGAAGTCAGTATTTTTGTGTTTTTACTTTTAAAAACGTTTTTAATATTCTAGTCTTAGATGGTTTTGGCTTTGAACTAGGTGTCAGTAATTTTGAGTACTATCGGTTCTGTAATTTTAAGATATGGGGATATAAATACCTTTCCACGTCCGGTCTGTGTTTTAGTCTGAGATGTAGTTCTGTTTTGTATCGATTTGATGAGCAAAGCCTTCTAAACTACAACAGTCAACATTGTGTTATAATCTTAATCACTATTAAAAGAAACAAATATGAAACCTAGAAGCCAAAATGAAAGACAAGAATACATAAATTTTACAATAGCACAATAACATAATGACGGGATGTTTAAGTACAGAGTCACATCATATGTATCACATAAACAAAGTACATAATCAATATTGAAAGACAAGATACAAAAATATCAGAAAAATAACACAAAGACGATGACGGGATGTATTGGTACAGAGCCACGTCATATGTATTACAGAAACACAAAAAACCATATAGACAAAGCCCATTAGCAAAACTGAACGACAAGAATCCAAAAATATCATAGAATAATAACACAATGACGGGATGTATAAGTACAGAGCCACGTCGTATAAATCAAGAAACACAAAAAGATGAACGACATGTAAGGACTTTTGACTTGAAGTGTCTCATAACATACAGTTAGTCATTCAGTGTTAGTCTATCAACAACATTCAACAAATATGTTTTCCATCAAAAACTAATGTCTGCTTTTGGGGTATTTGTAATTTGAATGTGACAATTAAAACGGAAGACTTGTTTAGACCTAAGACACGAAATTGTGTAGCTTGTGTACACCTTTATCTATAAACAACGTATATCAGTATAATATTAATATGATAAAAATGTATTTTCCTTTGGGACTTTTTTTAATTTGATGCAAGATTACAAAACAAAAAAATTGTGTCAATTTCCTATATTTGCATTTGAGTTACATAAAGAGTTGTTTTGCATTACGTCTTATGAGGGTTATACTTTAGTTTGTGTTCGTATTTATTTTTAGCAAAAACTAACTTGTAAACTTGTCATATGCATTAAAGGTCAAGTATGTCAATATCAACATGTGTTTGCCATCAAAATGTCATCGCTTCTGATATTTCTGCCCATAAATGTACTGATCATGCCATCTGTCAATAAAATTACCATGATAATAAAAGAATTGAAGAATTTTACTACTTCTACAATTTCAGGGACGAAATATTTACCGTTATCATTCCTCTGTCTTGGTGTCTGTGCATCCTAATCTTGAATAAGAAGCATTCAATTTGGTTAACAAGAAAGTGTTTTCAACCTTTCAATTTGGAACGAGGAACTATATTTTCCCAGTCGATAGCTTTGATGTTAACCTAAGTACATCAAATAGATTTTTTAATGGCATCCAATGAACTCGATAAGAATGAGTTGTTGAACCGATGATAACATTCACCTACCACTAGGGTGACGAAGGAATAGAAATATTGTCACTTGGTCTTCTTCCGACCAGCAGTAAAATCCTTGTTGAAGCGTGGCGTCTGTTTGGCGGTACGGGATGTATCAAGTACGCAGCCACATATAATGAGGACGTTAGATTTAATGCGTCGTATAGAGTGAGTGTCATGATGTCTGCATGTTCAAAACCCTTAAAACAGCCATTTCATGTGGACTGTTGTAAGACCATTTAATGTCCCTATGTACCCTCATTTTCAAGTGACATTCCAAATTTCATGACCTTATCCGGGACGGTCTCATTTACAAGACCTATTTATTGTATTTATTATCCATTTGTTCTCGCTCGTTCTGAACCTACAATATTTGACACTGGACGTTAATTCGGTTACCAACAATCAATTGATCAACAAGTACCTCTTTAACTCATCTACGAAACGCATTATTTCAATATGCAAATGAAAATATAAACATGTAACTTATTCTAAAAGGTTACCTATTCAACACTGTAATAAGATCATTGAATATTGTTTTTATTGGTATAAATATAGATTTTGTTATCAGTAAATTAAAAGCTAACTAAATATTCCTAGTATGTTATATGTATATACATATTCATGGATCTACAATCTGTCGATACCTGTAACTTGGCATTGCACAAGGTCATGTTTTTCTCTGGCTGTTTATGACGTCTTTACACTAAATCCATTGGATGTTGGATGTGTACGGATTGATAGTTTAGTCTTAGTTGCATGATTTTTTTATTAGTTGTTAGTGGCTTTGGACTAGCTGTCAGATAACTGCGAGTACTCTCAGATCTGTTTATTGTGTCTTTTTATGTCGGAATGTATAAGTACCGGGCCACGTCCACTTGTATTTTTGTCCATCTGATGAGTTGAGCCTTTTTCATCTAATTTTTATAGTTCGTTCTGATGATGTACTGTTATACCACTTTCCCAGGTTAGAGGGAGGGTTGGGATCCCGCTAACATGTTTAACCCCGCCACACTATTTATGTATGTGCCTGTCCCAAGTCAGGAGCCTGTAATTCAGTGGTTGTCGTTTGTTTATGCGTTACATATTTGTTTTTCGTTCATTTTTTTTACATAAATAAGGCCGTTAGTTTTCTCGTTTGAATTGTTTTACATTGTCTTATCGAGGCCTTTTATAGCTCACTATGCGGTATGGGCTTTGCTTATTGTTGAAGGCCGTACGGTGACCTATAGTTGTTAAAGTCTGTGTCATTTTGGTCTTTTGTGGATAGCTGTCTCATTGGCAATCATACCACATCTTCTTTTTTATAGTTACAAAAACAAAATATCGTTATTCAAACGTCAATAAAGTAACATTGATAAAAGCAGTAGTGGGCTATATCATGGTGACAACAATATAAGGACACTTATGCAGCTGGTTTCAGCAATTTCGCTTTAGAAATTATTTTATAAAAGCGTTTCTTAAACACAACTGTCTTCTTCAGACTTTTTTATTCGTGATAATTCAGGGCCGTAACTACCTATGAGGCAGGGTTTTTTTCATTTAGGTACTTTGAATGAAGCATCCATCTGCTCTCTAAAGCGTATATCATTTAAATGTTTGGTTGTTTTTATTGAACACGTGGTTTTGTAAACAGATTTTCGAACGAGAGTCAGCATTCCTTTTAGAAGCATGTATGCTAAACTTAAAGCTTATGTCTTCCTTAATTTTGCATAAAGCTATTTTTTTGCGGAATAGTCTTATGCAAAACAATAGGAAAATTGCAATTTTCGATTATAATGAATAATATTCAAAAATTGTTACTATGTTGATCAAGCCAAGTCTATGAGGTTGATTTGAAGAAACAATTTGGTAAGCATTGTTAGCTTCATACTTTAACTTACATATCATTGAGAGCCGGTTGCATTACTGATCAGTTTTTACAGTGTTATCATGATACGTGATATACATCTGTAATTTTTAGGATTTTTTTATCGAAAGTGAACCATTTAAATATTTGTTTTAGTTTGGTTTTTTTTTTCGTGTGGCCATCCATCTGTTATTCAGTATTTCCTATGTCGTACGAGAACGCATATGTTAAAATTGCTTTAATTAAAAGTTAACTAATCACATTTATTAACCATGTTTAGAGGAAGTTCCCATTGTATTGTCAAGATTCAAAGTTTTATTCAGAGTCGATATTCAACAAACTACATAAACACAAGCTCTAGTGAGCTTTTCAAATCGACTTTTGTGAATCTTTTATGATATCGGAAATTCGTTACCGGCTGAATCAGCTGTTGGATAGTTTTTTAAACGTGTCTAGTCAGACATTACGTCTCCCGATCGTACGAGAACATTATGGTCAAATTGATGCCTTAATTAGTAGTAAACACTCCCATTCGTTGTAGTTCTATACATGTCTGTTCAGTTTTCAAACTCTGATATTGAAATTCAAGGTCCTCGATAAAAAAAAATATTCTTGCGTTCTATTATCTTGCTTTATATGTTTTTTTTTTTAACTTACCAGTTTGATTTCTAACAAAAATATCTTTAAATACAGATAGTAATTGTTTGCAAAACAAATTGCTCCCAGGTTCAAGCATTACTGATGAGTCGTAAAGTAAGGAAATCGAAGGAAAACGGGGTTTTTTTCCCGCCATTTTATTGAGAGAAAAAAATCGGCGGTCACTATGTATTTAATATTAATGATTATAGTTAAAAGTAAGACCTTCAAGACGGAGCATTGGCTCACCCCGAACACAATCTCAGTTTGTTTTTGCATAAAAATTGCTTCCAGGTTCAAGCAATACTGATGAGTCTTAAAGTAAGGAAATCGAAGGAAAACGGGTCATTTTAAGCCATTTTACTGAGGGGAAAAAATCGGTGGGAGCCTCAATCGGCGGCCCCAGACCCCTGCCTCCCCTGAAATCGATCCCTAGTTACGGCCTTGTGATTTTGTAATTAATAAAGCATTGCACAACAATACAATGTAAGTTTAATCGCCTGTATTGGCAATAATGCAACAAATTATTAAAAATAGTAATCGTATTACTGTATAGCATCCAAAAGTACATGCAAGTACATGTATTGGATAACATTAAAAATTACATAATATAACCTTCGGTATGATAATTGTACTGAGTTATCCTTCTTGGTATGTGACATTTTATATTTGTAATGACACAAATACATTTTAAATCAGTGGCGTACCTAGGCTATTTTCAGGTGTACGCCCGAATCTCGGCGAGGGGTTTGATGGCCCCAATCGGGTCCAGGTTAAAGCATCCACTGGTAGTGGGTTCGAGGGGGCGAAGCACCCTGAAGCTAACGAGTTATGGAGAATGAGATACCATTTCTGTCATTAAAAACTCATCAATAGCAACATACTTTAGAGTCTAATTTGTTTATCCAAGGAATTGTATATTTAAATATACAATTCCTTGGTTTATCTCTTATGTTTACTTTATTCATTGTGTTGATTTGGAATCTAATGGTCATTGGTTTAAGAGAAAATGTCCAAACCAGTTACTTTAAAATATGTATAAAAGGAGCCGCACTCGATGAAAACCCCTTATTTGTGCAAATTTCGTTGATGGACATAAAGTAATTAATTTTCATAGATGTTCAGGTGTATTATGAAAATTCGTTAAGCGTTCCGTGGAACCCTGGTTCTCGCCTGGGATTACTTCCCGCGAAAAGAAAATCCATTTATCAGTTACAGGTTTTAAAAAATCAAACATTTTCTTAAGATATTTTTTCTTGATCTGGAATATTTTAACTTCTACCCAAGTTTCATGACAATCTCTGAAGGTTTTCAATTTTATCATGTAAAAAATACTAATTCCAGACCGTCTTTTAATTGCGAAAAGATAAGTCCGTCCGACTGTCAACTGAAAAATGAAAAAAAATACTTTCAAAATTTTACTTTAATCATAAATGCTTCTTTTATATTTTAATTTTAGTTTCTTGTGTACAATTTGGAATTTAGTATGGCGTTCATTATCACTGAACTAGTATATATTTGTTTAGGGGCCAGCTGAAGGACGCCTCCGGGTGCGGGAATTTCTCGCTACATTGAAGACCTGTTGGTGACCTTCTGCTGTTGTTTTTTTCTATGGTCGGGTTGTTGTCTCTTTGGCACATTCCCCATTTCCATTCTCAATTTTATTCTGCCAAAGATTCATAAAATTCGATGAAGGTTTGACAAAGTAATTGATGTGTAACATACTTTAACCCCAGACTGTATCTACTTGTTAATTTCAAATAGATATTCCTTTTATCAGTAAAATAAGGGCAAATTAAAAATATTATTTCATCATTATGCTCTGGATTTTAATCACAAAAAGCTTCTGTCCAACTTTCGTAAAATTTCATGAAGGTTTGATAAAGTTAATGATATTTAAAACATCTTTAACCACATACTAAACCTAAATGGTGACGACGCCAACGAAATCTATGATCGCTATGTCTCGCTTTCGCGACATAAATGTCACAGGCTCGAAAAAAAATGCAAATCAAATATCGTATCTCAGCAGATAATTAAATGCTTTAAACAAAAGGAAAGTAAGTAGAATTCACAGTAGATTCAGACTTTGACAGAAAATGAACAAATATATATAACACGGTACCATTAGATTGAAAAGTATGTGTCGTCACTTTTATTCGCAATTATAAAAGCTACTGAAGAAAGATTTACAAGGCTGATGTGCTTTTAACCATTTCTTTTTAATTTATTTACATTAAAATATTTTTTTACCAAAATTCAAGTGTACGCCCGGGCGTTTTGACGTAAACGTAGCTACGCGCATGTAAATATATTTTAATGTATATATTTAAAAATATACAAAACAACATTAATAAATATGTCGGTTACCAGAAATCCTTCAGCAGTATGATGACAATCAATATGTTTTCCTAAAGTAATCTTGAACGTAATACAATTTTAAAACAGAACCCCCGCTAGCATAATTCGAAAATTTCAAAGTGGATTAAAAAATATTGACTCAAGCTATACGTTATTGTAGTTTTAACATGGGTAGGCATTGTATTCGTGATTATTTTTTTCCCGAGTGGTAGTGAGTGATAAAATAACACGAATATAATACCTATCCATGTTAAAACTACAATAAAGTATAGCTTGCATCAATTATTTCGATTCTGATTAGGACAATTAAGATAATTTCTATGTCCGATGTATATAAGTGCTGAGCGTTTGTGTATGCTCTTCCATGAACCTCCCTTTTTTGTTTGTAAACAAGCAAACGACTGTCAATGTGAATTTTCAGAGGGTGGAGCTTTGAACAGCCAGCATGAACGGTTGTCGTATCTAGGTCAAATATGTCAATTTTATAACTGCAGCACGTAACAGTCATAATAAATGAATTAGTAATAACATGTGCACCATTTAAGAGGTTGGAAATGTTTAATAATCAAATATATTAAATGCATGCCAATTTGATCAAATTCACTATTCTTCTGTAGTCAATGTACGCATGTGCAAACAAATTTTATTGGATTTAGAGCATAGGTTTATTCACAAAACAAATGAAGCACGTCATATTAGATTGATGGTAAGGTAATTCAAACCGTTTCAGTGATTGTGAAGATATGCATCCTAAATGAATAGCATTGTAAGATTTAAACCTGTATACATTTTTTTGTAATTCCAATTGCTTATAAAAGATTGATTGTTGGTTGCTTAACGTCCAGTGGTAAATATTTCATGCTTGTTCGGGACAAATGTACAAATGTAACTGCCTTTATATGCATTTGAAATGAATAGCACTATAGTAATGTATTTAAACTTGTGAATGATATATACACGTTTAAGTTGTCGAAGATAAAAAAAAAAAAAAATAGGAGCAGAGACTGCGTAGATATTCATTTAGATTAATCGCAATGCGCGATTTGAACGTAACCTTTGTTTATCATATTTGATGTCAACGTTTTTATATTTAAATCTCTTGTAAAGTATGCTGATTTTTATCAGCTGCAGTAAGAGGAAGGAATAAGGCGGCTGTACAGTGCTAGGCGATACTGATGTAGCGGTAAGATTACAGAAAGCGGTGGCTGTACAGTGCCAGTTGATGATGTCATCGAAATCAGAAGAGGGGATAAGGCGGTGCTATTTTAGAGGTGAGAGGAGTTGGTGAGGCGGCTGTGCAATGGTAGATTGTGGTATCGACAAAGTGAAAGGAATGGATACTTATATTTAGAATTGCTTAATTAACATCAAGCTTTTCTCAGTGCTTAGGGCTTTGCGTTCATTAACATGTTTAACAATCCTGTAATCAGGACATTAGTGTCTTTCTCCTTTTCGATGCCTTAAATGACTTCCGTGTTCTATATAGTTCAGTCTTTATAAAAATATTAAGATGTGGTATAATTGACACCCTCGTTCTTTGTGTTAAGGGTATAGTTCACGTGTCTCATTGGCAATCCATTCAATCTCTCTTTATACTGTCAATGACCTAATATACCGAAAAATTTCTCTTACTATGTCTTCTAGACAAAGTTTAATAACTTCACGATCGTGCGGAATTTTAAGATAAGATTATAATTTATGTATGTAATCGTTTCCGTATTAAATGAGATATTTTTTTTAAACACGTTTGAAGTCACAACTCTTGACAATTCTTGTTTCCGACTAAAATTAAAACTTAACCAAAGGAGTTTGTCATTTTTTTAAACTCTGTTGACGTAGTAACAAACGTCATTGATTGATAAAACTCATCTCAGTGACCAGCAAACCTATGAATGAATACAACTAGATAAATAGCCGGATTTCGGTTGAATATTAGTAATATTTCTTCAAACTTATTTGTACCCCTTATTCGTATAAAACACAATCATTTAATTTAGTTCCTAACGATATCATGTTTCATTCTGTCTTAGGTTGATACTTGTTTCACTGTCAATCACTATAATTAAGTTTATGTGACCATCCACAACAACCTAATTCAAAGCGATTTACTCGGGTACTACTTGACCTGCAAACTTTGATAGTGATTTATATGTATTTCCTGTTCTGCTAAGTCCATTGAAAAGCCTATATGTATTAAGTGTTCATTTGGCATGTACATGTGTTACACATTTTTATGTATATATCAAACCATTTTATAATTCATTGATTACAGAATTGCTGCCCTTAAAGTCAACTCATAGTTTTAAAAAGATCCGACAATAGCAATTAAAAGTTTAGTAGTTGTTTGGTAACAAAGTTTTTGAGGCTTGTTTAGGGGGGGTATCAATATCCCATATCCCATTAAGTTTTTATCCCAATATCCCGTATCCCTATAATGTTTACCCCTAATATCCCAATTATTATTTTTTACAAATATCCCATATCCCTAAAACTATTTTGAAATATCCCAAAAAAATCATTATAAATTCATTCCCGAGCCCATTTTTTCCCTCATCATCACAACGTCAACAATTTTGACTCTGGGAAAACAAACTGTGTTAAAGGAAATTTAGTGCATACTTCTAGTGTTAAATAAGAATATACAATGTATTTGTCCAAAAGAAGAAGTGTTCCATCTTAGAGCCTTGTATAACAATCTCTTTTATGTGATGTTAAACGATAAATTTAGTGTAAGGGGTCTAATTTCAGACTTTTTTTTTAATTGTTCAAACCGTGATGCATATGATTGTAAAATATAATTTTGATAGCATTCTTCTTTCATTGATAAGAAACTTCATCCTACACGTTAACCTATGTTGGAAATAACAGAAGGACGCAACCCTGTCTCTTGTCCAGAATTGCTCTGACATCCAACGGCTGTTTTGCCAGACAAGCTGAAGCTGTAGGACGTCAGAGCACGTCCATATCAAAAAGTGGATATTTAGCATGCAAGTTCAATAACTCAAAATTTAACACAAGAAAGCTTTCTGCTAATGTACCTACATTACACTTAACTGTTGCAATATTTTTACAGCAGTCGAAATTTGCACAGCCCTTGTTTTGCAAAGAAATAACACAACATTTGACTCTGTAATCTTGAACTTTATGAATTACATGGATCCCAATATTTTTGTTACTTTTTTTAATTTCCTTCCTCACAACACCAGTAAAAGAAAGAAAATATATTAATTTACATTGATTATTTAGTAATTATTCGTTATTAACAAAGTTTATACAGCGAAATATCTACTTTTTGATATGGGACGTGCTCTGACGTCCCTCGGCCCAGCTTGTCTGGCAAAACAGCCGTTGCACATCAGAACAATCTGTAAAACGTGGAGACCTCTGAAGATCCTCGCCACGCCACGTAAGAAATAAGAGTTAAAACACTAGAAAATATCCTGTAATCATATAAAGCATCAAAACAAATGAAAACATTGACAACAATAAGGCTTAACTCATCAGATGGATACATCTAACAAAAATCTAAGATTATTTCAAGAAAATTATCAATGCATATGAGCATATAATATAAAAAAGATGTGGTATGATTGCCAATGAGACAACTCTTCACAAGAGACCACGTGACACAGAAATTAACAACTATAGGTCACCGTACGATCTTCAACAATGAGCAAAGCCCATACCTCATAGTTAGCTATAAAAAGACATGAAATGACAAATGTAGAACAATTCAAACGAGAAAACTAACGGCCTAATTTATGTATAAAAAAATGAACAAAAACAAATATGTAACACAGCAAAAAACGACAACCACTGAATTAAAGACTCCTGACTTTGGTCAGGCACATACATACAGAATGTGGCGAGGTTAAACATGTTAGCGGGATCCCAACCCTCCCCTTAACCTGGGACATTGGTGCAACATAAGAACGAACTATACAAATCAGTTGAAAAAGGCTTAACTCATCAGATGGATACAAATAGAAATACATCCAACAAAAACAGAGAGTAGACGTGACCGAGTGCTTGTACATCCCATCAACAAAAAGACACTATGTACAGATCTGAGAGTACTCGCAGTTACTGACAGCTAGTTCAAAGCCAATTACAACTAATAAAAAGCAATGCATCTGAGACTAAATTATCAATCATTACACATCCAACATCCAATGGCACGGTAAACAACATCTCCGTAAAAATGAGGATGTGCTATCCCGTTTGAAATAAAAAAATTTACAGGAAGAACCAAACTTCAAAACCAAATCTAGAATTTAGTAAAGATTTTAAGTGATTTGTGGTAACTAAATCCCTGACTTAATATTATTTACCAGTAATACATAGATTTCGTTCATTAAAATCCAAAACGCTACAACAGACACGGACATAGCGGAGGTGTTGTGATATACAAACACTGTAAGATAGTGCCAAAGGAACATCACCATCAAAAAAAGGAAAACTAACAATCAGGAACGAAGTATGGAAAGCAAAACAAATACTTTTAAAATTATCAGTACACATGAACATATAAATATCAAAAATAGATAAATACTTTTCGCTTGGGTTTGGATGACTTTTAAATAAAACGACCATTAACTGAATTAAAATCAACAAAGCACTAAAATGACCTTTAATATTAAACTTTTTGGGGCAATTTTATCAAGTGAGATGTAAATATTTCTGTACTTAACTTTTAAATTCAACTTATTTTTTTTCATGTTAAAAATTCAATATCCTTATAAATGCATCAATATCCCATATCCCATTTACTTTTAGGACAAATATCCCGTATCCCTAAAATTAAAATGGCAAATATCCCGTATCCCAATATACCCTATACAAGCCTCGTTTTTATTTGAAGTGGATAATGTGTCATAATTATGTAATCATAATTATACATGTGCAAACACATCTTTAGTTATCACTTTTAATAATAATAGAGTCGGAGGCGAGTGCAAAAGAAAGAAACTAATGTTAGGTGTGTTTATGCCACATATCCTTTTATTAAAAAGAAAAGACATACACGATTAACCCTACCATACTCTGTATTTCTCTGGTTGTCGCCTGTTCATGTCTTCCTGTCTCTGATATTTGTGTTTTGTTAATTAATTTGTCATAAAAAAGGCTCTAGATTTGTTTCACTAAATATTGTTTCACATATTGTTATGTCGGGACCTTCTATAGCTGATTAAACGGTATTGGCTGCAGGGGCGGATTTAGGCGGGGGCGTGCGCCCCCCCCCCCCCCCCCCCCCCTAAAATTTGCAAAGCATGGGTTGTCCGCACGTAATAAGTATCCGAAGAGACGACGAAAGCTAGCCTAATGTCGTCGCATTCAATCTGTTTTAACATTCAAACAAGTATTACTATATAAAACAGTAATTTAACAGAATTATTTAACGTGATTACTAATCAACTGACCTATTGTTTATTTAAGTTCTATAAACCTGTTACACTTCAAAGGAAGGTGTCAAACGCGGTACTGCGTTTGATGACAAATATCATAGGCTTTCAGCAGTTAGAATAAAACAATTGTGACATTGTAGTTGCAGTTTTAATAAACAATTTCTTTGATAATCGAAGTTCAAAAACATTCCTACATCACTTTCCCACGAAGAAGGTGGAAGTGCCCTACCCGCTATTTGGGTTATTTCATCATGGCACGACCAAGAAAGCAGTCTAAGTTAGATTCTTTCTTAAGGAAAGATAAAGATTATGGTTCAAGCGAGAGGTTAGTTTGTTAATTTGACTCATTATTTAATATTTCTGTGACAATATATGATTCTCACTTGCAACATATATAAATTTTGCCGAAGCATGCATGAACGGTCAAGGACCAAACCAGTAGGTACTACAGTATTACATGGGATCCCAAGAAAATAAGCACAATTTTTTAAGGATCTCATTTTGATTTTAGTGGTTAGCGGCCAATTTTTTTTTTTTACAGAATTGAAAAGTCTAGCACGACCTCCGAAAATAGAACAAAAATAAAAACACATATTATGAATTGACAAATAAATTGTACCAGTAATAATTTTCGTTTTCAAAATCTCATATTGGTCAGATGAAAAATCGTCATTTGCTTCGTCTCACTTTGCGTCTGTCGGTCCGCCTGTCTATCTGTCAACTCTTCACATTATGGTTAATGTAGATTGTCATTAAAATTATGCGGTTTTAGATTGAAACTTTAATTTCTCGCTCATTTTACCACAAATGTTTCTCGCCACACTTCGCTTGGCAAGATATCTATCTACATTGCACCCACTCTAGAAGAATATTTCAATAACTTTGATTATTTTAACCTCAAAAATTTTTCGCCTCGCTCCGCTCGGCGAAATTTTATTCTACGCCCCCCTAACGTCTAATCCTGTATCCGCCCCTGGGCTGATTCGGTCTTGAATGCCGTTTAGTGACCTACTGTTGCTATAACCGTCGGTTTTTCCTTGTTTTACTCTATTAGATTAACTAGATATTAGGTGCAGAGTGTTGTAATAAAATGTTAATAAGAATCTGATGCTTTACGTTTCTTATTAGTATATTGCTATTTTATACTATTTTTGCTGTGTTTGTTGGTTTTTTTTTTATCAAAAAGAATGAAATAATTCTTTGTACATCCAAATTAAATGATAATAATACTTTTCTAATTAATAGCTGAAATTATGTAATGAATAAATATTTCATTGTATTATATGATAGCTTTTTTCGATATACAACAGTTTTATATTTACTGATTGTTTATGATTTTTGTATAAAATTTAGGTTTGGACTGGACAAAAATCATTTGCAAACTGTAATGTATGAAGCCTTAAAATCTGGCGTCACTGAAAGTAAAAGTCACTGGTAGGCCATTAACCGTATCACATGAATTCAATCCAAATCCATTTAAAAGTTTATTTTTGTTTTGTTTTTGTTTTGTTTGTTTTTGGTCTGGGTTTTTTTGGGGGGGGGGAAGGGGGTGTTTATGTAGTGTTGTCTGGACACAAATTGTTCTTTATAAAAAATAAGGAGATGTGGTATGATAGCAAATGAGACAACTATCCACCAAAGTTCAAATGAAGTAGATGTAAGCAATTATAGGTATCCCATTTGTCTTGTTTTAGGCATGATGCTGCCACCTTCGGCGATCCTATGCTTGGTACCATCTTAACTTTTAAAACATTAGCTTTTTTTGCAATCAACACTAACATTTTAAAAACCACAAGGATTGACTATGAGATATAGATATGGTCGCTTGGATTTCACCCATCCCGCACTAAAACCCATGCGCTAAAGAGGTTCTTCTGTTTGACTTAGCGAAATTTACAATTGCGGTGACGTTAAATTAAGTCTAGTGCAGGTTTTGTGTCACGTCCTATACATTTGAAAACAACTCTTGCTAAACTAAAGAACTTGAAAAATGATAATGATAATGGGAATCAAAATAATTCCTGTAACTGGTTGACAGACGGCAAGAGTGTATTAAACGTCTAACGTATTTTTTAAAATGAATGAATTAGGGATTTGGGAAATAGTCTTATTTCCTGGTTCACGCTGAATATATAAAATTATTTATTATAATATTTAAATCACATTACAGGAAAACTATTATTCTTAAAAACCAGGTTTTCGCCTACTTAATTTGAAGAAGAAAAAACATTTGAATTAAATACAAGAAAACTCCGTACCTACAAGGAATGCAAGACTCCCTTTTTGATCAAACATCCTTGAAGACAGGTTTTGTAGTGTCACGAATTAGTAACCAGAGATTAAATTTCATATGGAATCTTTAAATGTGATTCACTGTACGTTAATATAAAATTTACCCCTTTGGTTACCCCATAAAATTTTAACTTCCTTGTTTGTCCTTACCTATGCTAGTACAAAAAGTGATATGTATGTAATTATTCAGACAAATGAATTACTATTAATAATGAAATGAGAGCTGATCATAGTTATATATACTGAATCTTAAAAGTGGACAATTGTAAGTACATGTATATACATATTTTTTTCATTGTTAAATGGTTTCTTTTTTTAAGATACCAAATAGTTGGCTCAATACTTTATATATACTTTCATTAAATGTTAACATCTATGTTTTTTTTATAGAAAGTTATTGTAGGTCACGGTCAGACTATTAGTACATATATGTATGGTTTTATTTCTTGTGTCTAAGCTTTGTCAAGTCTACTGTATTAATCATTTACTCATTTCACTACTAAGTACAAACAAAAACAAATGGGAAATATTATATAATAATACCATACATCAACGTTGATGAATACTTTTTTTGTTTCTTTTTGTTGAATATTTCCAACAAAACATTATCTATTTATGGAGATGTTTTAAAAACTATAAATATGTTAAACCGAGTGTTAAGTATACCCTTGATTATTTTACCATTTAAAGTACGCTGTATAGTGTGTAAATGATTCAATTTATGTTATCTACGTGTATCAAAGTGATTAAACATTTATATCAAAAATACTTATACGTTAGATCCTCTGGAGTGGTGTTTGACGCAAGGCCAAAAGTGTATATAACTTTGTTATGAATGTGTTTACTGATAGTGAGGTTAAACATTCAGTAAAAAGTTTTTTCAGAGATAATAACAATGAAATTAATTATAATATGGTCAAATTCGCGTTAAACTTTCGCAGAGAAACAGGACTTGTCAAAAAGAGTTTTTGAAATACTATGTCAATTAGTCTTTACCTAGTGCAAATCGAAAAATTTCACAGAAATCAATATATTTCGATTCACTCTATGTACATGGCTACTCAAACTTAGTGATAAAGAAAGAGATATTTGTTAACTTATTCAAAGTCTTGAACGTTCATGAAATAGTTGGCACTGGACATATATATGGCAATAAACAGCCAAACGTGTTTTATGGTTCTCAGGAAGGTTTTAGATCAGTTTCCTTTTTTAGCTCACCTGGCCTAAAAGGCCATGTGAGCTTTTCTCATCACTTGGCGTCCGTCGTCGTCGTCGTCGTCGTCGTCTGTCGTCGTTAACAATTTTTCAAACATCTTCTCCTCTGAAACTACTGAATGGATTTGAATGAAACTTAACATGATTGTTCCTTAGTATATCCTGCACAAAATGTGCGCTTCGATTTTTGATCCGTCAAAAAACATGGCCGCCGTTACTTAAAATAGAACATAGGGGTCAAATGCAGTTTTTGGCTTATATCTCAAAAACGAAAGCATTTAGAGCAAATCTGACAGGGGTAAAAATGTTCATTAGGTCAAGATCTATCAGCCCTGAAATTTTCAGATGAATCAAACAAACCATTGTTGGGTTGCTGCCACTTAATTGGTAATTTTAAGGAAATTTTGCAGTTTTTGGTCATTATCTTGAATATTATTATAGATAAAGATAAACTGTAAACAGCAAAAAAGATCAGCAAAGTAAGATCTACAAATAAGTTTATATGACCAAAATTGTCAATTGACCCCTTAAGGGGTTATTGTCCTTTAATGACAATTTTTCACAATTTGTTCATCATATTTGCTAACTTTAAAAAATCTTCTCCTCTGAAACTACTGAATGGATTTGGTTAAAACTTAGCATGATTGTTCCTTAGATTATCCTGCACAAAGTGTGTGCTTTGATTTTTGATCCGTCAAAAAACATGGCCGCCGTTACTTAAAATAGAACATAGGGGTCAAATGCAGTTTTTGGCTTATATCTCAAAAACGAAAGCATTTAGAGCAAATCTGACATGGGGTAAAAATGTTCATTAGGTCAAGATCTATCAGCCCTGAAATTTTCAGATGAATCAAACAAACCATTGTTGGGTTGCTGCCACTTAATTGGTAATTTTAAGGAAATTTTGCAGTTTTTGGTCATTATCTTGAATATTATTATAGATAAAGATAAACTGTAAACAGCAAAAAAGATCAGCAAAGTAAGATCTACAAATAAGTTAATATGACCAAAATTGTCAATTGACCCCTTAAGGGGTTATTGTCCTTTAATGACAATTTTTCACAATTTGTTCATCATATTTGCTACCTTTAAAAAATCTTCTCCTCTGAAACTACTGAATGGATTTGGTTAAAACTTAGCATGGTTGTTCCTTAGATTATCCTGCACAAAGTGTGTGCTTTGATTTTTGATCCGTCAAAAAACATGGCCGCCGTTACTTAAAATAGAACATAGGGGTCAAATGCAGTTTTTGGCTTATATCTCAAAAACGAAAGCATTAAGAGCAAATCTGACATGGAGTAAAAATGTTCATTAGGTCAATATCTATCAGCCCTGAAATTTTCAGATGAATCAAACATCCAATTGTTGGGTTGCTGCCACTTAATTGGTAATTTTAAGGAAATTTTGCAGTTTTTGGTCATTATCTTGAATATTATTATAGATAAAGATAAACTGTAAACAGCAAATATGATCAGCAAAGTAAGATCTACAAATAAGTCAATTTGACCAAAATTGTCAATTGACCTCTTTAGGAGTTATTGCCCTTTAAAGACTTTTTTCACAATTTGTTCACCATGTTGACTTACTTTAAAAAATCTTCTCTTATGAAACTGCTGTATCAATTTCAGCCAAACTTAGGCTAAATGAGTTTCAGAGTTTCAGAGTATCTAGTATAAATTTTATATTTCATTTCCTTGTATGTCAAGAAACATAGCTCCTATGGCTAAAATAGAACATAGGAGAAAATGATTTTTTTTTTGCTTTTGAAGAAAATAGGACGATTCAAAGAACATTTAAATAAATTGAAAAGCCAAAATAATCATTGATGAGAGATTAAACCAAAAAAATTCAGGTGAGCGATTCAGGCTCTTGAGAGCCTCTTGTTTATTCATGGCTTATCTATATTTTACCTATGTTTGTTATTTATCAGTCAGTATAGTGAAAACTCTAGTGACATTAGGTGAAAGAGAGACGAAAGATACCAAAGGGACATTCAGACTATGAAATAAACTGACAACGCCATGGCTTAAAGATAAAATAAACAATAATACACAAAAAAACAACCGAGAAAAATATATAAAGATATAATACATAATATAGGGGTGAAGTTTGGTACCTATTAAAATGTTTAAACCTGCGGCATTTATTTACACCTGTCCTAAGTCAGGAACCTGATGTTCAGTGGTTGTCGTTTGTTGGTGTGGTTCATAAGTTTTTCTCGTTTTTTGTAGATTGGACCGTTGGTTTTCCTGTTTGAATGGATTTACACTAGTCATGAGTGGGTCCTTTTATACAAAATGTAGCTTGCTGTTCAGTGTAAGCCAAGGCTTTGTGCTGAAGACCGTACTTTCACCTATAATAGTTTACTTTTAAATTGACAATTTGGTGACTTGGATGGAGAGTTGTCTCATTGGCACTCATACCACATCTTCCTATATCTATATTAGATTGGTACTTTGGGTCTTTTGGTTTTATGTAAGTTGGGTTTGTGCAATGTTCCGATCTGATAAACCTTGCCATTTCAAACTGAGTTTTAAAATTTGGATTATTTTGTGCTGTTACACAACTGTCTCAGGTTGAGCCCTCACAAACTTGTCTAACCCCACCACATTCTATATACGCCTGACCCAAGTCAAAAGTTAGTATGTCAAGGGTGCTTGCTGTCAATCATAATTGTTTTACTATAAAACCAAAAAGCGAAGGACTATCTAGTCAGTGTTGTGGGCTTTTAATTTTAAAGTATGTGTCACTTATTAAATCTGTCAAGTAATATATCAGAAAAATTTAAAAGCATAATTTCTAAAGACTACGAAAAACAATTTAAGACGAATTTTGCTCTCGTGCCTAACGTATATAGCTCAAAAGTAAATGTGTTGATATTATATTGATCGATTTGACTTTCAAGGTTTCAGATTAAGGACATTTCCCTTTGGTTTTAATTTAAGATACTTTCGGTTTCTTATTAAGAAAAATCGAAAACATAATGTATCGTTAATTCAAACAGAATATTCCAATTTGATATGTCAATAGTATTTGATTTATAAGGTCCAAAAAAAACGTGTGCTGATATAATATTTCCATACAGTATGTATTCAAATATAAATTAAAAAACCACATGTGTACATAAACCAAAAGCATTATATATGTAGTTCAAATTTTGAACTAACGTGATTTGGTAAAATGTCTGTGTATGTATGTAGTATAAATGTGCCTAGTCTCAAATATTTCAATTGTCTGGCAGAACGAGACGTTTTGAGGGATTGTATTGGATGTATAAATACAAATAAACGATGAGCCGTTTTGAGGGAGCGTATTGCATGTTTAAATACATATAAACGCTGTGCAGTTTGCATTGGTATGAATTTATACATAAAACCCGATACCTCGTAGTGGGAGTTTTAAAGTTATCTGCACTTTTAAGATCCTTTGCAACATTCCATTAAGAGTCCGTGATTGACATGTCTTTCTTTATTTTCATTTTCTATATAGATATATTTAAACCATCTACATGTATTTTTTTTTTTTTTTACATCTATCTTATATTTTGATAATAATGTTTTCATAATGATATTGAATTTTATAAGATATATGACATGAGAGTATATATAAACAGTTATAGTTTATACTTATGTTGCATAGGGACATTTTCAGAAATTACAATTTATGACCTTACTATATTATAAATGCCTGATCATAGACATATTACCAATTATATGATAAACAATAAATATTGTCAGGTTTATGATCAGGAAATGTGTCACATACACACACTTGAGATACAACATTTTATATACATTTTCCTAGTTGTTCAGTGTATACACACTTAGTTATTACAAAAGGAGGGGATATATATTTATTACCTAATTCATGTAAGTAAACAATTAAAAGTACAGGTTGCATGCCGGGTAACTACAGTAACTATTTGATTATTTTGAATTTCATTGAATGGACCATGAAAGTAAATGAAGGAATAACTTGTGCCTTCATCATCTTCGTTTTCTATATATTCAGATGTGACTTCAATGTTTCTATTTTACATTTCTATTACAATTTCTTTATATCATTGATTGATTGGTGTTGAACGCCACTTTCAGCACTATAGGTGAATTTTGTGGCTGTTAGTTTTTATTTGGTAAAGGAATTTGGAGTGCTCGGAGAGTATCTCCTCTCCAGTACTGATAGAATGAAATTCAAAACAGTGTGGCTGTGGCCATTGATTGACACATTAAATTCATCCATTGACTGGGACAATTTACGTGAACGTTTGTCTGTAACGACCACTGTTCACGACGTACCTACGATAGACATTTAAACTGTGGGGTCACTAAGGTTTCTTAACGCCTTTAATTATAAAATAATTCGAAAAATTAATCAGAAATAACCTTTATGTTTTGATTTATATAATTGATATAAATCAAAACATCGTGTTATTTCTGATCAATTTTTTCGAATTACTTTATTAAGGTGTTGAGAACCTTTGGTGACCCCATAGTTTAAGTGTCTTTAAAAGGTACACAGTGAGCAATGGTCGTTACATACAAACGTTCACCTAAATTGTCCCAGTCAATTGATGAACTTAATGTGTCAATCAATGGCCACAGCCAAACTGTTTTGAATTTCATTCTATTTACTATCATAATTTCATTGATATAGGGTTTAAACAAAGAGTTCCAAGTGGTGCAGTTTAAATCATCCTTTTTGTAAAGTTTATCTTTTATATAAGCTTTGGATTTCAAATATTTTGGCCACGAGCATCACTGAAGAGACATGTATTGTCGAAATGCGCATCTGGTGCATGAAAATTGGTACCGTTAATTTCATTTCGGATGACATCGCGAGTTGGTTGACTGTTATGTAAGATCTGATTCACAGATAACGACAGATATGTTCCATTTGTCTTCACTAAAATTCCGTCCCCTTTTTCCCAATTTAGACTTAATGAGCGACACGACGGGCGCCAACTGTAGAGCAGGATCTGTTTACCCTTTCATAGCATTTGTGATATCCCCTGATTTTGATCTAGGGTTTATGCTCAGATTTTAGTTTTATATGTTGTGTTTTTGTACTCTTGTTTGAAAGAGTATAACAAACCTAGAAGTATTATACTAAAGATAGAGTTAACTAAAAATCAGTTGAATAAGTCTGATGGTATAATTTTCTTTTATATGCATTGTAAAGTTTTATTATTAACTCCCTATCTCTCTTTTAAATAAAAACCAAATTGAAAAGAACAAGACTTTTAAACTTCCTTTTAACAGGACAATTTTCTCTTTACTTTATATTTAGTAGTATAACTAAGCAAAGAGGATACTAACTATAGCCATCTCCAGACTAGTGTAGATTTTGCAGTGAATGTATCCAACAAAGATTATGGAAATGGTTCATCTTTCAAATAAAATCTTATGTTTTAATATTTTTTTTCGTGTGCGTGTCGCGATTTTGAGTCATGGATCAATACACTATACCTATCTTTTTTCTATATATTTATATACATATACAAAAAAATATTTAAAAAAAAGTCTCTTATTTTTTATGAGATGCTACGAGTCAAAGTTATACACCGAACTCAAATCAGGCAATGTTTTACTTCAATAGAATGTCAACGTCAATGTTAGATTGACCTGACTTTGGTATATGACACCTCAGTTTATGATGCTATTACATACTATGTTTGACAAACCTTAGTTTAATAGTACAAATAGTGTGCACAGGATACGCACAACCAGACGGACAGCTGAGGGGATACCACTCCAAACTTTGTTTGCGAGGATAAAACATGCCTTTCTGTTAAACCTATTTGACGACTAGGTAAAAGAGAGACGAAAGATACCAGAGGGACAGTCATAAATCGAAAATAAACTGACAACGCCTGGCTAAAAATGATAGAAGACAGACAGACAAACAATAGAACACATGTCACAACATAGAAAACTAAAGAATAAGCAACACGAACCCCAGCAAAAACTAGGGGTGATCTCAGGTGCTCCGGAAGGGTAAGCAGATCCTGCTCCACATGTGGCACCCGTCGTGTTGCTTATGTTATAACAAATCCGGTGAATAGTTTAATTCTAGTCTAAAATATATAAAGTACAAATAATAAAACTGTCAAAAGGTACAAAACAAAGCCGTATGTTATGTGTATGAGAGCATTGTAGTCCTGAACTAAGAGGGTTTTTTTTATAAATGTCACTCGACTACAATTCTCAACGCATATCTTTTTCCCAAACTGTATAATAGTTTAATTTATCTCAATATGTTAAAAATATTGATTTCTGTGAGTGAAATGTAATTTTATTCTAACGAATCTCGAATGAACAGCACATGTAGATGTAGTCCAGTGGTTGTCTTTTGTTCATGTCTGTCATATTCGTTTTTCGTAAACTGTTTTGTATAAACTTGGCGGTAGTTTTTTTCATTTAAACTGTTTCACATTTTTCATGCACATGTCGAGGTCTTTTATATCAGACAATACAGTATTAATCATAATCATATATTTGGAAAGGTAGATTAACTGCACAACGTCTAATATTGAAATCGCCAATTACTTAAATATTTAAAGAGACCAAGTACTAGTTTTGTAGCATGTGTGATAATTAACGTCAAGTGGAGGATGAATACCATTTCATAACGGAATGTGATAAATATGCTGATGTTAGAAAGAAATATATAATTAAAACATTTGTATTAAGGAAATTTCTCGTTGCTATTAAAACCAAACGCCCAACTCTATTCTTGCACGGTTGTGATGATTCGAAAGGTGTTGCTTAGATATTTGTTTTATGATATCGAACAGTTAGTGAAAGTTTAAAACTGACGCTGCTTTACCGAACACTTGTTTTGCTAGAGTAAAACATTATCTAGTCACAATATCAGAAGATCTTATCAAAGCAGATAAATGCCTGTTATAATTTAATGAAAATATTCTATAAACCACTGAGGCTTTTATATGACTATTTATAACGTTAATTTTATAACTGCTTTTGAAAAATAAACCATTCTTATTATTAATAATACTATTTTGCTATTTATATAAATATTGAAATAACTAACCGCGGATAAAATCAGATTGTAATGAATCAAATAAACAAAAAATTGAGTAAACATTCTATGTACTTCAAAGTTGAACAAAAAGAAATTTTCATAAAGGACAAGTTTCACCTGCGTATGGTGACGTGAATTATGTATTATGTAATAGACTATATGTATTAATCTGCTCTGTGTAGACAAAATATTTTCGTATCCAATAAGCGTACAGTTGTACTGAGTTACATTTAAATGCAGTTTTTATCATTTGTAAAATGGCAGATTCTAAACTTTTACTTTACAACAATTCTTTAAATAGATGCACAATTGATTGATTTGGGGTTGCTATGCACCTGATTGCATAATAATATTTCGTGCAAGTTCAGCAGAAGAACAAACTGACAGCCAGTAGAGTCTGACTAAGAAATATAGTTTTGTATCACATTCAAAAATGTTAATGTTGGTAAGAAAAGGAGTGAACTATTGTTCCGAAGATTTGGCGATCGGTTTCGTAGCTTGGAACTCCCCTATTCTTGCCTTGAAATACATGTCCCTTTAGCCTGGGCTAAGCTATGTATTTACCATAATAAATCCTGACAAACGTCATACGTACGATCACATTAATCTTGCTACGAGACAGACATTGATATATCTTTCTTAATGCAATCAGCCAACTATTGTACAAATGTCAGGTACACGTGTAATTGTTTCTTCAAATCCACTTGTACAAATTGTGTCTCCTGTTATACGCTTTCATGTCAAGCAAGCCGTTATGTGAAAAGTTCTTTTTGCTTGACAATTTATTTTGGGGTCATCTTTGCAGTCTGCATTTAGATTATCTCGATTTCTTTGAAAATCAGACACAACTTTAGGGATTTAAACAAATAACTTATGCTTCAAATGAAAGATGTAAATTGCATGATTAAAACAATATATGTACATTATTGGATCTATGAATTTTATTTGTACTTTATAAGAAACAGGAGAAAAGCTCACTTTTCGTCCTGTTAATCCAGGTTGTAAAAATATTTTTTTGTATTTTCCGACAATGCACATATATATTGTATATTACTATGCACTTGCATAAATAAATATATGACAAAAAAAATGCTAAACCTTGTACAAACAATTACATAACTAACATGTTTTTGAGTGTGAGGTTTAGTCGAAAAAATATATAGTAGACTACAATAAGTATGATCATATACTTGAATAGGTCGATAGCATTCACACATTAGTCGGAAGATCCATGATGTAGGATAAATGATGCCTCTCGAATACTTAATACTGTAGTGAAATCAGCTGCCATATCTTTTAGTTGGTCATGTATTATAGATATATTTTAATGTCGATTGTTAAGTTGTCCAAACAGTACAAACATACTGTGTTCCGGAACCGATGAATTGGTGATTGAACATTGATTGTACAGGTCTACAAGATATCCGAACTCTGCTTTTACAAAGCGCCAATCGTATTACCTCAAATAAAGAGATTTTGCTAGGATTCTCCCAAGTTACAAGGATATCCGTATAGGTCGGTAAGACTATTTCGTTTTAGTTTTTTGTGTACATTTATTGTAGATATTGGATGCAGTTTTTTTGGTATCTATTGTGATAAGCTAATTACAATATAGTTATTATATATAGTAGGAAATTATCCTTTTTAATCTTCCGGTTAAAGGATGTATAATGCGATACAATAACTTAAATTATCAATTTGTCAACAGGCCAATTGTATAGCTTGACATGCAGTTAAGGCGATCTTATACTTGCCATGCAGTTGAGGTCTTTAGATATTTTGTGCTGGTGGTGGATTTGATAACTCTGACTGTATAATATAGTCGCAACTTTTTTTATAGACTAGAGGGATTTAGAGCATTATAATTTGTATTGACACATACATGTAGTTGAAAGCTACATGTTGACTTATGACTTGTCTATTTTGTTGTGTCCTTCAAGAGAATACCTCGGGTTTGAGTAAACTTTTATCAGATGTAATGATTTTATTAATTCAGCCTTTTTGCAGTTTGGATCAGATTCTACTTAAAGAATCAATTTACCTCGAATTAGTTTTGCTAGAAATGCGTTTGTGAGGACTTAGTCAATTTTGGCCACACTTTTATTCTATTTTCTATCATTTAAAAAAAAAATGTATTTCTAATTTGATTTTTTATTATTTCCAACACCTTGCAAAATCATATAGGGTCTGATAACATCGAAAGTATCAGCCTATTATTTAGGAGATAACTGTATTGTATTTTAAGCTCCGACGGCATCAATTGGGGATTTGATGGTCGCAAATTAAGTTTACTGGCGACGCGTTAGCGGAGACAGTAAACGGGTATTTGCGACCATCAAATCCCCAATTGATGCCGTCGGAGCTTAAAATACAATATTGTTACATTGTATCTCCATTCTAATGAAACTGACTGAAAACAACGTTAAAACATGTATCTAAAGTTTGCCATATGCCGTCTGCGCTTGTGCGTACGTCTCATAGCATCAATTGTAAATTGATGCCATGTAAATGTGTGACGTTATCCAATCAAAATGAACGTTACAAATTTGTTGCATTAGAATTGGTTATATCGCTGTTGTTCATTGGAATTTGTATTGTTTAATTTTTCACACTGATCTTTTGACTATGCTACTTTTTGCAACGGTTTTTTATAGATGCTTTCTGATTGGATTACAATTCTTTGCTGTGTATATGATTATAAATATTATATATTATATTTTTCGGATACATAAACCAATACTTCCCATATGAAACTTTTAAGAATAACAATTAAAATTTGCATTTGCTAACTTGCTATTGGTTAGAGTAAAAAAAATACTGATGTCTTCTATTTAGCCGAAGTACAAAAATAGAAGTGGTCTAATTTCTTCTTTCATTTTTGTTTTATATTTTCAGTGGAAAGTATTATTATGATGTAGCCTCATTATGGTGTTAGACATTATGTCAGCTCCTAAGCTACCAGCCCGAGTTCCATCACAGAGAGGGAGACCTTTACCGGAAACACCTAACAGTCCTTCGCATTTGACAAAAAATCAGCCGTCACTTAAAAATCGAGCCTTACCGCCACCTCCGGAACAAAATGCTAACAGTTCTCCGAACAATCATGTGAGTCAAACCCCTCGCCGAGTTGCAGTACCAAACTCGTTAAACACAGGTGGACAAACTCTAAATAAACGTCCTCTACCTCCGCCACCTGCGGAGGACAGATACGTCAGCAGTCCCATAACACCACATGAACAAAATAGTGTTTCGACTTTACGTCGTGGATTACCTCCAGTGCCAAATGAGTCATCAACATCTGAGTCTCAAAAACGACCGTTACCACCACCACCAACCAATGAGACTAAAGCGACTATTCAACCAACCAATCAGACAATGCCTCAAATTCCACCAAATATCAGATCATTACCTAAACAAACAGCTAATGGAAATGTACCAACTAGATCAACGAATTTAGTATCTAACGCTTTAGAACTTCCACCTAAGTTACCAGCTAGGAAGTCGAGTGTTTCACGCAGCCATGGTTCACCCACACCAGGTAAACATTGCATCTAGTTCATGAAACATTACGGAACATGTTTATATCTTCTCCGACATTTGGTAACTTTCTGTCTTGAGTGTAAAGGCGTTGACCGAAGTACATTTCTAAAAATGTGCACACGGTCAACGCTTTTACAACCATATATGAAATGACTAAAATTAGCATTCAATACTTAAAATTATACTTGTTTGCTATGATCATGAAAACACGATTTCTATGAAGTTCTCCTTTTTAACCTGTGAAATTATAACATTACATGTATACTTCATTATAATGCATTATTATGATTGGCTAACTGGAATCTCGCGTCATTCTGAAATCAACATTCATTTCAAAATGAATTGTAACATTCATGACGACATGAGATTCCACAATAAAGTTCACAGGTAAATACAAGAAAACTTGATAGAAATTGTGTTTTCATGATTCTAGCAAAAAATATGTAAGTATAAGTATAAGTATTGAAAGCTTCTTTTCGTAATTTATAAGGTTGTCAAAGCGTTGACCGTGCGTACATTTTAAAAATGAACTTCGGTCAACGCTTTAAAACCCCATTTTAATATGACGTGCTTCTTTCGATTTGTGATCAAACCCATGCTCTAAGCCAATAAAATGTGTTTGCACATGCGTTTATTGACTTCTTCAGAATAATGAATTTTATCAAATTATTATACCCTTAATATAATTCCTTAACTTTAAAACACTTTCAAACTCTTAAATGGTGCACATGATGTTACTAATTCATTTATTATGACAGCAAAAAATCACAGTGCCAGCCGTTTGCTTCTTTACAAACAAAAAAGGGAGGTTTATGGAAGAGCCTACACAAATGATTTTACACTTATACTTATCGGACATAGAAATTACCTTAATTGTCCTATTCAGAATCGAAATATATTAATGCAAGCTATACCTTATTGTAGTTTTAACATGGGTAGGCATCATATTCGTGTTATTTTAGCCCTCGCTGTATCGCTCGGGCAAAAATAATCACGAATATAATTCTACCCATGTTAGAACTACAATAAAGTATAGATTGCATCAATTATTTCTTAAATAAATTTAAAAAAAGAAGCATTCAATTCTTAAAAAAGAAGCTTTATTTTAGAATGACGCGAGATTGGTGTTAACCAATCAAAATAACGTATTATCATGAAACATGTATGTACTGTAATTGTTTAGTTATGAGTACTAGGTTTCAAAATATTGTGTTATAAGATTCTTTTTACTGATTAACTATTATATATAGGCTAAACGATAATATCTGCTATTGTTCAACTTCCTTTGTCAGTTACAAATTCATTCACAAACCAAAATACGCTAACTTCTATACAGGAAATGTATAATTGTTCCGCCTAAGAGACATGATTACATAATTAGTTTTGTTCCTTTTAGTACAAATATGAGTGTTGTTTTTATTTTTTTTTTTTTTCATTTCATTTTTGTTAGGAAAAAAAGAGAGATAACCCTCGTTTGGAAGCAATTTTTTGCTATACAAAATCTGTGTTAATGGATGTAGTTGTCATTATTTAGATTATAATTTAACGTAAACTATATTAATATACTAGTCAACAAAAGAAACGATACAAGACTTTTTTTCAAATTAAAGATAAAGTTTTCCGTTCATTGGGCCAATATTGAAGGAAGTAATACTTAATCATTATGGAAATATAAACCCGTTTAAAAACAAATTTTTTTTTTTTGCTTTTGTGACGTTTTTTCGCGATTTTTTTTTTTTTTTACAAAATTTACATTAAACGACATTTTTAAAAACAGAAGTTCCAACTAATGATGCCAACCTCTCATTTAAAGGTAAAGACAGTGCTTGCCATCAATTTGTTTTTAAAAATCATACAGTTTCTTCGTTTATTAGTTAAGCAAAGTTCGGCCCAACGAGAAATCGTTAAAATGTATACATTATCAACTGATTTACCATATACAGTATGTGTAAAGTGATATTCAAAAAGCGGTAACAATCTTAAAACTAATCCGAAAGGTTGCAAATTTACTGTGTATTGTTTTCATATCTAAAGCATTGATTTGAGACGAAAATAAAAAAAAAAAATTTTGCAATTTTTGAGATTTCAAAAAACACTTTTTTCCCAAAAATTTAAAAAAAAAAACAATATTTCAACCCATTAGTTACAAGATGAACATAACTTGATTAACATATGGAATATTTTTAAACAAATTTGAAATTTTATTTAGTACTTAGAAAATAATGTGTCGATTTTTTATTCAACTTTCCGCAAAACTAATTTACACCCTATGATCGTTTACACGGAATTTAGATACTTTCCGAAAAGTTTTGATTTTCATTATCACATGTGCATACATTGCAAATGAAAGCTTTTTAAAATAGTGTATATCATTTTGTTTTATATGTAACACTTTTTGATAAATTTTATTTCAAAGTCGTGTATCGTTTCTTTTGTTGACTAGTATACCTTTCTAAGTGTTAAAATTTATCAAAAGTGGACTTGGATGTCTAGGAAGAGTAAATACAAACTGATAATCCATAATAGATTTAAACTAAAGACCTTACTATTTTCTTCTGAACAAGGGTTATTCCTCTTTATTCCATACAAAAATGAAATGGAAAATGAAAAAAAAAACAATATTTGTTCTAAAAGGAACACAACGAATTATGTAGGTATGTCTCGATAACTTGCAGTCTAGCAGGAACTTATGTTAAAAGTCGATAATCAACTGTGGTTGTGATAAAATACGTACATGTTTCATACAATAGTCAGCCCACTTATCATATGTAAATGGATTTTTCGAAGCTCTCATTTTACAATATCAATAGTAGAAAAATTCTTTTTGGTTAAAGCAGTGACCAATCATGTGTAGCTGTTTAAAGCGATATTCAGAAAACTTCCCTTTTGTATACATGAGGAAATGGCGGTTGAAATCAGTTTTCATATTTAAAAGTAAAAACGAGATATGTGAGCATATACATCTGAACAAAAACTCTTTTACATTAACAAATGTTTAAGCAGCCAAACTACTGTTCAAAACTTTGTTCCAATTCATATGCATTTTTGTGCAAAGTTATCGTATTTACTTTAAGAAAATAACTCATTGCAAACAATGCAAATCATTGCCTTACAAATTTAATAAAAACTAATACTTAGCCTATGATTGCGTACATCTACTTCATTTGAACTTAGGCGGATAGTTGTCTCATTGGCAATCATACCATATCACCTTATTTTTATATTGAATTGAATCATTAAAGATACAAGTACAATCCATAAGTCAGTTAAAAAGAATAGAAACATCTATAAGATTTTAATTAAACGTTATTCTATAGTGTTGCCACAGTTAAGCATAATGCGCTTAAAGTTATAAAGAATTGAATTGAATTGGTTCACTGCAAGTTGATTGGTATACTTATAAAATGCATCAAAATCACACATATTGCAAAATGATATACCGTCCCTTTTGATAATTTGAAATCAAGGTGTTTACAGAAACTCTGAAAAAAATATACAAACAGAGAATTATAAACAAACACATTTTCAAAACAAATATAAAAAAAGAAAAACAATACGTGTAGCATTATAACAAAGATGTTACAGAGTGGAATTAATATTTGTGCAAGTACCTATTTTGTGCGTAAGAAATGGTAAACTGAAAGCATTTGCAATGACATTCTGGATTGGAATACGTATTTGCGTAATCTAAATCTAATGTTAGTTGAATTCGGATGTCAAACTACCTACCTGCAGTGTGTTGAGTCCGACTTTATTGCCATTTAATCCTTATGTGTGGATATATACCGATTAGGTGTCGTGTGAACAGGGTTACTGTTTTGTAATTGATAAAGTGTATATGAACCAAGAAGTGTGTAGGATAGCTGATCAACACATTGAATACAATTTTTGAAAATCATAAAAAAAATTTAGAAACTGTATCAAAAACATAAAAAAGTCCCAAGTTTTAGAATAATGTTTTTAGCTATATGATATTTTTGTCTTCATGGTTGTCGAGCCTTTTAGAAAAAAACAATCAAATACTGTATTTTTTTTTTTTTTTTGTATTGTAGACCAAAAAATCAAAATACTATTTTTTTTTGTATTATAGACAAATAAATCAAAATACTGTATTTTTTTTTTGTATTACAATACAGATGAAACTCTCGGAAATTTAAAAAACGAGGTCTATTTCAATATGACTTTATAATAAAGGTTTATTGCAAACATAGGTCGAGAAGTCATTAAAATGATACCTTATTACAAAGAGTGTATTTAAAACATAGGTCGAAAAGGCAATAAAATGATACCTAAAGGGCCCCCTTTTACACAAAAGAGTAGATGTTTTTGTCTTGGATTTGTATCCTCTTTTATATCTTCCGAAGGAAGATGACCCTGTGAATTTATATTATCGATAAATATATAATAATAACAGGAAATTGTCTTCCTTTATAACGAATCTTTGTATTTATCATACTCCGATCGAATCAGATACTTAGTATAAATTATCGATCCGAAGAAATTCCAATTGATCTTTAGCTGCGTTTCCATTCCTTATTACTATACAATTCCTTGATGAAGTTAAGTTAAGAAATATTGTTATAATAAGTTTAATTTCTGCTCTCCGATCTAAGATAAATAGTTATATACAATTTATCAGAGATATCATTTTCTTCACTCTAATCGTGTTTTCCGACATAAGCCCAGGCTTTGGTTGAAATGTGAAAACGTGACATACAAGGACAGTCTCAAAACATGAAATATATAATTACGTTATCATTACCCTTGATAATTAATAAATATTCGCATTATCAAAAACGCATATTTTCTGCCAAAACACAAACATTTCTCAATTCTATGTAAATGATTTTTACTGCAGTCTAGTCTAATTGACATACTTGCTGATGTACTAGTATGTAATTATGAAGAAAATGATTATTTAATTTTGGTGTTTAGCTGAAGTAGAGATGAAATTTGTGTATTTGGAAAAAAACATATACTTACAAACAGGCTTATAACAGAGATGCGGTATGGTTGCTAAGGAGATTATTTAAAGTGTCATTCTTTCAGATATTATAAAAATAATTATAATATTTGATAACCTATCAGACAAAGAATTGTGCTTATAAAGACGAGGGTTTCTACGGAAAAGAGATATCATGGGCGATTGATAATCTCAAAATTAAAACAAAGCTATCTACCAACCAAGTCAGGCAGACATTACCATAAACAAAATTATTCATTATTTCAGATTTAGAAACACGTTTCCTGTTCCACAATGTTAAAGATTTTCCTCAACCTGAAGAATATCAGGGCCAGGAAAAGAAATATCCAAGTCAATCCGAAACAAATGTTAAAACAAGTAAGTATAGGATTTTAAGGAAAAAAAGATACCCAGCACAAGGTCATTCAGTTAAAAATCACAATGGGTGGTGTTCAGTGAATCACTACGAAACCGGATCCTTTCTAGTGATTTGGGATGGTAAAAAACAAAAACAAAAAACAAAATACTTAACTCCGAGGAAAATTCAAAACTCAAAGTCCGTAATAAAAACTCAAACACACCAAACGAATGGATAACAACTGTCATATTCCTCACTTGGTAGATAATGGTGGATTATATCTGGTTTTATAGCTAGCAAACCTCTCACTTGTATGATATTCACGTAAAATTTCACAACGATATGTGAACAAAACAAACAGACATGTACATTTTGATATTTGTATGCTGTCATCATGGCATTAGAGTACTTCCACTCAGGTAACCAGAATATATTACATTCGTTTTCATTCATCGAAGAAATTGACATTGACTTGACAGTCGTTGACTTTTATAACTCGTTTATCTTATTTAAAGTTAATGCAATTGTTGTATTAAACACAGTATTGAAAATCATTTTTTAAGTACGCCCTGCCTATAGATCAAGATGGCAAAATTTTAGCTACAATTCTATTGCTCTTACCCAAACATTTAAGGAATGGCTACGCTTTATTTTCTGTCATTGAAGAAATAACATAAAAAATCTACATTTTAAGGTCATTTCGAATAGACAGAAATATGTATTACTGAAAAATTATTACACCAGGGTTTTCGATATCACAAACTAGTCAAAACATTTACTAAATTTTATCATCGGTATAAGGACATCATTCGTAAATATAGCTCAACATGCAGACTTCTTATACGTTCAGGTATTTCACATCCAATTTTTTATGGAAATATTCTTTATAAAGCACAAAGGTGTCAGTATTCACCTCAAAAACTAACAAAACCTTTGAATAGACTTATTAAAAAGGGATATAGTTACGATACTGTTGTCAGGTCATTAAAGATTGCATATTTTGGCGTTAATATTGATTCACTTATAGGGTCTTTGCATCGGAACTAAACACATTTATTCAAAAACCAGTTGTTGGCATGGCACGGGTTATGTTCTTCTCATATATGTTATGATGGTATGATACTAAACCCCTAACGGGAAGGATTGTGCCTGATGTTCATATGATGAAATCATATTCTTTCAGTCAGTTTAATTGAAGTCTGGAGCTGGCATGTCAGTTAACTGCTAGTAGTCTGTTGTTATTTATGTATTGTTGTCATTTTGTTTATTTTCTTTGGTTACATCTTCTGACATCAGACTCGGACTTCTCTTGGACTGAATTTTAATGTGCGTATTGTTATGCGTTTACTTTTCTACATTGGCCAGAGGTATAGGGGGAGGGTTGAGATCTCACAAACATGTTTAACCCCGCCGCATTTTTGCGCCTGTCCCAAGTCAGGAGCCTCTAGCCTTTGTTAGTCTTGTATTATTTTAATTTTAGTTTCTTGTGTACAATTTGGAAATTAGTATGGCGTTCATTATCACTGAACTAGTATATATTTCTTTAGGGGCCAGCAGAAGGACGCCTCCGGGTGCGGGAATTTCTCGCTACATTGAAGACCTATTGGTGACCTTCTGCTGTTGTTTTTTTCTATGGTCGGGTTGTTGTCTCTTTGGCACATTCCCCATTTCCATTCTCAATTTTAGAGAATATTACAATTTTTTTTTTTATAATTTGATCTTTTTAAACGGATAAAATAGAGACAAAAAAGCTATCGTGTTTTTAATGAAATTCTTAGTAAAGTGAAGAAATGAACGCTTTTGGTGCTTGAAAAACAAAAACAAGAAACATTTTATACAAATTCATCAAAAAGTTAACATGCGTCTGAAGTTAACTTAACACTTGTCATAACAATGGGAAATCGAGGGCAAAATAATTGTTCTAATAAAACCCTTTAACTTTATCAAAACTTCTTTTAACAAGTTTGATAAATAATTTTTAAGACAAAAAAAACTTAAGTATTATATGCAGACCATTTGTTCGTCGCGAATCTGACTACGTATTATGTTGTTAAACAAAAGTGACCGTATTGAAATTCTACCATCTAGCATAACAGCAATGCCAAAACAACATAACACAGAAGAACGTACCACACAAACCACAAGCATTCGCATTCTCCGGAGAACAAAAAACGAAAATACAGGTTCCTCAATGCTTGAATATGCAAAGGCATAGAATATTGTGGGGTCAATCACCAACATTTATGTCTGCTCTTGGATATATTTGTGAAAATAAAATAAAAGATTTTTTTTCTAACTGCGTCAGATATAAATGTTAACATACAAAATGTACTAATATTTAACCTTATCCAAATATCGTCAGCGATATTATGACTCTGTAAACATCATGTCAAACCAGGATAGGTGTTTACAGTCAGATACATGTTGTATGTACGTCAACAGAGACATGGTGTGTAAAATATCGTCCTCTTTTATTATTTCAGGACGACGAAAAAGGACATCGCCTAGATAGCAAATGACGACAATATAGTGTTACTAAATGGACAGCTATTTTAATTATTTTTGAATATTATGAAAGTGCAGCCTGTGCATCTAACATTCGGTTAAACTAGTATTGAAAGTATACTATATAAGCATAGTTCCATGCTTAGTACTTATTATTATAATTTCCTTTTACTAATAAAATCATTTTATAATCAAGAAAACGGGCCATTTTGTCTATAAAACTATGAATCATATAATATTGCAACTGAATTTTTATTGAAGAATATTGTATTCAATTGGTAATAATACATTGTATTATTATGACTATAAGTCATATTGGTTTTCTTAAATGTCAGAAGTATATAGATAGACCCGAATAAATGGAGCCAGGTAGCTTTAAAAACGTGTGTCTCTGTAAATAGAAAAATTCATTTCATTGTAAATAGTACCTCCGAATGACAAATGTCCATGCATTAGATATTATATTTAAATTAAGGGGACTCCTGGGTATAAATCAATTTTTTTTTCTAATATAGGATTTTGCTATATTTTTTTATAAATGAACTTGATCATATACTTAAAAGAAAAATGAAATAAAAAAATGGGGTCACCGTTCATTTAAGCTCACAATCTGCCTCCGGAAAAAGCATACATTTTTGTTAATGTCCTTTTTTTCTGTTGAACTAATAGGAGAAATAGAGGTAATATCGAAATAAAAAAATAACCCAATTACAGAAATCGCTTAAATTTAACAATTATTTAGTTTATGTACAGCTTATATGAAAACAATAATAAAAAATATAGGTCCCCGATGAGTTAAAAAAGATATTTCAAATTTAATGCCAAAAAATGGCATTTTTGCACCAAAGGGAGATAATTTGGAGCTTTTTCAATGATATAAACATTTTAAAAGTCATCTGGGGCCAAACCGAATCGATTTTTTAGGTTGATTGTTGTACCATATGATAAAGTAATAACTAATAGTGTAATAAATAAAATTTGTAATGAAAAAATAAAGGTTCAATTTTTTGCTGAAATTTTTGTACCCACGAGCCACCTTAATATATATTTATATATAAAATACGAACTTTATTAATAAAATCTTTACACAGATGAAGCTTTGTTACTTGTGTTTTGTAACGTAAAGTTAGGGAAAATTAAGAAATGTATAGTATATAATCAAATATGAGAGTATTAACTACCCACCTGAACAGATACATTCACCACGATCCTTCAAATCGTTTGAAACAGAGACAAATGCAGACAAAAAATTCTACGCAGAGGTTATCAGATGGAGAATCAAACTCATTAATTAAATCAGAGGAAGTATTTTCACTTGTGTTTTGTTCACGTAAACCTCAGAAAAATTGAGAAACGTATACAGACATTACCTTATTGATTTTAAAGATAAGAAGCGAGTCGCGATTATTGTATATTTGAATATGAGAACATATATACCTACTTGAACAGATGCCTTCAACATGATTTTTCAAATCTTTCGTTCAGAGTTTTCATAGTTTGAAGTTTAGACTAGTAATTAAGACACATGGGAACTAAAACTATCGAACATTGTTTGCAAAGGTACAAAAGGGAAGAAAATAGAGGCAGCATTTACCAATTAGAGAATAAAAACTCATTCATTGAAAAGAAACCAAAAACATGAGAACAAAAACGAAAATCTACAATATATACCAAGGCGTATTATTACTTTCAAAACAAATAAAAAGTCGTTTAATTCCCCCTGGTAAACTCCTTACCAAGTTTCTTTCGTTCTTAATGAAATAATTAATAAAAAAAATATATTATATATTTAGATGTTGACACGTTTATTTAAATGAACTATATCTTTTTTACAGCAGTGTTAAACTAAAAAAATATAGATGTCTTTTCGAAAAACACTTTATTAAGTACAAAGTGAAAATATTTCTGTGACACAGATTCCATCGATCAATTAAGCTTACGTCATGAGTTGGCACGTCCATCTTTAGAAGTTACTGACTTGGTCTTTAACATTATACCCTTAATTCAGAAAAAACAACCGTCTGTCATTTCAATCCGGTTAAATGAATTTTACAACATACAAATAGAGAGTCAACAACGGAAAATTGGAGTTATCTCTCTTTGTCACAAAGAAAAGTAATGCAACCGGCTCTCAATGATATGTAAGTTAAAGTATGAAGCTAACAATGCTTACCAAATTGTTTCTTCAAATCAACCTCATAGACTTGGCTTGATCAACATAGTAACAATTTTTGAATATTATTCATTATAATCGAAAATTGCAATTTTCCTATTGTTTTGCATAAGACTATTCCGCAAAAAAAATAGCTTTATGCAAAATTAAGGAAGACATAAGCTTTAAGTTTAGCATACATGCTTCTAAAAGGAATGCTGACTCTCGTTCGAAAATATGTTTACAAAACCACGTGTTCAATAAAAACAACCAAACATTTAAATGATATACGCTTTAGAGAGCAGATGGATGCTTCATTCAAAGTACCTAAATGAAACAAACCTAGCAATATGTATGCATCAATTTCTTATTTTCTCATTATCATGATGTTATTTATGGTTGTGTTTGTTGGTCCCCTTGACGGAGAAAGTTCATAAGCGTAGTTGATAAATTAAAATGTAAAATATTTTCACTCGTCGAAATTTTTCATATCATAAACGATAGGAAAATGCTAGAATAACAGAAATACGCTGTTTAATTTCGCTTCTTTTACTTTATTTTGCATTTGTGTTTCGCTCGATTTAAGTTTGTAACCCGGATTTGTTTTCTCTCAATCGATTTATGACTTTCAAACAGCGATATACTAAAGTTGCTTTTATTTAACCTTAATATTTTGTTCAATTTCGATGACCGATTATAATATTCTAAGTTAGATTCCACCTGGTTCCTGGACTCAGCTTACACCAAGGTCGAAACAATACCATGTTTGATTATATGTATGACGCACGTGAAAGATTAACGTAATCTAAAGTCGTTCCTCAATTCTAAAAGGGGAACATAAATACTCGAAAACAAATAGTGAATTGTGACCTTTTTTCCTGCTCATCCCATTTAACAAAATAATAAATCTACAAAAATTGACAGATTAAAAAGAAATATTGAAGATCAAGGAAACATGAAAGAATAAGAAAGTAAATCATATTTGCCTCCAAATTTTTCTGCCTATTCCGATTTTTTAAAATATATTTAAAGCGACTAGAACGGACGTCATATGAAACAAATTTCAAAGACAAAGGGCCATGAAACAATTTGATATTCTTAAAAATACTATCGTGTCGTTAATAAACCATGTTGTGCTTTAATACCAATATCAAGATACATAATTATAAAAATCCATTAAATAACATATGTCTTAAACTTACTTATCACTTTGATAATAGTGGAAATATAGGGACCGAGAAAATCAAGAATAAAACAATGTCGGTGACGATACTGATCAAAAGAATTTCCAAAAAACAATCGTACATTTTACAGAAAAAATAATATAAATATAAATATATTTTTGGCTGACATATGAATATATTCGAATTTTACTTCGGGTTTGTAATCAAAGCATTTCAAGAACGTCATATTAGAAATTCAAATGCACAATATTTTATGTTCCATTTTTACTTTGATAATTGCATTAGAAGCTTGTGAAACTGAAATCTGAAAAAACTTAATCTTTGCTGCATATTCATAAAAAGAAATGGAAAAATACACGTACATACAAAATCTAATTATCTTTCAGAATACCACTTTTCGAAGTTTTAAACAAAGCCCTTAGCATGTTACAAATTCCTAAAGTATAGCTATCTTTTAAATCTTAGTGATTCAAATACACCGAAATGCTCTTGGCACGTGAATAATCAATATTTTCTTTTAAAATATATAAAAATTTAGATGTCCGTCTGTGCAGGTTAAAAAATCAAAGATAAATATTTTTATAAAGATTATCTGTTATAAAAATTTAACACTTTTTACAAACAATTTTAAGAAAAGGTCGGTCCGATTTTTGTACATGTGTTTTCAGTATTCTCGGTTAATTCACATTTAATATATACATCGAGATAAGGTCCGTTTAATTTCCTAGGTAACTTAATAATGTCAAACGCGTTAATCTTTGCTGCGTATCAATCGCTTCCTTTGGAATTTTTTCCCTGAACTTCTCAGATCTAGCTGAATAAATATACGGCTCATAAGCATGTCCCAGAACGGTATAAAGCCAGTCGAAAAAGATAAAAACTCAAGTTGTTACTTCCGGAATTTATTCGCATAGCAACATTAAAACCAATTTGACGCTAAGATCCTATATTCTGTGGAACTAGTCGTTCGTTAAGTAAGAAGAGAATTTATAACATTGCGTTTTTGTTAAAACCGAAAAAACTTTCAAAAGATAAAGTTTATTGTGTTTACAGGGGAGGTAATTTTTCGTCACTAGATTTCCCACTGATAAACTTTGATACACTTTGTTAAATACAATATAATAATAAAAAGACGTGAATGACTCAACTATACTCCATATGGTTTCACTAAAATCTAGTACAAAATGACAAATTTTGGTCACGTATGTCTATTTTGACATATTAAAGTTGTTACCATGGCATTATATTATTTCAAATAAGGTGAGCAGATAATATTATAATTTTTTATTTTTATTTTTCAACGAAATTAAAATAATTTGAAAGTCGAAGAATTCCTATACTCGTTTGGTGTGTTTGAGCTTTTGATTTTGTCATTTGATTACGGACTTTCCGTTTTGAATTTTCCGCCGAGATCGGTATTTTTGTAAATTTTACTTTTAATCAAATTTGACACTTATTCAATTGTTTTATCAAACAGTTTGCTGAAATCCACTTTAATAATGTATCTATACCCTTAACTTAATTCATGCTCAATTCTGTTCAAACGTTATCTCTGTATTTTTATAAATTAATTTTTCACTTATCTAGAAATCGTGTAACTACACAACTTTTAAATGGTAAATAACATCACATTGTATTGCTTAAAGTTTCTTGTTTTATAATTTCACATCGTGTATTGCTCTCTATTATCATTTGTCATGTTGTTTTAAAATATATTTTCGCTGCTTTCGCAATATTTTTCTATTTAACGGTGTTCTCTGTATATTTCAATTTCAGGCGCCAAAATTAATTTTTAATGCACCTGTTTTCTTTTATCTAAACTTTATTTTGCAAGTATAATTTATAACTTCTTACATAAAAATAATAGATACTGAGTGCAGACACTTTTGTTCGCGAATCTGAATTCATATTATGTTGGTAAACAAAAGTGACCGTATTAAAATTATACTGTATACAGCATTTACAAAGCGATTTAAAACAGTAGAATCACAAACAGTTGATTTCGCCAAAAAAGAGTAGAAAAATAACAACGAAAATAACATGATCATGATAGTTCTATTTTACAAGGGCTTAAAATATGGTTGTTTAAACCACGAACATTTTCGGCCTATAGATGACTATAATTGTAAACCAACTTATTTTCACGAGCGATTTATTTTCGCAACTTTTGCGAGTAGAAATATAACGTGAATATAAATCGTCGCGAAAATTTAAAATTTCGATATTTCCTTACATTAAATCTAGCTACATCAAGTGAATTTGAAAATCGCGAAATTAAGTCGCCGCTAATTAAGATGGAAAGGGCTAAACGCGAAATAAAGTATCCGCGAAAATAATTTGGGGTTTACAATATTCGTTTGTGGAGATTTGTAAAATATTTAAAACAACAAAAATAAATGTTCCAACATTTTTTTACTGTATGATATTACAGACTAACACATATTCCACCTTATACAAATATCATCTTCGACCATAGAGCTCTGTAAACCAAATTGTCAATACAGGATAAGTAGTCAGAAAATGATGTCTAAGAAGAGACATAACGTTGGAAATATTGTAAATATTAATAACGAAACTTGTTTTTGTATTATTTCAAGACGACGAAAAAGAACATCTCACATTTATAGCAATAACATTAACGGTACAATTTTCCTGCGCCAGATGCGCATTTCGACAATACATGTCTCTTCAGTGATGCTCGAGGCCAAAATATTTGACATCCAAAGCTTATATAAAAGATGAAGAGCTATAATCCAAAAGGTCCAAAAAGTATAGCCAAATCCGCGAAAGGAATCAGAGCTTTGCACGAGGGAGATACATTCCTAAATTTAAAGTAATTTATAACATTTTGTAACAGCAAATTTTAATAACACAAACAAACCGTATTTTCATGCTAGTACCAAAGTACTGGCTACAGGGCTGGTGATACCCTCGGGGACTAACAGTCCACCAGCAGAAGCATCGACCCAGTGGTAGTAATAACATTAACGGTACCAATTTTCCTGCACCAGATGCGCATTTCGACAATACATGCCTCGGTCTATGGAAGAAGCGAATCGATAAAAACCTTTCTTATATCACACAGCGATGTTGTCTAATATCAATTGTAAATATGCAGACATTCCATGCGGAAAATGTTGTTTTCGGCAACGAAAAATTAAGAAAATACGAACTTTAAAACTTACTGTCCAAATATAAACAACAATTGAGTCTAAATATGCATTCAGAAGTTAGTTAAAAGCAAACTTTTATGTCCGTGTAAAATTTGATGTGCTGTATTTTTCTTATATACATAAATAAACAAATGCTATTAATTCTAATATCAATGCGATACTTTTAAAATATCATAGCAGTGTTTTTGTTATATCATTATAAGAACTTATTAGTATTAATATTAGACTGCTGTATCCATTTTTTTTGACAATTTTACCTATTATAAAATTGAGAATGGAAATGGGGAATGTGTCAAAGAGCCAACAACCCGACCATATAACAGACAACAGCAGAAGGTCACCAATAGGTCTTCAATGCAGCGAGATATTCCCGCACCCGGAGGCGTCCTTCAGCTGTCCCCTAAATAAATATACATACTTGTTCAGTGTTAATGAACGCCATACTAAACTTCAAATTATACACAAGAAACTAAAGTTAAAAATAACACAAGACTAACAAAGGCCAGAGGCTCCTGACTTGGGACAGGCGCAAAAATGCGGCGGGGTTAAACATGTTTATGAGATCTCAACCCTCCCCCTATACCTCTAGCCAATGTAGAAAAGTAAACGCATAACAATACGCACATTAAAATTCAGTTCAAGAGAAGTCCGAGTCTGATGTCAGAAGATGTAACAAAAAAACTAAACAAAATGACAATAATACATAAATAACAACAGACTACTAGCAGTTAACTGACATTCCAGCTCCAGACTTCAATTACACTGATTGAAAGATTATGTCTTCATCATATGAATATCAGGCTCAATCCCTCCCGTTAGGGGTTTAGTATCATACCATCATAACATATATGAGAAGAAAACAGTACCTATTATGTCTGTTTTGTTCGCGCATCGTTGTAAATATAACAGAATTTGATGAGACTGTCATACACGTCAGAGGTTTAGCGCTATAAAACCAGGTTCAATCCACCATTTTCAAAATTTGAAAATGCCAGTACCAAGTCAGAATTATGACAGGTGTTGTCCTTTCGTTTGGTGTGTTTTATCATTAAATTTTAATTTTGCCATTTGATAAGGGACTTTCTGTTTTGAATTTTCCTCGAATTCATTATTTTTGTGATTTTATTTCTCAGTAGTATTGTATGTAAATTAGCAGTTTTAATTTTTAAATTGTTTTTGGTAACATCTTTCAAATTTCTTAATTGGTTTTTTGAAGCAAAACTAATCAAATAAGGGTTTTATAAACAAGGTCGTAATAAAATGGCTAAGTATCAAAATTATTGTTCACATATATAACATCTAGCAAATTTTATAATGAACGCACCGAAATAATATATATCCGATATTCTCCCAACGCACGCATGGAAAACTTTCTTTTTTGGTTACAATGAAACTAACTTGTGCCAAAGATGAATCATACTGTCCTCGTTCAGATTGATACGACAAAATCTGACCTGCACTTTTGAATTTCGTTTTTTATACAAATTAGACTGTTGGTTTTCCTGTTTGAATGGTTTAGTTTAACACTAGTAATTTTTTTGGGTTCTATATAGCGTGGTGTTCGCTGTGAGCCAAGGCTCCGTGTTTAAGGCCGTACTTTGATCTATAATGGTTTATTTTAAACAAATTATTTCTTTGATGGAAAGTTGTCTCATTCGAACTCATACACCATCTTATTTTATCTATAAAATTTCCCGTCATAAATAACTGCTTTCCAGTCCTCGAAAAACGTCATTTGAGTGCTGAATCTTTAAGTTAAGTAGTGATTTGGTTCAGTCAAAAAAGGTCAAATTTTATTACGTCTGAAGCTGTCAAACTGAATTTTACACCCCTTAACACAGAATTGTCAATATTTTGAGTTAGAGCTGGTAGAAGTTTCCATAATTTTGATATTATTTGTTCCACCAGTAGTACACTACACTGTAAAATCTTTTTGAGATAGAGTATGTGCGATTTTTTTAATTTGAATTTATTGTTTGAAAGAAATGCACTACGAAATAACTGTGTTCTCGGGCCAAAAGGAAGAAGTTTATTTGCAAGGCCTCTGAAAATTGAATAAAATTAAGAATGGAAAAATAGTACTAGAGTACTGAACACCGGATGACCGTAAGTTATTGTGGATGGTCACAAGTACTTGTCTTAGAAAATAACCATATATTACCTGAAAGTGAGGTTAATGTACCGAGATATATTTTTTCTGAGACAAGTTCGAGTGTAAATGGTGAATAAATGACAGGCAATTCAACTTCGTCCTAATAACTATTACATTGTATAGTGATACAAATCAGAATACTCTGGTTTTTTGTTATATATTAATTTATATAATATAACATTTTCGAAATAATAAGTTCATGTAAGCGTTAATTTTGTTACAGGTACTAAATTTTAGGGCATAGGACATTTGAGCGAAAAAGAAAAAAGCACATAGGGTCATTTGAGCGCCGACTTCATAGGACATTTGAGCGCCGGGATATTAACCTTACCTGAGTTTTCAGACAGGACATTTGAGCGAAATTTTCCCTGATAATTTTACACGAATTAAGATTTTTTTTTTAAAGTAAGAAAAAAAAGTAAGATTTAGTTATAAATATTTTTTATTTTATTTCACACCCGAGTAATTCGACCGGTTCTGGCTGGTTTATGTAAGTGAAATCCTAAGTTGATCTCTATTTACCAATCAATTCTACTATAATTCATTGGCTATGCAAATTTTCTTTGTTCTAAAATTCTTATATATATATCTATTAAGTGAAATGTCCCTTGGCACTTGAAATCTTAATACTAATAATACATGTACGTGTTAAAATGGATATTATTTTGACCGAGACTAATAAGGGAAAAAGAAGCCTTGTTTGTGACAGTTTCCGATATAGAGTGGACAAAACACTAAAAGGAGAAGAAATATCCTGGAGATGTACAGTAAGTACCTTTTTTTACAAATTTAATGTTAATGTAAACTATAATTGCTTGTTTTAATTATATTGTGTCTTGGATGAGGAGTTGTCTTTTTAGGATTCATACTACATCTTATTTTTATGTCTTGCTATAGCAAATGAAAAAGCATTTAAACACTTCAATTGTATTTGTCCTTTCAATATTTTTCAGGCAAAAGGTTGCAAAGCAAGACTGAGGACGGATTGTACCGGAACCGTTATAATTCAACAGAAAAATACTCATAACCATGATACCAGTGATCGTGACAATGAACGTCACTTGCTGCGGGTACGATCAAAAAGAAAAGCGGATGATGATATTGCTCAACGTCCTTCAAAAATTATCCGTACAGAGTTACAGAGTTTGAACATTGATGCACCGCAGAGCCGAACAGAAAAGGAGAAGGAACAGAATCTCCGGGATTTGCATTCGAAATACTGCCAGCAGGAAATTACGAGGGATTTTTATGTCAGAAGCCTGGGATATAAGTTCCAAGCCCGAACAGACTTGTAAATAATGCCGTTGCCGAGTTTTATGTTTTATGACAGTGCTTTGTTTTTAGTGCTTTGTTTACAATTAAAAGATGTTTTAATCTTTTTGTTGGTAAACTCCTGTTTTATGACTGTGCTTTGTTTTTAGTGCTTTGTTTTTTACAATTAAAATATGTTTTAATCTTTTTGTTGGTAAACTCCTCATTTAATGAACTATATTCATAAGAAAATGTGGTATGATTGCCAATAAGACAATTCTCTATCCAAGACTTGTTTTCGCTCAAATGTCCTACGCTTATTCTTATTTTAGCTCAAATGTCCTAAAATTTAGGCGCTCAAATGTCCTATACTTTGGCGCTCAAACGTCCTTTTTTTTTCGCTCAAATGTCCTGTCAATGCGCTCAAATGTCCATTGCCGAAATTTTAGTGATATTGATCCTCAAACATTAAACCGGTCATGAACTAAGTTTGTGAATTATGTTTGCGGTTTTCTTGACATGCATTGTGACGTGTTATCGTATTCATTTTATATTAGAAAACTATATCAGTTATATTAGAAAAGTATCGCATTCATACATTTTTGATATTAAAAACATATCGCTATCATATAAGACAAACATCGCATTGATATAATAAAATATAGCAGTATCTTTGACTTATAGGTGATTTTGGCTTAGCAAACAATTGAATTCATCTCAACTGCATTCTACTGGATTTGCTACATGATATTTATTGAATGTGTACAGCTACAAATGATAAATCGTGCATTTATGTTTCATTCATTCAACAATTCAATTTTCTCGTATAAATACACCTTGCCTGTTATTATATAAAATAAATAATGGAAATTATACAGCAGACGTATGTCGTGTTAAATGTCACTCTGTTTTAAGAAAAGAGTCATTACTTTATACCGAGGAATCTGCCTTTCTTCGTACAAATGCTAACATTCGTCTGAAATTTCCCACAATGCAACTCGTTGATATGAGACATTATCTTACCTCCTATACATTTCTAGGAATATGATTGGTTAAAAGCGTCCGCGTGGAGACGGTGTATATTTGATATTAGGTTAGTAGGGAGGCGGGGATTATTTCATACACGGTAAGTAGTGGAGTTACGTCCCTTTATATTCCATATTAGGTAAGAAGGGAGGTGGGGCTTATTTCATACACGGTTAGTAGTGGAGTTACGTCCCTTTATATTCCATATTAGGTAAGAAGGGAGGCGGGGCTTATTTCATACACGGTTAGTACTGGTGTTGCGTCCCTTTATAAAAACAAAACGGTACTGAGAAAAATCTTAAAGGTTCAACAGACGAAGAAATTGATGATTAAGATTGAAATAAATTCATAAAACACATTTAAACCTAGAATGAAATTCAAAACAGTGTGGCTGTGGCCATTGATTGACACATTAAATTCATCCATTGACTGGGACAATTTAGGTGAACGTTTGTATGTAACGACCACTGCTCACTATGTACTTTTTAAAGACACTTCAACTATGGGGTCACCAAAGGTTCTCAACACCTTAATAAAGTAATTCGAAAAATTAATCAGAAATAACACGATGTTTTGATTTATACCAATTATATAAATCAAAACATAAAGGTTATTCCTGATTAATTTTCGAATTATTTTATAATTAAAGGCGTTAAGAAACCTTTTGTGACCCCACAGTTTAAATTCCATCGTAGGTACGCCGTGAACAGTGGTCGTTACAGACAAACGTTCACGTAAATTGTCCCAGTCAATGGATGAATTTAATGTGTCAATCAATGGCCACAGCCACACTGTTTTGAATTTCATTCTATTAAGTTGTTATTGCTGGCATCTGTTTTTGTAGGATCAATGAAAGTAGTTTCTTAATACTAACAGTACTGAAGACTTGTTCATTTTGATAGGTCACTAGTCTAAATTTCACACTAAAGATAGTCGGTAAGATAAATTCGTTACATAGTGTGCTAGTGACCTAATACGGTATATATGGAATTTACTGACCCCATATATACCGTATTAGGTCGCTCGAATCCCCATATGGAATTTACCTACCCCATATATACCGTATTAGGTCACTAGCACACTATGTAACTAATGATATCGCTCGTTGATATAAGAAACGTTTATATCGATTCGCTTCTTCCATAGACTGTGTCTCTTCAGTGATTCCACCTTATACAAATATCATCTTTGATCATAGAGCTCTGTAAACCAAATTGTCAATACAGGATAGGTAGTCAGAAAATGATGTCTAAACAGAGTTGTTATTGCTGGCATCTGTTTTTGTAGGATCAATGAAAGTAGTTTCTTAATGCTAACAGTACTGAAGACTTGCTCATTTTGATAGGTCACTAGTCTAAATTTCACACTAAAGATAGTCGGTAAGATAAATTCGTTACATAGTGTGCTAGTGACCTAATACGGTATATATGGGGTCAGTAAATTCCATATGGAATTTACTGACCCCATATATACCGTATGAGGTCGCTCGAATCCCCATATGGAATTTACCTACCCCATATATACCGTATTAGGTCACTAGCACACTATGTAACTAATGATATCGCTCGTTGATATAAGAAACGTTTATATCGATTCGCTTCTTCCATAGACTGTGTCTCTTCAGTGATTCCACCTTATACAAATATCATCTTTGATCATAGAGCTCTGTAAACCAAATTGTCAATACAGGATAAGTAGTCAGAAAATGATGTCTAAACAGAGACATAACGTTGGAAATATTGTAAATAGTAATAACGAAACTTGTTTTTTATTATTTCATGACGACGAAAAAGAACATCGCACATTTATAGCAACTGATGACAATGAAGTGTAGCTTTCTTAACTGTTTTGAATTATTTTTGACTATCATAAAAGTGCAGACTGCAGTTCATATACTTGTAACATTCGGAGAAAGTAGTATTAGAAATATACTATAAACATAATTCAATGCAAAGTGCTTTAAAATCGCATTTCATTTTACTAAACATATATTTCATAATTAAGGAAACGTGCAATTTTATTTATAAAACTAAAAATCATATAATATAGGAACTTAATTTCATTGAAATATATTGTATTCAATTGGTCCTAAAACATTGTCTGATTAATACCATCCGTCTCAATGGTTTTCTTAAATGTTAGTAGTACATATCGTATTTTAAAAATAGAAAAAAATCATAGTAAAGTATTACTTCCGAATTACAAATCCCTAATTTACATGTCCATGCCTCAGATATTATATTTAGTTAATATTCATATATGTATATGAAATTTTAAAAAATCCTCAAAATAATCTTAAAAACGGAACAATCATGTTATTTGTGTTGTTTGGACGTATAGTTCAGAGAAAATAAGTTCTTTTAACATGCTTTATCTTCTTGAATTTTAAATTATAAGAAGCCATCGCGATTGTTGTATATTTGATTATGAGATCAGTTACATATTCACCTGAACAGATACATTCAACTTTAATCGTTTATCATCAAATCTTTAAATACTGAGTACAGGATAGGTTATGTTTTAATGTATCATGCAACACCCTTTCTCTTCCATTTACAGGTAAAATTTAAGTGTTATAATTTGACTTCGATTTGTGTTTTGCGTAAACAAATAAGAGGTAGATGCAATTCGTCTGTTATATATCATCTCGGTGATCAAATTTGAATATATACAAATCGGATAAAAGAGCATCAATCAGCAAAAAAGAGTTTGTTCGAAAGGGCCAAACATTTGCTTTGCAGAAGGACAAATAGAAGGGAAAATGGGCAGAAGTTACCAAATTTAGAATCAAGCACATAAATTGAAAAGTAACCGAAAAATTCAGGACAAAAACAAACATCTATAAACAACAGTCTGCAAAAAACATGCATTCAAAACTAAAGATTCAGTAACTCAAACCAAACAAAAACAAATGTAGCAAGCGTTCCGGAGGAGTACAAAGCACACCCAGCTCCACATGTGGTGCTCGTCGTGTGGCGCTCGTCGTGTTGCTCATAGTTATTTTAAATTCGGTGTTAAGTCTTTTCGTTAAAACCAGAATCGAAAAAAAATAACGAGATAAATGATATGAATTATCTGTGTCAGACTTCCCATAAAGGCCAATCAACTTTTTTAAATTACGGAAATGGACATCTTCAACTTTCAACTAATGTTCAATAATGTCAGTGTTAGCTGCAACCATCAGTCGAGGAAGTAATGATAGGAAATGCACGCTCACAATTGGAAAGCTAAAAACATCATATATACAAGGATTGAAATTTTGTATTTTCGTCTACATACGACTTTTCAGTGACGTTTGAATAAAGAAAAGTAAAAAAGGCCAAATAAAGTATAAAATTGTAGAGCATAGGAACACCATTTCGTAAAAGTCTTGTCAAATACAGCGAATGCGATCTATTCATGAGGTAGAAAAGCCTCTTGAGATATTCGTAGAAATTGTCATAGAATCTAGACAAACACATCGATATGAGTATCTGTCCAAACCAAAGCAACTTCCTGTTTTTCAAAACACTCTAGTCAGTCACACCAAAGGTATGAATGTAGAAACACATCGTTTTGTCTAATGAAACACGTCATGAAATTTAATGTTATCACTTGTTAATGATAAGATCTTCATGAAAATCATTGACGCACTTACCATGACTGAATCTTCCAAGCTGAATTAAATACTATTTCCTGGTTTTGTTTGCAAGATTCTCACAATTCTCCGTTTTACTTTCTAATAAGGTTATAATTACACAAGTAAATGTCTACCTTCAAAAATGTGGAAGGTGAAGGTAGCTAAAAAATAACTACCCCCCCCCCCTATTTTTCTTAGGGAACATGACTGTAAAAAGTCGGGAATATGACATTGAGTTTTTACTTGTTCCGTTGATTGATAACATTTGAATTTGTCGGTTTTATGGACTTCCATTTTTTAATTTCTTTTGGGTTCAGTATATTTGTAAAACTTATTTCTTTATCAAACAGTTTATTTAATTTTATTGTCAAACAAGGACGATGCTGTCTGATTAATTTCTACGGGGACAGACATCTTCTAGTGTTGATGTACTGATGATGTCCATTTGCTCAAAAACTATAATGTCAAATCACGTCGTTCATAGTGTCCGCAGTGAACTTGAAAGTAGCGTTAATGAGGTCAAGACAAATATACTAGTTTTTTCATCGGTCAAACCGTAGCAACTTTCTGTTTTTCCTAACACTGTGATAAATCATACCAAAGGTGTAAATGTAGAAAGACATCCTACTGTCTGATGAAACACTTCGTGTAAAACAAAGTAAAATTACAAAAATACTGAACTCCAGGGACAATTCAAAAAGGAAAAAACCCTTATCAAATTGCATATTCAAAAGCTCAAACACATCAAACGAATTGTCATATTCCTGACTTGGTACAGACATTTTCTTTGTCGAAAATGGTGGATTAAACCTGGTTTTAAAGCTAGCTAAACCTCTCACTTGTATGACATTCGCATTTCATTATATTGCCAAAGATCTGTAAACAAAACAAACATACATAATAGTTAAAATATGTCACAAAAAGGGGTACAGCAGTCAACATTGTGTTATAGTCTTCATTTTTATAAAAACAAACAAATATGCAACATAGAAGCACTAAATTGCATATAAACCGAGCATATTAGCAAAAATTAAAGACAAGAAAAAACAAATTTAACATGGTAAATTTGAAATTAAATGTTATCACTTGTTAATGATAATATCTTACTGAAAATTATTGACTTCTTTACCATGAGAAAACTGTATTCCAGCACTTTTCCTAGCTGAATTAAATACTGTTTCTTCATTTTTTAGCAGGATTCTGACAATACTCTGTTCTATTTCTGTCTGTTTAGGTTGCTTGCCACATTTTAAAAACTATTATCATACAAGTTGGAAGTTTAGCTAGCTATAAAACTGACCCTCCATTGTCTCTTCGGAAAAATGCCTGTATGAAGTTGGGAATATGACAGTTAGTTTTCACTTGTTTCGTTGATTACTAGCATTTGATTTTGTCGGGGTTTTTTTTACCAAGTTAGTAATATGACAGTTGTTATTCATTCGTTTGAGGTGTTTGAGCTTTTGATTTTGCCATTTAATCAAGGACTTTCCTTCTTAAATTTTCCTCGGACTTCACTTTTTTTGTGATATACTTTTATTTTACTGTCTTCCCCTTTTTTATTTGGAGTTCAGTATATTTGTTATACTTATTTCTTTATTAAACAGTTGATGTAATTTTATTTAAAAACAAAAACGATGCTGTATGAAAATTTTTACGGTGACAGAAATTTTCTAGTTTTGATGTAATGATGATGTCCATTCGCTCAAAATCTCTTATGTCAAACCACGTCTTTCTTAGTGTCCACAGTGAACTTGAAGGTAGCGTTAATGAGGTCAGATCCAAATCGAGAGTTTTCCAAAAAAAATGACATACAATGTAGATTCAAGACAAATATTCTAGTTTATCATAGTTCAAACCGTAGCAAATTTCTTTTTTTCCTAACACTGTAATAAATCACACCAAAGGTGTAAATGTAGAAAGTCATCCCACTGTCTAATGAAACACAATGTACAAAAAAAGTCAAATCAAAAGGTGTAAATGTAGAAAGACATATCCAACTGGCTTATAAAACACGTCGTGCAAAACAAGTAAAATCACTAAAATACTGAACTCAGATGACAATTGAAAAAGGGAAGACCAATATCAAATGGCAAAATCAAAAGCTCAAACACATCAAACGAATGGATAACAACTGTTATATTCCTAACTTGGTATAGGCATTTTCTTATGTAGAAAATGGTGGACTAGACCTGGTTTTGTTTTAAAGCTAGCTAAACCTCTCACTTGTATTACAGTCGCATTGCATTTTAATATATTGACAATGATCTGTGAACAAAACAAACAGACCAAATGGGTAAAAATATCAAAAATAGGGGTACAAAAATACACAAATTTACCAGAGTAAATTTAATATTAAATATTATCACTTGATAATGATACTATCTTCCTGAAAATCATTGACTACTTCACCATGAGAAAACTGTTTCCCCGCACTTTTTATAACTCCTGGGAAAATTCAAAAAGGAAAAACTCATATAAAATGGCAAAATCAAGAGGTCAAACACATCAAACGAATTTATAACAACTGTCTTATTCATGACTTGGTACAGGCATTTTCTTATGCAGAAAGTGTTGGAATAAACCTTGTTTTAAAGCTAGCTAAACCTCTCACTTGTATAACAGTCGCATTTAATTTCATCATATTGATAACGATCTGTGAACAAAACAAACAGACATAATAGGTACAAAATGTCAAAACTAGGGGTACAGTATTCAACATAGTGTAATAATTTTAATCTCTGTAAATTAAAACAAATAAAAGTAACAAAGAAGCACAAAGTGGCATATAGACCGAGTATATTAGCAAAATTTAAGACAAAAAAACACAAATTTAACATAGTAAATTTGAAATGTTATCACTTGTTAATGATAATATCTTCCTGAAAATCATTGACTTCTTTACCATGAGAAAACTGATTTCCCGCACTTTTAATAGCTGAATTAAATACTGTTTCCTCATATTTTAGCAAAATTCTGGCAATTCTCTGTTCTACTTCTGTCTGTTTGGGTTGTTTGCCTAAAAAAAGTAATTTCACAAAAATACTACTCCAGGGACAATTCAAAAAGGAAAAACTCATATAAAATGGCAAAATCAAGAGGTCAAACACATCAAACGAATTGATAACAACTGTCATATTCCTGACTTGGTACAGGCATTTTTTTATGTAGAAAGTGCTGAAATAAACCTGGTTTTAAAGCTCGCTAAACCTCTCACTTGTATTACAGTTGCATTTAATTTCATTATATTGATAACGATCTATGAACAAAACAAACAGACATAATAGGTAAAAAATGTCAAAACTAGGGGTAGAGCAGTCAACATTGTGTTATAATTTTAATCTCTGTAAATCAAAACAAAAAATATGTAACAAAGAGGTACAAAGTGGCATATAGACCGAGCTTATAAGCAAACATTAAAGACAAAAAAAAACAAATTTTACATAGTAAATTTGAAATTAAATGTTATCACTAGTTTATGATAATATCTTACTGAAAATCATTGACTTCTTTACCATGAGAAAACTGTATTCCAGCACTTTTCTTAGCTGAATTAAATACTGTTTTCCTTTTTAGCAGGATTCTGACAATACTCTGTTCTACTTCTGTTTGTTTAGGTTGCTTGCCTTATTTTAAAAACTATTATCATACAAGTTGGAAGTTTAGCTAGCTGTAAAACTGACCCTCCATTGTCTTCGGGAAAATGCCTGTATAAAGTTGGGAATATGACAACTAGTTTTCATTTGTTTCTTTGATTACTAGCTTTTGATTTTGTCGTTTTTTGTACCGAGTTAGTAATATGACAGTTGTTATCCATTCGTTTAATGTGTTTGAGCTTTTGATTTTGCCATTTAATTAGGGACTTTCCTTCTGAATCTTCCTTGGAGTTCACAGTATTTTTGTGGTTTTGCCTTTTTTTTTTTATTATCTTCCCCTTTTTTATTTCGAGTTCAGTATATTTGTTATACTTATGTCTTTATCAAACAGTTTATTTAATTTAAATTACAAACAAGAACGATCATGTATGATTAATTTCTACGGGGATAGAAATCTTCTAGTTTTGATGTACTGATGATGTCCATTTGCTCAAAAACTCTTATGTCCTATCACATTGTTCTTACTGTGCACAGTGAACTTGAATGTAGCGTTAATGAGGTCAGATCCAAATTAACAGTTTTTCTAGAAATTAACATAGAATTAAGACAAATATACTAGTTTTTTCATCGTTCAAAACGTAGCAACTTTCTGTTTCCTAACACTGTGATAATTCACACCAAAGGTGTAAATGTAGAAAGACATATCCCACTGGCTTATAAAACACTTCGTGCAAAACAAGTAAAATGACTAAAATACTGAACTCAGAGGACAATTAAAAAAGGAAAGACCTATATCAAATGTCAAAATCAAAAGCTCAAACACATAAAACGAATGGATAACAACTGTCATATTCCCGACTTGGTATAGGCATTTTCTTATGTAGAAAATGGTGGACTAAACCTGGTTTTGTTTTAATGCTAGCTAAACCTCTCACTTGAATGACAGTCGCATTGCATTTTATTATATTGACAATGATCTGTGAACAAAACAAACAGACATAATAGATAAAAAAAAAATGTAAAAATAGGGGTACAGCTGTCAACCTTGTCCTTTAACACATGACATGGGTAAAATCTCTTTGTTCTTACTGTGCTATAATCTGGATATGGCACAGTAAAGGTGTGCATTAACTACCACAGATATACTGCACAGTTCAAATCTATTTTTACCTTTAGGGGTGGTTCCTGGATTTTGAAAAGGGCTTTATTCTACAAAATTAAAAAAAAATATCACCGAGTGTAGGGAGACTTCAAGCAATATTATTATATTATTATGCTAAAACACGATACTTAGTCCAATCCAAGGGTGAACGACCTATTCGCCCCCATCCCTGAATCCGCCAGCTGACTTAAAACTACGACAAATTTGAACTTTGTACAAACATCATAGTTTCAAAATAGGAAAAAAGAAAGGTCTCTCATTCCTTTTTTTTTTTTATCTTAGCTGGGACATAAAATATTTCAGCATATTTTGTGTACAACTTAAATCTTAAATCAGTGTTTTAAAGTCAGAAAGATAGTTAAAACATTTTTGGGATATTTCTGCCCAAAAAGAAATGTATCTTAGAATATCCGAATAACAGAAATCTGATTTGGATTAGTTTTAGAGTAAGTGGAATTTTTAACAACTTTTTGAATATCTATTCCTATAAAGTGACTATTTTTGGATCGAATTTAATGAGGATCATATTTAAGTAAGTTTCAAAGCAGAGGGGATTAGCTGGAGATCAATCAGACTTCATTTAGATGGACGTGTCATAAAAATTAATACAGTAGATAAAAAGAAATTTGTGGGGTTGAGGGAGTAAAAGATTAGAAAGAGAAATGTATTTTCTGTTTATTGAACATTTTAAATTAAGTAATATAACATCTTCCTCGGTTCATCTTTCTCTAAGCATATCATTGAGGGAAAGAAATTCAAAAGCAATTAATCCAAACTCAATAACCCTTTCAGTTATGATTTTTTTCATACACCGATCATTTGAAATTATACAATTTGTTAAAGTCTTAATCGTCACTAATTAAATAAAAATTGGGAATAAATTTAACAGAAACGATAAAAAAAATCTACCATTAGATCGCAATTTTAGAATAAGTCTAAATATAAAAAAAGTTAATTTAAAACTTACCAAAGTCGTATTTCCCCCTTTCATTACCCTACAAGAAACTTTCCTAGGATCCGTGGATTGCGGAAATCGTCCACACTTCTAAAACGTTCACGTAAATTGATGGCGTCATGTGTAAAACAGTTATTGACCAATCAAATCGGTATATACGATTTAATTTGCACGCTATGGATGACCCTTTAACCCGAACTCCAACGTCGTTCGGGTTAATTAGGGTCACCAGAGCCGTGCAGATTAAATCGTATATACCGACTTGCTTGGTCAATAACTATAACATAATCTTTAATCTCTATAAAAAACAAACAAATATGTAACATAGATGCACAAAATGGCATCTAGACCGAGCATATTAGCAAAACTTAAAGACAAAATACACAATTTTACCAGAGTAAATTTAATATTAAATATTATCACTTGATAATGATAGTATCTTCCTGAAAATCATTGACTACTTTATATGCACGCCTTTCTTAGTGTACACAGTGAACTTAAAATAAAGTAAATGAGGTCAGATCCAAAATTTGAGATTTCCCTAGAAATTGATATAGAATCAAGACAAATTCATTAGTCTGTTCATCTGTCCAAACCATAGCAACTTCCTGATTTAATCACACCAAATGTGTAAATGTAGAAACACTTCTATATATCTTATAAAACACGTCATGCAATTATATGTTATCACTTGTTAATGATAATATTTTTCTGAAAATCATTAACTCTATTACCATAAGAAAACTGTTATCCCGTACTCTTCCTAGCTGAATTAGAGTCTGTTTCTTTCTTGTTTTTTTTTTTTTTTTTTTTTTTTTTTTTTTTTTTTTTTTTTTTTTTTTTTTTGGCAAGATTCTTACAATTCTACTTTCTACTTTCCGATCTAGTTATTATTGTATCAGCAATTTTCCATCCTCCAAAATTTTGAGTGTGTGTATCACTACGACAAAATCTGATGATATCCCTATTTTTTTCAAACAGAAATTAGAAGGGAGTTTCAGATTGTTGTTAGCGAATCGTGGACAGACGATCAAACTGTAAAATAAAACAGTATAATTAGAATTAAAATACTGACTCTAATACTGACGTCTTCATTAGGCTTTATGTTTCTTTGCTGACAACGTGTTGTTACGTTTGAAGCACGTGTTTTCAACAAACAATCGAAATTCCTATTCTAAAAGGTAAAATAACAAAAATACCAAACTCTGAAGAGAATTCAAAACAAAAAGTCCCTAATCAAATGGCAAAATCAAAAGCTCAAATACATCAAACACATCAAAATAATGGATAACAACTGTCCTATTCCTGACTTGGTACAGGCATATTCTTGTGGTGGATTGAACCTGGTTTAATGATTAGCTTAACTTCTATCTTGTACGACAGTCGCATAAAACTCCATTATATAGACAACGATGTGTGAACAAAACAAACAGAACAAGTGAAACTGCGAGCTACTGCTCACTGATGATACCCCCGCCGCAAGTGGATAATATTAATAGTGTAAAAATATGCAAGTGTTCGGTAAACAGGAAGTTGTCGAGTGATGAATTTGAAAACGCATCACACGGTATAGTTGACTTATATAAATCCTGAAACCAAATTTCAGAAATCCTTGTATTGTAGTTCCTTTGAAAAATGTGACGAAAATTTTCAACTTGGCTGTCATGTGTAAAATCATACAAGTGTTCGGTAAACAGGAAGTTGTCGAGTGATGAATCTGAAAACGCATCACACGGTATAGCTGACTTATATAAATCCTGAAACCAAATTTCAGAAATCCTTGTATTGTAGTTCCTGAGAAAAATGTGACGAAAATTTTCAACTTGGCTATCATGTGTAAAATCATACAAGTGTTCGGTAAACAGGAAGTTGTCGAGTGATGAATCTGAAAACGCATCACACGGTAAAGCTGACTTATATAAATCCTGAAACCAAATTTCAGAAATCCTTGTATTGTAGTTCCTGAGAAAAATGTGACGAAAATTTTCAACTTGGCTATCATGTGTAAAATCATACAAGTGTTCGGTAAACAGGAAGTTGTCGAGTGATGAATCTGAAAACGCATCACACGGTATAGCTGACTTATATAAATCCTGAAACCAAATTTCAGAAATCCTTGTATTGTAGTTCCTGAGAAAAATGTGACGAAAATTTTCAACTTGGCTATCATGTGTAAAATCAGACAAGTGTTCGGTAAACAGGAAGTTGTCGAGTGATGAATCTGAAAACGCATCACACGGTATAGCTGACTTATATAAATCCTGAAACCAAATTTCAGAAATCCTTGTATTGTAGTTCCTGAGAAAAATGTGACGAAAATTTTCAACTTGGCTATCATGTGTAAAATCAGACAAGTGTTCGGTAAACAGGAAGTTGTCAAGTGATGAATCTGAAAACGCATCACACGGTATGGCTGACATATATAAATGTTGATACCAAATTACAGAAAGGGTGGATGTGTAGTTCCTGAGAAAAATGTGACGAAAGTTTCATGGGACGGACTGACTGACGGACTGATGGACGGACTGACGGACTGATGGACGGACGGACGGACGGACAGACAGAGGTAAAACAGTATACCCCCCCTTTTTTAAAGCGGGGGTATAAATATAGGTAAAATGTCAATTTTAAGGGTACAGCAGTCAACATTGTGTAACATTTTTATCACTTTAAAAACAAACAAATATGTAACAAAGAAACACAGAAAGGCATATGTACCAATTAAACACAAAAAGGCATATGAACAAAGCACATTAGCTAAAATGAAAGTATTCTCCTTTACGTTTGAAGCACGCGTTTAGAACGAACGTTCAGCATTCTTATGCTAAAAGGTTTGATTCTCTTCTTTCTGGCTTGTTCCTTTATTCATATGAGACAGATTTCATCCAAGAGCTACTCATGGATAATACAAAGAAGCTAGTATTGTCCTTTAACTTTTTTACTTCTATACACATTATGTCCTCTTATTAAATGATTCAAAGTTTGGTGATACTGTTGAAATCATTTTACCCATCGAACTTTAAATATTTTGGATACCACAGGTACGGTTAAGTTTGCCTTATATCTTAAACTACATCTAGATATTGTCAACGAGAGTCAGTTGGAAACAAAACTTTACAAAAATTGGATGATTCAAGCTTTCCAGTTGTGAATCTATAATTTCTATTTTGTAACATTCCAGCAACCATTTATACGGAATATATATTTCCCAGTTGATACGATATTACAGAGCTTGCGTTCCCTATCATGGTTTTTCTTGATAGAGGGTTTCTATTTAAAACAAAACTATTGAACAATGGATTCAAAGTGATCAAATTATAGTTATCCCTTCGAATGTTTTAAGGAGGCAATCACCGAATTGATTGGCCGTTATCGAATATCTGAACCAAGGATAACCACGGGTCCTTTCCAATTGTCGTAACAATGATCTAGAACTTTTTTCCCCGATTGTGACATAATAAGACTCCAGATTTATACTTACATGATCATAACTTCTGGTACCACATGTGAAGCAGGAATGCTTACCTTTACGAATTGTATAACCGCCTTTTGGTGAGGTTCGTATTGCTCAGTGTTTAGTTTTCTATGAGGTGTTTGTGAAATTCATAGGTATATTCCGACTCTTTTTTTTAAATAATTTGATTACTACGTTTCGTGGAGCATTGTGTAAACCTAACTACTATTTTAATTACGGACACTTATATATTTTTTCATCCATTGAAGTTAATTCCTCTAGTCATAATTTACCTTATTCAATGAAATATTTTGACTAAAACAAAGATGAAACTTATCAGATTATTATAAAAAGCGAACATATCAAGAGTTGGTTAATTTGAATACCCAAATTGTTTTAACCGTTAAAAAAAAATCTTGTTCATTTCTAATAACTTACTATTTAGAGGATCATTTCTAATAACTTACTATTTAGAGGAATGAACAACACCGTCTTTAAGACAAATAGTTCAACTCATACTTCAAGTTTATACTGAATATAGGGAAAGAGATACCGGATCGAAATATTCTGTCAAATTATTATGGATGATTAAACACAATAACAACAAAGGCAATTAAATCCTATTAGTGATTTGCTCACAACAACAGCTCAAACCCGTTATCCGAAAGTTTGACTGAAAATGACATATCATAAGTTGAACGGGGACCATCATAAATTGGTTGACTGGTGAGATATGTTTGTGTCTCAACTCATTAGCGAAATGTTTTCCCAGTGTAAGATCTTTAGATACCGACTAATTTAATTTTAAAGGGGCACTACCTACGAGATATATAAAAATCTAATATAATATTTTTTTGGCTCAATCATCAATGAAACGCAAATAGTGAAATAATAATTCAATTTAAGCAGCCAGTATGGTTCAATTTTGTCAAATAAGCTAAAAAAAATCATTGATTATGAAGTATTAACTTGCAAGTGAATAATTCGACTTCATTGAATCCGTATTCATGTGAACTTCAATTTAACCCCTTCGCTTGAGATGGACAACACGTGAATTGTATGTGGTAAGTTATTTAAGGAAAAGAATGTCAACATTGAAAGTGAAACAAAGGAAAATCATTTGATTGACCTATTCGATCCACAAAATATCATTCTTATACAGGTAAAAACGACTATAAACATTTATTTTTTGTCTATAATATGAAATTAAATAGACCTAGATTAATCCAACAGCACGAGTTTGCTTAATCTATTTATATCTATATTTATGTTTACATCGCTTATATGGTCATTGGATGACTTTAGAGGTCAACTCGATGATTAATAAGATGGCGTTTTGACTTAAGCCTCGGTCACACCTTACCGGATAGCACGAACGGACGCCTAACGGATGAAAATAAAAGTTGTCCGTTGTCAAAATTGTTATCCGTTGGGAGTCCGTTGATGTACTGAACGAATAAAACGGACGTGTAACGGATGCATAAAGGACACACACCGGACACCTAACGGAAGCCTACCGGATAAAACGGATGAACAAGATTTACGGAAAAATCAAAGGCGACACTAATAATACATGTAAATCGCATAAATATTCAAAATGTTTCTGTGTAACTGGTTTTGATTTGTTCTTCAAAATTCCGCCAAAGGGCAGTGTCTGGCCTGAATAAGAACTGCTTTATTGTGAAGACGTGCCTATACTCTAAGATCGATTATGAATAATAAGAATTCATGAACCTTAAGAAATCTGACATACCAATAATTGGCATTTCTGACGCGAAATTTTCAATTGGCATTTATCCGTTTCAGATCCGTTCATCGTCCGTTTTATCCGTTATACGTCCGGTAGAAGTCCGTTTCTCATCCGTTCAACATCCGTTTTATCCGTTAAACGTCCGGTAGAAGTCCGTTGGTGAATTTATCTTCCAGACCTCCAACGGATGTATAACGGACACGTAACGGAAACGAAACGGGCGAGTATCGTACAAAACGGACGCCTAACGGACGTTCAACGGACATTTTATCCGTTGGACGTCCGTTCAAAGTTTTGAACATGCTCAAAATTTTCCACCGGACAGAACGGACGTCGACGGATAAAACGTACGCTTAACGGACATGCAACGGATATGGACGGACGTCTAACGGATAAGAACGGACGTCTAACGGACATTAACGGATTGAAAAAAAGTTATCCGTTAGGCGTCCGTGCGAGCTATCCGGTAAGGTGTGACCGAGGCTTAAAATACACACGAAACGAAGCTACATATTTTTATGCCTGTGTCCTGAAAATTGTTTATTTTTTACTTTTAATTGTTTAGATAAATGTTTTACATTGTTATAAATCAAAAACGGGAATTTTATTATCATCAGCGAACATGAATTTAACAGTTGAACTTCATTACATGCAACACTATTCGTCCATACCAATTTTAATCAAATTAAGTCAGCTCGTAGGTCTCCTTTTAATTATGTCAGTTTCAGAAGAATTGGCTTTGCTTTATAAAGTGCGACTACTGTTGCTTATACGCAAGTCAATTTTACTCTGATGGTGGATAAATGTTTCATTGGCAATTAATCCACATTTCCTTGCAATATGTACATGTAAATATTACCAAGGATAAGAATTGACAACGTTAATCATCTCGTCACAATGACAGAAAGGGTAACCTAAGTAACATATATTTTTCTTTTCATTTTTCATTACCAAGTACTGCTTTATATGAGTTGCAGCAAATACATTTGTTAATGATGTATCCATGACAGGTCACTAGTTGCTCTTCTGTGTATTTTCACATGTCTCTTTTTATAACTTAATACAGGGTATTGGGTTTTTCTCCTGGTTGAAGGTCGTACAGTGACTTGTATATGTTTTCATTCTTGTCCCTTGGCTGTTTTGTGATGAAATCATACCATATCGTTTTCTGTCATATTGAATGTGAAAACTATTAATTTACTGTTTTAAATAATAAGATAGTAGATAGAAATTACTTTGTTTGATCAGGTCCAAATATGGCTTATTCTTACTTTTTCAAAGAACAGAAACTCGCAGTGCATACTTCGACAAACAAATCTTTACACATTATATTTGTAAATTAAGTTATTAGGTTATTAAGATAGACGATTTGTTATAAAAAATATAATGTTGAAATATTCGCTTTTATTTACGTGTTTGAAGTTTTTTAAGCTGTACATGAACATGCTGTTGCTTTATGAAAAATGTTACAAATTGCCGGAGAAAGAGTGAGAGCAGATTTCTACCAAAACAAGCTTTTTGGGGTAAGTGAGTGAGAAGGATGAATAAGACCCTTATACTTGTTAAGCACGGGCCATACAAGGTGTGCTTACACATAAAATTATCAACATTTTTTTCATTTCTAAAAATATCATAATATTTTAAGCAAAGGTGTTAATTTGAACTGTAACGCTTTGCTATCTGCTGTTTTTCCTGGAAAAAAAACAACTAGAAGAGTATCCTGAATATCGTTTTTGAAAAAAATGGTTAAAAAGAGCAGTTTGTTCATTGTCAGTTTAAAAAAAATCTAATATTCATATCAAAATTCAAAAAAAGGAATTAGTTCTAGCTGCCTTTATTTCCTTTTTTCCCTCTTCTTTTATTCATTAGAAAAATTATACATGGTCTAATAAGGGGAAATATTCCTTTCAATTCAACGGTCAAAGTCATAGCATTCCCAATGATACGCTAAACTGCCTAAGCTTATGATAATAAATCTTCAAAAATTTAGATTCATGACAAGACTATTTAAAAAAAAAAAAAACAGATGAAGAATAGGAAAAAAGCTAATAAAAAGATATATGTGTATCTTCTACTTAAGGGAGACGATCACAACTATGATCCACCGTATAGTCAACCTTCAGACATGTACTCGTGATAAAAAAATGTTCGTCTTAATTTATAATTTGAAATATTTTTTTATTTCACTTTATCTGTCTTTATCTGTTCATTAAAATCATGCGAATTGTAGTATAAAAAAGGTAATATACAGTATTGGTTTATGTAACAAAATCACAACATATACTTGACAAAATCAGGAAGCAAATGTGCAGAGTTTGTATTGCTGTTCTTTATTGCAGTGTAGAAATGAGACTGAGACAGAGGGAAATAAGCTCACACTTCGCATCATTGCTGAAAGTTCAGTTGGGCGTAATTTATTGCTATTGGTGTCGAAAATCCGACATCCTTGCTTTTTAAGACATGTTTCTGGAAAGCAAAGGAAAATGTATTTATAAAGGTTACTCGGGAACACGTGTATATGTGTTTACTTTAAGCACGTGTGTTCAAATCAAAACATGTTTATGTTCAAGTTATTACCGGTTTAAGTAATAGCATTCATGCTAAAATTTTAGCGCTAAATTATAGTATTATAGTCTAGAATATTCATTTGAGGTTTGCCTATCCGACAGTACAGTTTTGTTTGCCACCCACCCACCCTTTTAAGAGTTCATAGGAATGTACATAGTATGTTATTTAGTAAATAGTGTATATGATACATGTATGTATTACTGTAAAGATATTTTTATTCAACTTATAGAAAAAAAATCTATTGTAGATTGTGTTTATATGTGATGGCAGCGGTCGGTGACAGCAAATTGGTCATTTGTGTTATTATTTGTAATAAGTTTTCTGTGCTTTCGGGGCGAGCTGATAACCAAATAACGATGTTGAGTTTTACTTTATGTTCGTTTGAAGTTTTGAATAAGAACATAAAGCCCTTTACTCTAAACTCTCATAGCATATACCTATTCATTGACTAACCGTTACCTCCGGCCAGTTCAAAAGAAGCTGTATTTATACGAAAATATGTAGGTTTTTGAATTTTATTAACCGATAAAAAAATGATACTTCGAATATAATATTATATCTAATTAGTAAACAATACTCGCGTATAGTAGGTTTATAAGATAAAATAATGCTCATAACAAAAATTGCAGTTACAATATTCAAATTTTAGTTTTTCAATGTATAAACTTATGGTTTGATTTTAAAATATTCATAGGCACATAATATACCAGGTAATTCTCACAAGTACGCCGGGTAAACTACTTTTCAAACCAAATATATCTAAACGTACTCATCATAGATACCAGGATTATCACTGTGAGTAGCAAAAAATACAATCACAAAAATACTGAACTCCGAGGAAAAATCAAAATGGAAAGTACCTAATCAAATGGCAAAATCAAAAGCTCAAACACATCAAACGAATGGAAAACGACTGTCATACTCCTGGCTTGGGATATTAAATTATAAGCCTGGTAACTTTGATAACTATTTACACCACTGGGTCGATACCACTGTTGGTGGGCGTTTCGTCCCCGAGGGTATCACCAGCCCAGTAGTCAGCACTTCGGTGTTGACATGAATATCAATTATATGGTCAATTTTATAAATTTCCTGTTTACAAAAGTATGAATTTTTCGAATACTAAGGATTTTCTTATTCCAGGCATAGATTACCTTAGCCGTATTTAGCACAACTTTGGGAATTTTGGGTTCTCAATGCTCTTCAACTTTGTACGTGTTTGGCTTTATAACTATTTTGATTTGAGCGTCGCTGATGAGTCTTATGTAGACTGGCGTATTAAATTATAAGCCTGGTACCTTTGATAACTATTGGTTCATTTATTTTCAAAAGTAGAAAATGGTGGATTAAACCTGGTTTATAGCTAGTTAAACCTCTTATTTGTATGACAGTCACATCAAATTCTATTATATTGACAATGATGTGTGAACAAAACAAACAGATATAATAGGTCAAAACATGTCAAAAATAGGGGAACAGCAGTCAACATTGTGTTATATAATACAGCTGCGCCACGAGCGCATGATACGCCCTTCGTCTTGTGTGTGATGTTTTATGCAATAATCATAAATAGTTTCTGAGATACGGCGCGACATGTGACCCCCCCCCCCTTTTTACAAAAAAATCAATAACTCTAACTCTAAAATAAAATTTTGAATCATCACCAAAAAGTATAAAGATAATTAGATTAATATAAGTCAGAAGTGTGTAAAGTTTTAACAAATAATCATAAATCATTTTTGAGATACGGCGCGACATGTGATAAAACACACCACTGTTTTAGTTATAAAGTCCCGTAACTCAAAAAGTTTAAATCTTATTTCCACCAAAAAGTATACAGATCGTTTGACCATCATAAGAAACAACTATATTAAGTTTCATGAAATTTGGATAATTGGTTCTCAATTACCGGTGCGACATGTGGACGCCGGACAGAAAGACAGACAGACAGACGGACGGAAGGACGGACGCCGAACACTTGTATACCATAATTACGTACTGTCAAAGTTTTGACGGGCGTATAAAAACTAATAAATATAAAAAAAAAAAGACATTTACCATGGCACAATAACGGGATACATAAGTACAGAGCCACGTCATGTGTAACAAAGAAAAACAAAAAGGCATGTAGACAAAGCATTTTAGTAAAAATGAAAGATAAGAATGCAAAAATTATCATAGAACTTTAACACATTGACGGGAGGCATAACTACAGAGCCATGTCATATGTATAAAAAAAAACACAAAAAGGCATATAGAGACAAAGCATATTAGCAAAAATGAAAGACACGAATACAAAAATTATCGTAAAACAATAACAAAAGACGTGATGTTTAAGTATAGATCCACGTCAAATTGATACCACCATTAACAGACTAAGCAGAAAGAGTAATATTAATAAGGACAAATAAATTAATAATACAACACATTACTAAGATGTGAAACAACGTCAGTACCTATAATCTATACTTCGAGACCATCTGGTATTATTTGTGAAATTTATACGGAATATTTATCAACAAAGTTATCTTGTTTTTGACAAGTGTCTGAAGGAACTGCGATTCATATTAAAATAAGAAGAAGATCGTTACCAATACCAATACCAATACCAATACCAAATTGTTTATTATAGTGACATGTGTTTTATGACAATATACAATATTTCAATAAGCAGTTGTAATTACATGTAAAAACAACCGGCCCTTTGGACCTATACGTCACTTTAAACATTTATACATAAAAAATAATAATCATTTAACAGCAGACAAAGTTAGAATTCATGTTTGATTGTTCCTATACAAAAAGTTTTTTCTCTTATTAAATGCATTGTTCAGAAATTTAGCAGTTTTTCTAGGATATTTGCAGATAAGCAGTTTAAATTGTTCATCTTTAGAAATGTCTTCAAAAGAGTGTTCTATATCCAATATAAGTTGATTTCTTAGATCTCGGTAAAAAGCACAGTTCATGAGGAAGTGGCGTTCATTTTCAACATCACGTGAGTCACACATTTTGCAAATGCGGTCAGCTTCTGCTTCTCCGACGAACCGTCCGGTTTCGATCCTCAAAGGAAGTATGCCGCATCTAAATTGTGCCAGTATAGAACGTTCAGCACGAGTGAGGTTCAGTCCAACATATGTTTCACATTTATATATATATTCTGATTTGAATGTTTTATATGTCCGCAATTTCAGAAAGTTTGTAATAGAGTTTTCCCATTACCATAGGAATGCCGACAATTTGTTGAAAAAGTCTACCCAAAAAACGCTCGTTTCGTCTACGAAAAGCAGTAACGCACAATCAAAACGTTTAAAGTTCCAAATAAAGTACGAAGGTGAAGACCACTGAGGACCCAAAATTCAGAAATGTTTAGCAAAATACAGCTCAGGTAATTGTTTCTCGGGGTAGAAAATCCTTAGTATTTCGAAAAACAATTTGTATACAGTTAATTTATAATTTATAATTATGGCCATACCAATGAAAATTTCTTGTCAACACAGATGTGGTGACTGATGTACTGTTGATACCATCGGGGAGGAGACCTCCACCAGCAGTGACATCGACCCAACGGTTGTAGATAAAATTATCATAGATACTGATAATATGATAATTAAAATAATGAAAAGGCAAAAAAAAAGCATTAAAAAAAATCTGTTCATACCTTTATTCCATATATCACTTATATCGTAATTTTATAATGGATTTTAAACATTCAAATGAATGGTTTTATCGCATTATAGCTAATAGCGAGAAAAGTATTTTTCTGGTGCTAGATTAAATGGAGATTTTAAATCCAGCTAATGAAGTTTGGAAAAGCAATCTAATGATTATGTATCATTTAACATGGTGATTAAGACTTGAACGTGTCAGATTAATGGTCCTTTGATTACTTAAGTCGTGTTCAGAAAATGAGTGATCAAAGTAACTGTAACGTTTAGAATAAATCTAAATCCGTTTGTTACATAAAACATTTCGATGATCATGAACAGCTTAACTTCTGGTATTGCATGCTGAAAGTAGATACACGATATTATCCATTGAAAAACTTGTTTGTTTTAGCTTAAAATCATTATAGCTTTCCGCATTGCGTTAGAATGTTTCGCAAATATGTAGCTGTACTTTACGCTCACCATAAAAAGTTAGATGGCATTATAGTCTGATTGTTTATTTTTGATAACGAGGTTTAATGCATTTTCATGGGAGGTAAATCTAAACTTATATATTTATGAAATGTATTTTTGACGTTTTTAATGTGTAAAGTCATATGATCATTAAGGATGTCATCGTCAAAACTTTCTAAATAGAGAACTAGTACATGAATGTCATTGCAATATATATCGACCGAGTGTATTCAGTTCGTATAGAAATTATGTGGTCTCGTCTTGTAGTATGCTTTATGTACGAAAAGTGAGAACCGAGAAGTTGTATGCAATTCAATAGATTAAAAATAAATTATTGCCATTCATTATAAATAAATTTCGATCAAAAATATGGCTCAAAGAACTTTTTATATTATTTATGTTAACAATGACAACGTACACACATGTTGGCGTATGAATACACAACGTCAGAGTGGGCGTGTAGCCATAAAAACTAACAACATTGAAAATAAAAGTAATACTTTTAACCAATCAGAATACAGTAAATACACCAAATTTATTTATTATTGATTGAATTGAGAACCAATAATATTACGATTGATTACATCATTTTGTAAAAATCCCCAATCATCAATACCTATTTCCCTTTTCAACTACTAGTATATATTCACAAATTTGAGTACAAGTAGCAACACCAAATAAACTCTATGAAATAGAAAATAAAATGACGGAATTAAACGACATTTTACGAAGACAGCAAGATAAAGTAAGCAAGGAAGCGCTTAGAAATAAAGAGTCGCATTTCTTTTTTTCCCTAGATTTACTGGACTGATATATCAAACGTATAAGGGATTTACCCTGTCTTTTTATTTAGGTTTGTCTGTACTCAGAGCTGTTATTGAGGTGTTAACACAATATTTTTTGGTCCATTTGTTATGATGACCTGAATTGACTCTTGAAAACTTGAAATAACTTCGACCGTTTAAGAAAATATCAGTTGTTTCAAAAGTTGACAAAACCACGTTTTAACCTTATAAGAAGACAGTAATTATAATAATATTTTCCCTCAGTGAGCCAACACTACAGAAATGTCAGACCACAACCCCGATGACTAGATAACATCATGGAGATGTTATAAAAAAAAGTGTTTTCTTTCTAAAACACAACACGCATTTAACTATAATACTTTTTACATCGGAGGTCACACCGGTGTTATCTTGCCGAAGAAATTTCTGCACACGTCCCTTGTGCTTTTGGCTGATTATCGAACGTATTTCGTATAAATATGCGTACATTGTCGAGTGAAAAATAATATTCTGTATCGATTGTTATACAGATTACTCATGAAAATGTGTTTTATGAACATAAATAAATGATAAGAAAATGTATTGTTTATGAGACATATATATATATATATATATATAATATTTTTAAATTTGCAAACTACATTTCACATCAAATAATAACACAATTTAGAGAAGTTTCATAGTCTGATAAACACATTACATCCTTCGATTAAATTTACCATCGAATCTAGCGAACAAAGACTGCCATTTCTAGATATTTTAATATTAAAGAATGGAACAACCTTAACCACAGATATATATTATAAGAAGACGGACACCCACCAATGCCTGAATTTTCATTCCTGTCATCCTTCACATACGAAAAGAAACATCCCGTTTTGTCTAGCACGACGTGTATGTACAATTGTGAGTGATGATTTCACGAAGGAATTACGTTTGAATGAACTAAAAGTGTTTTTGAAAGAACAAAACTATCCAAACCCACTAATAGAAAAGGGAATAGAAAAGGCAAAAGCAATACCAATGACGGAACTCAGGTCCACAGCACGTAAAGAGAGTAATACAGAACTTATCCCGTTTGTTAGCACTCATAACCCGTACAACCCTGACATATTCAACGTCATAAAAGCAAATTTGCCAGTTTTACAAAAAACGAAAAAATTAAAAAAGCTTTTCCCTACAAAAAAAATCCTGAAAAGTAAAAGACAGCCTTTAAATCTTAAAAAGATTTTAACAAGGGCTAAGTTTTATGACCCAAATGGAATACAATACAACGTTTCAAAATGTAATGACCCTAGATGTGGTCTTTGTGAATATATGGCAACCGGCCCGCAAATAACATTGAAAAACGGCCAAACCATTGTTCCAAATGCAGACATGAATTGCAAAACGGTAAACCTTATTTACTGTATTGTATGCAGCACTTGCAAGGAATGGTACATCGGACAGACTGGTAACTCAATTTGTCAAAGAGTTCGTGTTCACAGACAACAGATACGAGATCCATCCACACGAATGCAAGATGTGAGCGAACATTTCGAAACGTGCAGTAGTGGAAAATTTACCGTATATCCGTTCTATAAAATGAGCGAATCGAACAAATATAAAAGACTGGCAAAGGAAGCACACTTTATAAAGGACTTTCAGCCAAAATTAAACGGATCTACGTAAACACGTTTGATTTATCTCCCCTTACCGTTATTGTAACGTAATAAACGTTACCAACGGCAGTGTCGTCAAGGACATTGTTAAAACGTCGCCTGAAGATTGCCAGAAGGCATGAAAGCGCTAGTGACAATATTTTAACGAACTGTTATTATTTTGATGTGAAATGTAGTTTGCAAATTTAAAAATATTATTATATACATTCTGTACACCGTGTTGATTTACTTTTGCTATATATATATATATATATATATATATAGGCCTAATTAAAAAAAAATCACTAATATCTATTTTACACGTACCGAAAAATTTATTTGCAGATGAATATGTCATTTATATCATGTGTATTGAATAATTGCAAGGTGTACAAATCTGTCTGGCAGGTATCATATCATAACTGTATTTAACCAAATTTGTTAAAAAGGGCTCTTTAATGATAATACTAAACGTTCTAAAGTTGGAAACAAGTTGGGAACATATCGTAAATTTAAAAAGAAAATCAAATTAGAAAAATATTTTAGTTGTGGTAATGAAAGTGAAAGAAGGTTGCTAACAAAATTTAGAGTAAGCTCACATAACTTAAACATTAAAAAGGGAAGATATTGTAACTAAGATATTAAAAATTCTGTTGAAGATGAAATCCATTTTCTAATTCAATGCACATGCCTAACAACAGTACGCAAACCATATTTTGATCAATTAAAAAAAACATAAGAACTTTAGTAAATTTCAGATCAAAACAAATTCATTTAACTTTTAAGCAACGAAGGAAGACATCATTTATATAATTAATACACTTTTAAAACAACTGTCAATACACAGAGATGCACTATTATTAACAATTGACTTAACAGCTGCGCCCCTTTATTTTATTTCTATCATTGTGTAAAAAAAATATGTTCCAGGTGGGATCCACATTGCTGGGGCTTATTCTCCAGTTTTGTATTTTTTTTGCAATTTTTTTCCCTTGATAAGTGTATTTTTTTTCAATGTTTTAATCAACTCAATCATTCAAATCATGTTAAGTATTGTATGTTATATCTTGTGGTCATAATTAATTTGTAATTCTGCTCTAATACGGACATTGTGATTAGTTAATACAATTATTTGTATTTGTATTACCGCCTGTCATTTATTCATTACCCAACATAACTTGCTGTCATCCAATGTACAGTACTTCAGTATTTTGATATATATCTAGTGAGACTTGGCTGCCGTCAGACCTTAAAACGTTTCCAACTGGACAGGTTTGTCTTCTTCTTCTTATCGTTCGCCTTTACACTTGAATACCAGTCTCCTCAACAAATAGGGTGGTCTTCTGTAGGGCATCCACTGGTCCGTATAGCTTCTCGTTAAGTGGTGTTTCTGAGTGTCATATCTTATCTCTCAATGCCTGATGGATTTTGCATGACTATAAGAGGTGTGCCGTAAAAGGACACATTGGAGATGGAACAATTTTCATGACTTTGTGTAGATGTTAGTTGGGTCTTTTGTATACTGTACTCAGTCTAAATATGGCGGTTTGTTCAGATCTTGTTAGCTGATGGTAACTGTCTTGTTGCTGTGGGGTATCTCTGTGAAGCAGACTGGATTTTCTTCCTGTTGTTGTTCAGCACCATACTAATTTATCGGCTTGTTCATTTCCCCAAACTCCACAGTGTGAAGGGATCCACTGAATTACTGTTGTCAGACTTTTGATGTTGTATAAAGCTTGTTGGAGTTGAGGTAGCGTGTCGTTCTTCAAAGCTTGTAGCACAGAGAGGGCATCAGTCAGGAAAACTACTTGGGTTGTGTTATCGATTTTGTTTTTGATGGAGTGTGCAGCATGAGTAAGGGCTTCTTCTTCAGTTTTGTAGTTTGAACAATGTAGGCCTGTTGGTATTGCCTCTGATATTGTTGATCTCCATTGGGGTACTTAATGTATATACCAGCCCCTCTTTTTGTTGTGACATTTGTGGCTGACCCCTCTGTATATACTCTTACCCAGGTTTCTGAAGGGTACTCTTCTTCAAGCATACTCATTGTCAGTGTTTTCTTAACATTGCTAGTCTGTTTATCTTTGGTGGAACTGCTGTCTGGATGGTGACATTTCCAAGTTTATCTTCACACGGGTTGTTATTCATTGTGAAAGCTATGGGCTCGATATATAGGTAGAGCTTTCTGGTGGTTTCTTGTAATGCTCTTGTCCCTTATGTAAAGCTGGAGTCTGCCTGATGAGAGTTGTTTCAGTCTGGTATTTATTGGTCGGTCTTGTGAACACTGATATTTGGTGGCCTGTATCATGGCTTTGCACTCCCTTCTCTTGCCTAATGGTGGTATGTTTGTTATATCCTCCATTCTTTTTATTGGTGTTGATTTCATAGCACATGTGATGATACGTTTAGTTTAGTTTAAACAATATTTTATTCAAATAAATTGAATTGGATTGGGCAACAGGCATAGCCTATGTAAGCCCTCTCCACAATGATGATACGTAGTGCCTGATTCTGAACTTTGTCTAAAGTCTGATGGTGAGACTTGGCTGCAGTCATCCATGCGCTAGATCCGTATTCAAGGTGTTGTCGTACATTTCCTTGGTAGACAGATTTCAAGATTTTTTCATTTGCACACCATTTTGTTCCTGCAAGTTTCCTCACGATGTTCAATTTTCTCCTAGCCATAGCTTGAGCTGATGTTATATGTTGCTTCCACGTCATTCTTTTGTCTAAAGTTACCCCAAGGTATGTGTGTTGGTCTTCCATTTTAAGTGGAGTATCATCCAAAATCAGTTTGACAGATTTGGGTTTTGGGAGAGAGTGTGAAGAGTGTTCCGGTTGTTTTTTCTCTGTTGAAGGTAAAACACCACTGCTTAGCCCATGTGAAAATCATATTTAAAGCTGTTTGTATTCTGTATTTAGCTGTAGATGCATACTCTTCTGAGCACCAGAGAACAAGATCGTCTGCATAAATTGCTGAATGTACCCTTTTTGATAGTAAATAAAATAGGTCGTTCATAAAGAGTATTAATAGAGTTGGTGGTAATACTCCTCCTTGTGGGACCCCTGGTTTTAAAAGTACTTTCTGTCCACATTGCCCATCTACCAGCACTCTGACTCTTCTATTGTACAAGTACGATTTGGTCCATTTGTACATTCTTCCACTTATGCCATATCTAAGCGTTTTTGCAAGGAGTCCATCTTTCCATACCTTAGCAAATGCTCTTTGAAGATCTACAAAGACAGCCAACGTTACTTTCGTGGATTGGAAGGCATATTTTACTACCTGCGATAGATGTGTAGTCTGGTCTTCTGTGCTTTTGTGTTGTCTAAAACCAGCTTGTTCATGTCCAATGATGTTCTCTGACTCTAATAACATGTGCATGCGCTTGTTTATTATGCGCTCTAACAATTTACAACAGCTGCTTGTTAGGCTTATAGGACGATAATTTGAGGCTTTTGACTTGTTCTTTTCTTTCTTTAGTATTGGCATCATTATTGCTTCCTTCCAGCATTGTGGGACTTGACCTTGTTTCCAGCTAAGATTGAATATGTCCAGCAAAGTATTTAGTGATGAGTTCCCTTAGTGTTGTAGCATCTCATTTGTGATGTTATCTGGAAACTTTTTTTAGCTTTTTTATAGATTGTTTCAATTCAGACATTGTGATGTCAGTCTGCATGATCTCATGTGCAGGTGTTTTCTGTCTTTCTGTAATTTCTGTTCTTATCTCTTTTGTACGTAAGGTTGGGATGTTGGTATTGCTAACCTCCTCATAACCTTTTGCAAATGCATTTGCAGCAGCTTTTCCTGTAGTTGTTTTTCCTTCAACTTCTAGAGTTATCTTTTTGGCCTTTACTTCCCTCATCATTAAGAGCTTTTGTCAAGTTCCACAGCTTTGTTGTATCCTTCTCCATATTCAGAGATGATATTTTTTCTCCATCCTCTTCTCTGGCATTCGAGTTTTGTTTTGAGGTGTTTTGCCTTGCTTTGTTGGAGTTTGATGTTATTCTCCTGGCTGGGGTTTGATTCAGCCTCTTCTCTTGCTCTTGCGAGTGCATTATGTGTTTCCTGAATTTCATTGGACCAGTAGGAATTGTAGTCTTTTCTCACACCCCTTGGTATACTTTCTTTTGTCGCTTTTACTATACTTGCGTTAAATATCTTGACAACATTGTTGATGTTCTTTCCTTCAGTAGCTATGTCCTTCGTAAGTTCATTTGCTCTTGTTTCAAATTTTCCCCAGTTTGCCTTCTTGTAATTCCATCTTGGTAATTGAGCATTAATAGGTGTTTTTGTTCCTCTGATTGATAGTATAACTGGGCGATGGTTATTGCCCTCTAGCTGGTCACCTACCTTTCTACTGATATTCTGGTGTATATCGTCAGTACAGAAAGCTAGGTCTGGTATAGTTGTTGTGTGCCAGCGGCGAAAATAGAAGGATGGTGTATCAGTTGGATCATTGACAAGAATAATATGGTGTTCATCTTACCAATCTTTTATGGCTTCTCCTCTTTTATCTATTGTGTTGTATCCCCAGCTATGAGATTGGCTGTTAAAATCTCCTACCATGAGAAAGTTACTGTCTTTGATATCCGTTTGGTATCTAGGGAGAGTTTCTTATCATTTGGACAGTAGAAGTTGACAATGTTATAAGAGCTTTGCCCGATAGTGACTTTGCTTTCAAGATATTTTGCTTCCTCCATATATGTTTTAATCTCCCTGTCATTTATGTTGTTTCTTACTAGGGTCATAACACCTCCTTTCCTTCTTTCTTTTCTGTCACTCCCCTGAAAACTTGGTATCCTTTATCTTTAAAAGGTTTTCCTTCTTGCAAGTGTGTTTCCTGAATACAGCAGATGTTAACACTGTTTTCGTGTGGAAAATGCTGCAGTTCATCTCTTTTGTTAGATGCCCCTTCTGCATTCCAGTGCATGATGTTAATGACTGGTTGTTCTTTCAACTTTGACTTGGTGTTTCTTCGGCCAGTAGCTCTTCTTGTTCGTCCCCTGACTCCACAAGACGAACCAACGGTACCTCCAATAGCATTTGATGGGTTCCTACGAGACAGGGAACCCGGCACTGCACATGCCTGGTGGGTCCTCACAGGGCGAGCACCATATCGATTGGTTGTGATTTCAAGTGTTATAATGGCTGTTTGTGCGTGGTGTAGTGGTGTGTTAAGAGTGCGCTATATAGCCCAACACCGCCGTCTTCAGCACCCTAGGTTTTCTGTAGGGCTTATCTCACCATTAACCTCAGAACAAATGTTCTGATCCTGGAAGTACAGGAAGGATGTTGCAGATTCCTAATCTGGATTTTCCTCAAGGTTGTCTCCTAAAGCCTGTCCCTGGAATAAGGGTATGGCCGCAAGGCAGCGGAGGTTTTGAGTCAGAGTTTTCCTTCTCCTAGATGGGCTACCCTCCAAGGTTGACGAGCCCCATCTGCCCGAGGCTATCTGGTTTTGAGGCGCCAGTGGCTCGCCTTCGTCCCTTCTCCAGTCAGTTGAAACAGTTCCGCCAGGTTTTCAAATAATAAACCACTCGTGAAGGTTGGAGCTGGACTTTGGTTGTCAAAGGTTGTATGAGACGCATGGCGAAAGGAGCATTTCTATGGAGTTGAGAGCCTATTTCCCAACTCCATCCCTTGGCTTAACAACTTTTTGGAACAGGTTTGTCTGTACTCAGACGTGTTTTTGAGGTGTTAAAACAACATTGTTTTGCCCATTTGTTATGATGAACTAAATTTGACTTTTGAATACTTGAAATAACTTCGACCGTTGAAGTAAATATCAGTTGTTTGAAAGGTCGACAAACCACATTTTAACCTCATAAGAAGACAGTTATTGAATAATATTTATATCACCGTTTACGTGTTTGACACTTTCTCGACTTTGTGGGTGATTTGCTTCTCATGAACGAATTAAAACTCCTTAAATCGTAATTGATGGCAAGCAGTTACTTGAGTTCATCTCAGAGTATACCATTTCATTTGAACTTTGGTGGATACAACTATCCACCCAAAGTTCAAAGTTGGCAATCATACCAAATATTTTTTACATTTATAGCATCGTTCTGTGCAATGTTCTATTCCGACTTTTTATTTTTTTTTATTTTGATTTCCCACCAAAGTTTGAAAGTTTTGCAATATGGAATGAAAGTATAGTATGGTACGGTATGGTGTTAAGATATATATTTTAAAAAAAGACGTAGTTTTTAAGTCCTTTTAACCCCTGTGATTACGTGCTGACACCAAACTGAATTTTATCTAAAAAATGACTAAATAAAATAGTGAAAATATTCCTAAAGCATGGGAATATACGTATTCCTACGGAAAAGACTTAACTTTTAATCGTCAATGACTTAGAAAAGATGCAATCGTAATCAAATATCAATCGAAGATTATTAAAAAATCAAAATCACCTGGGGCTCGTTTATCATTTTATACAAAGACATGTCTCCCTTCTGTTTCTTTAAGTCTCTTTCAATCCTTCAGTCTTGCTTATTGATAAAGCAATACCAATGACGGAACTCAGGTCCACAGCACGTAAAGAGAGTAATACAGAACTTATCCCGTTTGTTAGCACTCATAACCCGTACAACCCTGACATATTCAACGTCATAAAAGCAAATTTGCCAGTTTTACAAAAAACGAAAAAATTAAAAAAGCTTTTCCCTACAGAAAAAATCCTGAAAAGTAAAAGACAGCCTTTAAATCTTAAAAAGATTTTAACAAGGGCTAAGTTTTATGACCCAAATGGAATACAATACAACGTTTCAAAATGTAATGACCCTAGATGTGGTCTTTGTGAATATATGGCAACCGGCCCGCAAATAACATTGAAAAACGGCCAAACCATTGTTCCAAATGCAGACATGAATTGCAAAACGGTAAACCTTATTTACTGTATTGTATGCAGCACTTGCAAGGAATGGTACATCGGACAGACTGGTAACTCAATTTGTCAAAGAGTTCGTGTTCACAGACAACAGATACGAGATCCATCCACACGAATGCAAGATCTGAGCGAACATTTCGAAACGTGCAGTAGTGGAAAATTTACCGTATATCCGTTCTATAAAATGAGCGAATCGAACAAATATAAAAGACTGGCAAAGGAAGCACACTTTATAAAGGACTTTCAGCCAAAATTAAACGGATCTACGTAAACACGTTTGATTTATCTCCCCTTACCGTTATTGTAACGTAATAAACGTTACCAACGGCAGTGTCGTCAAGGACATTGTTAAAACGTCGCCTGAAGATTGCCAGAAGGCATGAAAGCGCTAGTGACAATATTTTAACGAACTGTTATTATTTGATGTGAAATGTAGTTTGCAAATTTAAAAATATTATTATATACATTCTGTACACCGTGTTTATTTACTTTTGCTATATATATATATATATATATATATATATATATATATATATATATATATATATATATATATATATATATATATATATATAATTAAAAAAAATCACTAATATCTATTTTACACGTACCGAAAAATTTATTTGCAGATGAATATGTCATTTATATCATGTGTATTGAATAATTGCAAGGTGTACAAATCTGTCTGGCAGGTATCATATCATAACTGTATTTAACCAAATTTGTTAAAAAGGGCTCTTTAATGATAATACTAAACGTTCTAAAGTTGGAAACAAGTTGGGAACATATCGTAAATTTAAAAAGAAAATCAAATTAGAAAAATATTTTAGTTGTGGTAATGAAAGTTAAAGAAGGTTGCTAACAAAATTTAGAGTAAGCTCACATAACTTAAACATTAAAAAGGGAAGATATTGTAACTAAGATATTAAAAATTCTGTTGAAGATGAAATCCATTTTCTAATTCAATGCACATGCCTAACAACAGTACGCAAACCATATTTTGATCAATTAAAAAAAACATAAGAACTTTAGTAAACTTTCAGATCAAAACAAATTCATTTAACTTTTAAGCAACGAAGGAAGACATCATTTATATAATTAATACACTTTTAAAACAACTGTCAATACACAGAGATGCACTATTATTAACAATTGACTTAACAGCTGCGCCCCTTTATTTTATTTCTATCATTGTGTAAAAAAAATATGTTCCAGGTGGGATCCACATTGCTGGGGCTTATTCTCCAGTTTTGTATTTTTTTTTGCAATTTTTTTCCCTTGATAAGTGTATTTTTTTTCAATGTTTTAATCAACTCAATCATTCAAATCATGTTAAGTATTGTATGTTTTGTCTTGTGGTCATAATTAATTTGTGATTCTGCTCTAATACGGACATTGTGATTAGTTAATACAATTATTTGTATTTGTATTACCGCCTGTCATTTATTCATTACCCAACATAACTTGCTGTCATCCAATGTACAGTACTTCAGTATTTTGATATATATCTAGTGAGACTTGGCTGCCGTCAGACCTTAAAACGTTTCCAACTGGACAGGTTTGTCTTCTCTTCTTAGCGTTCGCCTTTACACTTGAAAACCAGTCTCCTCAACAAATAGGGTGGTCTTATGTAGGGCATCAACTGGTCCGTTAAGCTTCTCGTTAAGTGGTGATTCTGAGTGCCATATCTTATCTCTCAATGCCTGATGGATTTTGCATGACTATAAGAGGTGTGCCGTATCATGCCCTGTTTTCACAAAAGGACACATTGGAGATGGAACAATTTTCATGACTTTGTGTAGATGTTAGTTGGGTCTTTTGTATCCTGTACTCAGTCTAAATATGGCGGTTTGTTCAGATCTTGTTAGCTGATGGTAACTGTCTTGTTGCTGCGGGGTATCTCTGTGAAGCAGACTGGATTTTCTTCCTGTTGTTGTTCAGCACCATACTAATTTATCGGCTTGTTCATTTCATCAAACTCTACAGTGTGAAGGGATCCACTGAATTACTGTTGTCAGACTTTTGATGTTGTATAAAGCTTGATAGAGTTCAGGTAGCTTGTCGTTCTTCAAAGCTTGTAGCACAGAGAGGGCATCAGTCAGGAAAAACTACTTGGGTTGTGTTGTCGATTTTGTTTTGATGGAGTGTGCAGCATGAGTGAGGGCTTCTTCTTCAGCTTTGTAGTATGAAAAGGTAGGCCTATTGGTATTGCCTCTGATTGTTGATCTCCATTGGGGTACTAAATGTATATACCAGCCCCTCTTTTTATTGGTGTTCATTTCATAGCACATGTGATGATACGTAGTGCCTGACTCTGAACTTTGTCTAAAGACTGAAGGTGAGACTTGGCTGCAGTCATCCATGCGCTAGATCCGTATTCAAGGTGTTGTTGTACATTTCCTTGGTAGACAGATTTAAAGATTTATTCATTTGCACCCCATTTTGTTCCTGCAAATTTGCTCACGGTGTTCAATTTTCTCCTAGCCATAAGCTTGAGCTGATGTTATATGTTGCTTCCGCGTCATTTTTTTGTCTAAAGTTACCCCAAGGTATGTTAGTTGGTCTTCCATTTTAAGTCGAGTATCATCCAAAATCAGTTTCACAGATTTGGGTTTTGGGAGAGAGTGTGAAGAGTGTTCCGGTTGTTTTTTCTCTGTTGAAGGTAAAACACCACTGCTTAGCCCATGTGAAAATCATATCTAAAGCTGTGTTTGTATTCTGTATTTAGCTGTAGATGCATACTCTTCTGAGCACCAGATAACAAGATCGTCTGCATAAATTGCTGAATGTACCCTTTTTGATAGTAAATAAAATAGGTCGTTCATAAAGAGTATTAATAGAGTTGGTGGTAATACTCCTCCTTGTGAGACTCTTGGTTTTAAAAGTACTTTCTGTCCACATTGCCCATCTACCAGCACTCTGACCATTCTATTGTACAAGTACGATTTTGTCCATTTGTACATTCTTCCATTTATGCCATATCTAAGCGTTTTTTCAAGGAGTCCATCTTTCCATACCTTAGCAAATGCTCTTTGAATATCTACAAATACAGCCAACGTTACTTTCGTGGATTGGAAGGCATCTTGTAATACCTGCGATAAATGTGTAGGCTGGTCTTCTGTGCTTTTGTTTTGCCTAAAACCAGCTTGTTCATGTCCAATGATGTTCTCTGACTCTAAGAACATGTGTATGCACTTGTTTATTATGCGCTCCAATAATTTACAACAGCTGCTTGTTAGGCTTATAGGACGGTAATTTGAGGATTTTGACTTGTTCTTTTTTTTCTTTAGTATTGGCATCAGTATTGCTTCCTTCCAGCATTGTGGGATTTTGCTTTGTATCCAGCTAAGATTGAATATGTCCAGCAAAGTATTTAGTGATGAGTTCCCTATGTGTTTTAGCAAACCATGTGTGGTGTTATCTGGACCTGGAGACTTTTTCTAGCTTTTGTATAGATTGTTTCATCTAAGACAGTGTGATGTCAGTCTGCATGATCTCATGTGCAGGTGTTTTCTGTCTTTCTGTAATTTCTGTTCTTATCTCTTTTAACGTAAGGTTGGGATGTTGGTATTGCTAACCTCCTCATAACCTTTTGCAAATGCATTTGCAGCAGCTTTTCCTGTAGTTGTTTTCCTTCAACTTCTAGAGTTATCTTTTTTGGCCTTTACTTCCCTCATCATTAAGAGCTTTTGTCAAGTTCCACAGCTTTGTTGTATCATTCTCCATATTAAGAGATGATATTTTTTCACCATCCTCTTCTCTGGCATTCGAGTTTTGTTTTGAGGTGTTTTGATTGCTTTGTTGGAGTTTGATGTTATTCTCCAGGCTGGGGTTTGATTCAACCTCTTCTCTTGCTCTCGCGAGTGCATTGTGTGTTTCCTGAATTTCATTGGACCCATATGGATTGTAGTCTTTTCTCACACTCCTTGGTATACTTTCTTTTGTCGCTTTTGCTATACTTGCGTTAAATATCTTAATAACATTGTTGATGTTCTTTCCTTCAGTAACTATGTCCTTCGTAAGTTCATTTGCTCTATTTTAAATTTTCCCCAGTTTGCCTTCTTGTAATTCCATCTTGGTAATTGAGCATTAATAGGTGTTTTTGTTCCTCTGATGGACAGTATAACTGGGCAATGGTTACTGCCTTCTAGCTGGTCACATACTAGTAGGGTGCCCAATCAACAAATTTTATCGATTTGCCTAAACGGAATAACACACGGCTAAATTTAATATCATTGGAAAGAGGAGAATAAGCCTCATCGAAATAGCGTTGTCGTCTTTGTCTACCGTGGTCTAGTTTTGTTTTTTTTTTAAATCAGGGTCAAAGGTCAAAGCCAAAATTCAAGAAAAATGCACAGTCATTTAGATAGCTTGATTCTCCTAGATCTATGCGTTTGGAGCAACATAAAAACAACTAATTTATAGAAAAATATCTTTTATATCTACATTTAGAACTTATTTTATATTTTTATCTCCAAAAATGACTTTATATCGACTTTTTTGCATACTGGGTGCAAATTTGAAATTTTCAAACAGCTGTTAAACAGTGACCTTGACCTATTTCAATTTCTAAGCTTGTTATTTTTGTATTCCATTCCTTACAAGTAATATCTAAAGATGTTTTTTAGATCTTAGCTTTAATCATTTGTCGAAAACAAAATATGTTTTTCACGTCTTTTGATAGTAAAGTGTTCGTCAATTTCTAGGTAAATATCAAATTATTGTTTTTGGGTGCGAAATAGTATATATATATTATTTGTTCCGAAATTAACGTCGAACTTGATTGAATTTAAAGCTCTGTGTATAGCTTTGCTTTAAAAAAGTAAAAAAGTACTGCAAACAGAGAAAAAGGGGGGAGTTATGAAAACAAAAAACGTCTATTAGAACAGGTAAAACACCTCTTCCTACATATACAGATGACTAAATGAGCAACAATTGGCTATAATGTTTATAAGTATTCCAAAAATGTAATAAGGGAGAGGGTTATGTACAGCAACGATATTTTACAAACAAACGCAAACAAAAAAGGCGTGAGAAACTAAAGAAACATTTGAAAACTTATAAAATGAAAACAAGCAGACAACATTATGTGCTAAACACAAAAAAAAAAGATCAAATGCAAATAGAAAATTATGATTGAGGCTAGTATTACCTAATACGTTCTATGGTCTTCTGTAGTTTAAGCCCGCCGACAACCATGCCAAGGCCAGAGAACATATGGCAGGGATGTTTTTTTTTTTTTACATATCTTTCGGAATCCCCACTAGAAAGATTATTACTATATTTCCAACGATGTCAAAATTGAGTATATGTTTCATTTATTGTTTAGAACAAATTATGGACTTCTTAATTTTCATTCGATAGCAACAACGCTTTATAAGGTACATACAGAAAAATGAAATGTTATACATCGTCATCTTCGTCGTCATCAATGTCATGCCTGACATGGGCATACATCTGTACATGATAGGTTTTGTCGAAACAAATGCAACCCTTTGAAAACACAGATTTCCCCTCACAAGTACAAACTAAATCTTTCAGAAATTCGGATGACATCTGACCTTCGAGATAGACAAGTCATTTTTCTTTTCCCATTCGAACTGAAGAGGAGAATGTTAGGGTAGTTTTGCTATTTTTGAAGACATCTTTACGTCAGAGGTGAAGCTCTTATATCATATTGTTTAAAAGTAGAATCACAAGGAGGAAATTTGACAAGGCAGAAATTTTAAATTGTAGCCAATTTTACGCTCAATTTGTTTAAGCACAATGATCTATTTTTAGTTTTGACTTGAGATCCATCAACTTAACAACAAGATATTGAGCTGCATCTATCGATTCATCGATGTCACAATAAGAAAGGTTTGACAAAACGGTGAGATCATCTTGGTTGTCCTTCAAGACTAAAAAACAGTGCGCCTATCGATCCTAAACAGGACCGATTACATTGAATCGCACCCATTACTTTTACATTTGTCATGGACAGGTAAATAGCGGCGCAAATCTTGTGTACAAGTTATAGTGCCTGTTTGAAACCATATATCATAGATAGCGCCAAACCTCTCACTTGTACTTATGAACGCATAAGATCAGAACATCTGTATCTTGTGACCTTATTGTTGGCCTACCATAATGATTGATTCCTTTCACACCGAACTCTTTGTCTACATGAATAGCATGTAAAATCATGCGCGTATCTACTTTATCGGGCGTACAAAATAATTCTTAAAACCTGAATACTCCTTCTGAGCTGATTTAGGGTCATTGGAAGTTCTAAATAGAATATGACTTCTTCATGTATCATAGTAACTGGTATCTACCATGATGCCGAACAATCAACTCACCAAGAAATCTGAGTAAGGCCTGCTGGTTCTAACTGACCCATGCAAAGAAACTTTATCCAGTCAGGAATTTGACGACCTTCTATTATATATAACCTGAAACACTTTTACAGACGAACATGAACTTGATTCAGCTTTAAAATAACTGCAGTTTTGTCTGCTAGTGTAAGATTTATAGCAAGAATGATGGTACAACATTATGTAATCATCAGTACGAAGACAGTCTAGATCTGAAGCATCGTGCAATATACTAAAATATACATGGTCTTTCTTTCCTCCCATAGCCTCGATAAAGCTTTTGTGTTAATTCCTCACATATTAATAAGCAATTCAGTAGAAGAACCATGACATATAAGTTATAACACACTAATCCCATTGTATTTCATTCCTACTTCGCTTAGGGTTTGATTAGCAAAGTTTAACAGAACTGTGAATGTGTTCCATATTCCGGGTCTGAAACGTGACCGAAGGATTTGTTTTGTATATTACAATTATAACAAAACTATCAATTAAAAAAAACAATTAAAGTTACAAAAACCAACAAAATAATATAAAATAATATAATAAGTTCCAAAACAACGAGCTTCAAACAAACTGGACTATTCAAAACAAACTAATTGAACATACAACAAGCAAAAAAGAGAAATGAAGTAAGTGACAATTGTCCTAGTTAATGACCTAATAGCGTAAGCTACAAAACGATTAACGGCACAAGAAACGGCGTGTTTAAATCGCGGTAAAATTATCACTAAATTTGTGTTTTTAATTGCTATTTTTTTCTCAACGATAAACATTACATGAAAGATATTTGACACACATATGAACCATGTCTTATTGATGTAATCAGAGTAAAAATCCCGTGAAAGTAAGGGAGCTACCATTTGATTTTTATGGGGGGGCTAGGATGAAAAATTTTGTCCTGCATTTTTTTTTAGTTGTAATCTCTGTCCTGCCTTTTTATTTTTCACTCTATTCGGTCCTGCCTTTTTTTTTTATTAGTTTATCCTGACTTTTTTTACCTAAATTGTCATCCTGCCTTTTTTTTTGCAAAGTGTCTCATCCTGCCTTTTTTTTTTACTCAAAACTCCTGTCCTGCCTATTTTTTTCAAATTTCATCCTAGCCCCCCCCCCCCCCCATAAAAATCAAATGGTAGCTCCCTAACATGCAATAGATTTGCTTTCATTCAAAATGTGGTAAATTTTGGCCTAAAAAAGTCTTACTAAAATGATGAAATACTTGTACTTAAATTATATAAATCTTTTCAGCTTTCGTTATATGATAAATTCAATAATTAAGCTAAATGATAAGCATCATTTGACCAAATAACACAATAAGCAATTATAATTTTATTTTTCGTGTTGAAGATGGTCTGTATAATGAGGTATCTTTGGGTACCCTAAGAAACCACAAAATTTAGAAAAACGTGACCACAGTAGCTTACGACGACATTAATGATTGAAAAATATTGTTACAGGCGGGCGAGTAGGGGTCGAGTGTACTTTTAATTCCGTATGATTGCTTATTGATAGTGTTCCGTTACTTTGTCTTGTTTTGAGTGTAGTTTGTTGACTCCAGCATAATCATATATAAATGAAGAATCCAGCGTAAAAGAGTGACTTTTATTCTTGTCCAGTAGGCATGTATATCTCAATAAATAACGCATGCAAATATCAGCAATAACATAGTATAACCATAAATTGTAATAGTAAGATGCTGGCCTTCCGAACCCCAGATATAACTTATAAATACAGATTTACAAGACTTTATCCTATCAATACAATAATGAGAGAATGAAATATACGTATTTCATTAAACTACGATATAAGAAAGTTGTCAACGTGGTGGGACATCGTATCTTTACATCTTTAATAATTTGTGTAATTTGCCAAAAACTGCTATGAGAAATTGTAAACATTGAACTGGTTCCTCATCTTGTATTAATATGAAGCCACTTCCTGTTGAAGACCTGCTTAAGCGGGAATATTTATAAAAGCGATATTTGGTTCCTTGACGTCCTTATGTGAGCTTTTAGTTAAATATTCCAAAAGATGTAAAAAGATAAATAAAGGCTTGAAATGCTATCGCATAGCTTAAGGTGAAATAGCTGTATATCGAAATGCATCCTGTACCTAAATAGCTTGCTTGACTTTAAGGGTTTGTTTGGTTTATTGTACTGCTCTGCTTGATAGCCAGATACGATATGCCAAAGTGCTAGTGCGACGCCGTATTTATACTTGACGGTGAAATACATCCGCGACTCACAGAACTGAAAATCTACTATAACTTTGAAATACTAACGAAAACTCTGGCTCATGTACCGAAATGTCGTTATAAATACATAAAATCGCGAAAGTTTGCCTTTAATTCCAATAAATAAGTGACATAATAAATATAAACCTTAAAATTCCATACTCGTAGCCTTATCACCTACGTTACTATATGACGTCATTGAAATCACAAAATAGTTCCTTAACGGCGCTACACAAAAACGTACTTAACGTAATTATTTCCTATTATTAAATATCCTACACAGTAAAAGGAAGGCCAGCAAGTAATTTAATCATATCTTAATAATACTTTTATGTATTATTATAACTTTATAAAGAAGTACCGTTACCCGGAAGTGACCATTCGTTGGAATGGCAACTTCCAATATACGTAAACAAGCACTCGCCACGATGGAATTTAAGGGAAAGCTACCCAAAAGATGTGTCAAATAACACTGAGACTGAATGAATAGGTAACGACAAACATGTTTTATAAACCCATTATCCCCTGAAAGTGTGAATTTAATGTAGACCCGTGAAAATCGTGATCGAAGTGCCTGTTCACTGACAGTTGAATTTTACCGCTATGTAAACTTGATAAGTTGATAGACGTGATGTTAAATGTTATGTTATCTGATAAAATTGGTACTAATTATAAAAATATGCAATTTGATCTCCCCAAATTGAGTTTGCCAAAGTTGTTTTAGTGCATGAAAATCATCTAAGACCGTTATTTTTCAGGTTTTCAGATATTGATCCCAATAAAATTTAGAAATATAAAATGTGTTGTTTCTTTAAGATTATTATCAATACCCATTTATAACACTTTCCCCACCCAATAAAAAAAGAATTCTCCCGAATTCTCTTTTGTATTGTACACATGATAAAATATATGCAATGAACTAAAAGCATTAAAACACAAAAGAACAATAACAATAAAATTTGACAGTTCTAAGTCTCTCTTGATCGGTTCTTCTTGGTGATGGTCGTTGTCATCTTAGATAGTAAAAAAAAAGTGTATACAGTTAATGCGATTTATCCTTCTTAACATCTTCTGACAATCTCAGAGGTACATTACATAATAATTTAACTAAGTCATTTTGTGGTTTTGATCGGGTTGCGGCTTCCAGCATATCTATTAATTCCAAAGCTTCAATTCCTTCTAGTTTACCAAGACAGATATCCTTCAACAAGTGGTAATTGGCCAAACGAGCCTTTATAATCAAGTCTTCTCCAGGTTGATTAGGTAACGCAGTACCTGGCAAGGCAAGCATGGCATACTTGTCAAGTACGTCTCTCTCTTCCTTGACCGTGTCGACTCCATGCTCCCTTGCCAAGGTCATGGCAGCGAACCTCCAAGCTGTCAGCTTCTGATCCGCTGTCAATTTCCTCCATTCCTTGGGCGGCCAGAACATTGGTGTTGGTTTACTCGACACCTGCATCCTTTCTCCGGCCCATTGTCTCCTCCCTGGTGGAAATAGGGGCATCCCTCCTGCCTTTAATAGCTTCTCCGCCCTCTCCCTAAGTGATATATTGGTAGTTTCTTCTTCGTCAGTGTCAATATCAAACACTTCCTTATGGCTCACCATTATGATTCGTTTATCTGACCTCTCTGATGTCACCTTGTCTTCCTCCTCCTCTTCCTCCTCGTCCTCACTCAGCATTGGTAAATATGTATCATTCTCTTTGTTGTCTAGTTTCTTAAGAGGGCTGTCTTGAATTGGTACTGGCTTGCTTGGTTTTTTCTTTTCTGCTGTTGGTAGGACATCTGCAACTTTTTCTGATGGTTCCTGGGTTGTTGAGATGGTCTTAGCTTTTTCTGGTTGTTCCTGGTTGGTTGTGATGGTCTTAGCTTTTTCTGGTTGTTCCTTTTCTTCTGTGATAATTTCTAGGTCGTCTACCTCTCCAATTGAGTCCATTATCTCATATTCTGGCTCTTCTCCAATATCGGATTTACTAGTTTCTTCCCTGGTTGTTTCCTCTGCCTTCTTCCGGGACTTAGCCTCAAATGTCACCTTTCCCCTAAAGAGCTTCCTGACATGTCTCTCACCAATTCCCAACGCCTTGGTTACCTGATTCAAGGTGTGCTTTGATTCAGACAACTTAAGTTCTGTTCCAAAACTTTGTGGTGGCTCATGGTCTGTCTTTGCAATTCCCATTCTCCTAACCAAATTGTCCTTTGCCCTGGAGTCCTCCATGACCCAATGAACCATTTCCACCTTGAACCATATTTCTGCTGACGACTCCTTCATTCTAAGAAAGCCTATGTTCCCCTTAGATGATAGGTCAATCCTGGCTACTGCTAGTTCAGGGAGGTCCACTAGAGGTCTGGATGGACTGTATTTCCGTTTCCGGGAGCTGGTGGGCTGCTCACTTGTAACAGAATGACCCAGTGCTTTCTTCCATCCTTCTTCCCATGACTTCTTATGTTTGTCTGATCCCTCCTTCTTGGTGGCTTCCACCCATCCCAACAGTGCTGCCCTGGTCCTGATGGCAATGGTGCTCGTCCATTCTGAAGGCTTTATAATTCTAACATAATCATCTGGCCGCTTGGCTAACCAAAATCCATTTGGCTCTGTAAAGAAATCACCCTCCAGGAGGTCTATGGTGAGATCATTGTGTTTTCTCTTACTGTGCTTGGTGAGCTCCGACATCCTGCCAAACGTCCTCTCACTATCTACACACCATGGACAAACAACTCTGCACACCGAATGCTCGGAGATGGCATGGCTCTTCAGGTCCTTGTTCTTTTCATAGGTTTCCGGGCATAACCAGCATTTTGTTGATACCACTGAACTCATTCTGAAATACAAGGAATACTACCATTAATTCCCTGTATTGTTTATACAATAAGTTAAAATCCTCCCCCCGTCCCGTTCTATAATTGTGTTCATGGAAGGCCAGCATCCGTAGGCAAGTAAACTCAAATCAAACCATGCAAATAACACCAACGTAACTCCAAAAATATCTATAACTGTTCATATCCCAAAATAAACTCGACTACTAGGCTCCTCCTTAGTCAGTCAGGATCCCTATCCTATATCTCAATGATTTGACTAGTGGTTGGCCGGACCACCCCCAAATCGCTCTCCGACAGATCTGTCATAAAAATATATACTGCAGTATATCCAAAAATAAAAGTATGAACAGGTACAGAATGCTGAGGACCTTTAATATTCCTCCAACATTTAGCCAACTGGCTTATCCAATTGCTGGTCGTTATTTGCTTCCTCTAAATCCATCATTCTTCGAAATCTGCTTGCCCACGATGGTACATTCCTCCCTTGATACAGTGCTAAACGATCCACATGATATACAGTCGACGGCTGCATCAAGCTTCTCTTTACTCGGTAAGTAACATTTTCTATTCTTTTGTCAATTATAAATGGTCCTTTCCATTTAAGTGTGAGTTTTGAGCATATTCCCTTTTTCATTATGGAAGCCTCCTATGTGTTTGTCTTATCGGATGTGCAGTTCCTGTATTTATCCTATGTTGTACTCTATTAGTCCTCCCTAAATCATCCGCTGATTTTGCAAAAACGTCTGAGTATGACTGAAGAAGTTCCTTCAGGTATTGCTTTTCTTTTTTCTGTAAATGTACAATACTTCTGTTAAATAGGTCCTCAATATGTGATGGTAGCTTGTCTGAACTGGTCCCTTCTGTTCCAATGTAATTGCATACTCCTACCTCTGGCATTTCGTAGTACGACTCACATACACCTATCTGTTCCTTAGCATGTACAGTAATTGGTTCTTCCCGAAAGTTAATTAATTGTACCCTAATGTCTTCCTGGTGTGGATCTAAAATTCCCCTAGTAATGTTATGTTCTGTTTCCTTTTTCTGAGTTTTATCAACGTATCCCAGTGGTCCTAAGTGTTCTGCATTTCTATTATTACTGGAATGAGCATTTTAGATTTTCCCGGCAAAGTGACTGTCTCCTTTACAATGACTCTACATATTGCATTTGCTTCTCCTCCTATCCAGCAACGTATATCTGTATCCTTTGTAGATAATATCTGTCTCTTATAATCAATTTTGTCTATATGATCCAATAGAAAATCCTGCCCCAAGATCGCATCTTGTTTGATATCACAGACCAGAAATTCTGTGTTAAAATCCGCTGTCCCTAAAGTGAGTTTTTGTTTAAGTGTCCCGTATGAGCATAAAGGATTGCCATTTACATCAAAAAGTTTATATGTGCTTGGTTCTAGTATTGCGTTTTTCAGTACATCAGCTAACTGTCTGTAAATTTTATAATTTAATATAGAGGAGGTTGATCCATTGTCTATTAATATTGTCAAAGGTAAGTTTTGTAGGTATCCTTTTGTATAAAATCCGTTATCCCAAATACCACATGTATTTCCCATTTGTCCTATCCTAATATTGTGACTTAATTCCTGTGACCGTAAATTTCCCACTGGTTCCCGGTCTAACGAGCCAACGGGGAACTGAAGTTTCCCTGGTTGATACTTTGTGAGTTTCTGTTATCCTGGTCCTTGGAGCCTTGCTGTCCTCCAGTATTGTCATGTCTTGCATTTTCCTGTTTGTATCGGAGATAAAATGGACAATATCTACATAAGTGACTTGTGCTTTCACAAATGAAGCATTTAGCTTGCCTGTTATTTGTATTTCCCCATTGAGGCCTTCTGTTACTATTATTTTGCCAAGAGTTGCTATAATTCTGTTTTGTTCCTTCAAGCTGTGAAATCCTCCTTGTTAGTCCATTAAAGCTATCGTGAAATTGGTTTTCCGAAGGTTCCTGTGAAAAATTAGATGCTTCTCCTAAATGTGTATCTGTTGTCATTCTGACACTGCCTTTCTTCTTTTCTGAGCCATCTCCTATTATAGCTTCATATCTTTCTATTACCTCTACAGCTCCTGCAACAGTTCTACATCCCTGGTTAGTGCATTGATATTTTACTTCAGGTGTAACGCTTTTGTACAGCTGGTTAAGTGCCAATACTTCCTGAGCCCTTGCATCAAGATCAATGTAAGCTCTCTGAGCCATCTGGCGCAGATCGTCCGCCAACGCCGCTATTGCTTCTCCTGGGTTCCTTTTTCTCATTTCAAGACGAGAAAGCCATCTGTTTTGTTGTCTTGTACTCCCAAATCGTAATCCTAATCTCTGAGTCAAAATACCGTAATCCCGTTTTTCAGTCTGTTCTAAACTAATGTAAAATGTCCTTGCTGGTCCCCTTAATGCTGCCGCTAGCGCTAATACTTTGTCTGCGTCCCGCCATCTCCCAAGTTCGGCACACACCTCAAAGTGTGAAATATATTCCTCCCAATCCTCTCCTCCATCATATGGTTCTGGTCTAATAGAGACTGTGTGTGGGTTGTTGTATCGGAATCCGTCAGTATTTATCCCCCTTTGTCCTCTTTGTCCAGACATGCCATATTCTCTATTTACGTCTCCCTCCCCATGTGCATATACATTTGCTCTGTGTTCTTCTAAAGTTTCATTTGCGTCCGCAAATTCGGTATTCCTCTCATGCCTTGCTTCTTTTTCTCTCTCTTCCGATCTAAATCTGATTTCCAGATCTGGCGACTCGGCCATGTTGAGACTTAGACTGATTTTAACCTATATATATATATAACGTACAATAATTATTGTAATAAAATTAAATTTCCACCACGTTAAGATCCATCTTTATCGTAGACGTTGACATATTATATTGATATACTAGTAGATCGTTGAATTTAAAAATAAATGTGAGGTTCGCATCCTGGATGCCACTTTGGACTGTGACATCCCACTTCTGACACCAGTTTGTTACAGGCGGGCGAGTAGGGGTCGAGTGTACTTTTAATTCCGTATGATTGCTTATTGATAGTGTTCCGTTACTTTGTCTTGTTTTGAGTGTAGTTTGTTGACTCCAGCATAATCATATATAAATGAAGAATCCAGCGTAAAAGAGTGACTTTTATTCTTGTCCAGTAGGCATGTATATCTCAATAAATAACGCATGCAAATATCAGCAATAACATAGTATAACCATAAATTGTAATAGTAAGATGCTGGCCTTCCGAACCCCAGATATAACTTATAAATACAGATTTACAAGACTTTATCCTATCAATACAATAATGAGAGAATGAAATATACGTATTTCATTAAACTACGATATAAGAAAGTTGTCAACGTGGTGGGACATCGTATCTTTACATCTTTAATAATTTGTGTAATTTGCCAAAAACTGCTATGAGAAATTGTAAACATTGAACTGGTTCCTCATCTTGTATTAATATGAAGCCACTTCCTGTTGAAGACCTGCTTAAGCGGGAATATTTATAAAAGCGATATTTGGTTCCTTGACGTCCTTATGTGAGCTTTTAGTTAAATATTCCAAAAGATGTAAAAAGATAAATAAAGGCTTGAAATGCTATCGCATAGCTTAAGGTGAAATAGCTGTATATCGAAATGCATCCTGTACCTAAATAGCTTGCTTGACTTTAAGGGTTTGTTTGGTTTATTGTACTGCTCTGCTTGATAGCCAGATACGATATGCCAAAGTGCTAGTGCGACGCCGTATTTATACTTGACGGTGAAATACATCCGCGACTCACAGAACTGAAAATCTACTATAACTTTGAAATACTAACGAAAACTCTGGCTCATGTACCGAAATGTCGTTATAAATACATAAAATCGCGAAAGTTTGCCTTTAATTCCAATAAATAAGTGACATAATAAATATAAACCTTAAAATTCCATACTCGTAGCCTTATCACCTACGTTACTATATGACGTCATTGAAATCACAAAATAGTTCCTTAACGGCGCTACACAAAAACGTACTTAACGTAATTATTTCCTATTATTAAATATCCTACACAGTAAAAGGAAGGCCAGCAAGTAATTTAATCATATCTTAATAATACTTTTATGTATTATTATAACTTTATAAAGAAGTACCGTTACCCGGAAGTGACCATTCGTTGGAATGGCAACTTCCAATATACGTAAACAAGCACTCGCCACGATGGAATTTAAGGGAAAGCTACCCAAAAGATGTGTCAAATAACACTGAGACTGAATGAATAGGTAACGACAAACATGTTTTATAAACCCATTATCCCCTGAAAGTGTGAATTTAATGTAGACCCGTGAAAATCGTGATCGAAGTGCCTGTTCACTGACAGTTGAATTTTACCGCTATGTAAACTTGATAAGTTGATAGACGTGATGTTAAATGTTATGTTATCTGATAAAATTGGTACTAATTATAAAAATATGCAATTTGATCTCCCCAAATTGAGTTTGCCAAAGTTGTTTTAGTGCATGAAAATCATCTAAGACCGTTATTTTTCAGGTTTTCAGATATTGATCCCAATAAAATTTAGAAATATAAAATGTGTTGTTTCTTTAAGATTATTATCAATACCCATTTATAACAATATAATGATTTTCCAATAGTTTGCATATAGATATAGCCGTGTGTTATCCGTTAACTTAAACTCGTTAACTAGACGTCTTTTTCGATACTGGGCACCCTACTATACATTTCTACTGATATTCTGGTGTATATCGTCAGTACAGAAAGCTAGGTCTGGTATAGTTGTTGTGTGCAAGCGTCGAGAATAGAAGGATGGTGTATCAGTTGGATCATTGACAAGAATAATATGGTGTTCATCTTGCCAATCTTTTATGGCTTCTCCTCTTTTTTCTTTTATCATGTATCTAAATCTCCTACCATGAGAAAGTTAGTCTGATATCGGTTTGGTATCTAGGGAGAGTTTCTTATCATTTGGACAGTTGAAGTTGACAATGTTATAAGAGCTCTGTCCGATAGTGACTTTGCTTTCAAGATATTCTGCTTCCTCCATATATGTTTTAATCTCCCTGTCATTTATGTTGTTTCTTACTAGGGTCATAACACCTCCTTTTTTTCTTTCTTTTCTGTCACTCCCCTGAAAACTTGTTTTTTTTTTCTGTCTTTAAAAGGTTTTTCTTCTTGCAAGTGTGTTTCCTGAATACAGCAGATGTTAACATTGTTTTCGTGTGGAAAATGCTGCAGTTCATCTCTTTTGTTAGATGCCTCTTCTGCATTCCAGTGCATGATGTTAATGACCGGTTGTTCTTTCAACTTTAGCTTGGTGTTTCTTCGGCCAGTAACTCTTCTTGTTCGTCCCCTGACTCCACAAGACGAACCAACGGTACCTCCAATAGCATTTGATGGGTTCCTACGAGACAGGGAACCTGGCACTGCACATGCCTGGTGGGTCCTCAACATATCGATTTGCTGTTATTTCAAGTGTTATAATGGCTGTTTGTGCGTGGTGTAGTGGTCTATATAGCCCAACACCGCCGTCTTCAGCACTCTACGTTTTCTGTATGGCTTATATCACCCTTAACTTCGGAACAAATGTTCTGATCCTGGAAGAAGTACAGGAAGGATGTTGCAGATTCCTAATCTAGATTTTCCTCAAGGTTGTCTCCTAAAGCCTTTCCCTGGCATAAGGGTATGGCCGCAAGGCAGCGGAGGTTTTGAGTTAGAGTTTTCCTTCTCCTAGATGGGCTACCCTCCAAGGTTGACGAGCCCCATCTGCCCGAGGCTATCTGGTTTTGAGGCGCCAGTGGCTCGCCTTCGCCCCTTCTCCAGTCAGTTGAAACAGTTCCTCCAGGTTTTCAGATAATAAACCACTCGTGAAGGTTGGGGCTTGACTTTGGTTGTTAAAGGCTGTATGAGACGCATGCTGAAAGGAGCATTTCTATGGAGTTGAGAGCCTTTTCCCCCAACTCCACCCCTTGGCTAAAAAACGTTTTGGAACAGGTTTGTCTGTACTCAGATGTGTTTTTGAGGTGTTAAAACAACATTGTTTTGCCCATTTGTTATGATGAACTTAATTTGACTTTTAAATACTTGAAATAACTTCGACCGTTGAAGTAAATATCAGTTGTTTCAAAGGTCGACCACATTTTAACCTCATAAGAAAACAGTTATTGAATAATATTTATATCACCGTTTACGTGTTTGACACTTTCTCGATTTTGTGGCTGATTTGCTTCTCATGAACGAATTAACACTCCTTAAATCGTAATTGATGGCAAGCAGTTACTTGGGTTCATCTCAGAGTATACCATTTCATTAGAACTTTGGTGGATTCAACTATCCACCCAAAGTTCAAAGTTGGCAATCATACCATTTTTTTTTTTTTACATTTATAGCATCGTTATGGGCAATGTTCTATTCCGACTTATTATTTTTTTTATTTTGATTTCCCACAAAAGTTTGAAAGTTTTGCAATATGGAATGAAAGTATATAATATATATAGTATGGTACGGTATGGTGTAAAGATATATATATTTTTTTAAAAAGACGTAGTTTTAAGTCCTTTAAACCCCTGTGATTACGTGCTGACACCAAACTGAATTTTATTTAAAAAATGACTAAATAAAATAGTGAAAATATTCCTAAAGCATGGGAATATACGTATCCCTACGGAAAAGATTTAACTTTTAATCGTCAATGACTTAGAAAAGATGCAATCGTAATCAAATATCAATCGAAGATTATTAAAAAATCAAAATCACCTGGGGCTCGTTTATCATTTTATACAAAGACCTGTCTCCCTTCTGTTTCTTTAAGTCTCTTTCAATCCTTCAGTCTTGTTTATTGATAATAGTCTTAAAAATCTTCGTGTAGGGGTTACAATGGAATTACTATGTTTGATAAAGATTTTGAATTGTACAACTGTGTCAACTTATAGTGTAGATCAAGACTGTTAGGACAAACACGCACTTAAAATTGTCAGCTTTGATGTATTTCTTAATGTGCTGTGACGAGAAGATTTCTTCTTTTGTTTCCACGCAATATTAAAATTTATCAATAAGATAGCGAACTGTCAACACAAAATACTAACAAGAGTATCCAATATCAATATCGCTTGTCGTTTATTTTTCTACTAAGGATAATTGTATAACATTTTTTCTCAGCACGCGATTGTTTAGATTAAGATTATACCATACGAACTGTTTTATTAAATTAAATGTCTTTAGAATCGCAATTTTTGTTTGAGTACTTGATTTTTTTTTAAATGCATGAAAGTAAAATAATTGCTTCATTCCTACGAACGATAGGTGTACGTTATGGCAAGGAGACAGTAATCCGACGACACAAACAACCGTGTTTAAGACCGTACCTTGACCTTTAATGGTTTTACTTCCATAAATTGTGACTTGGATGGAGAGTTGTCTCATTGGTACTCATACCACATCTTCCTATATCTATATAAGACATTTATATTCTTTTGATAAGACCCATCGAAACAATATCTCATTCAAAAATTTAATCAGACATTTAGATATTTGGATGATATATTGCCTCTCAATAATGACGACTTCAGTATATATACTAAAGGGATTTATTCTTCCGAACTGCCTTTAAATAAAGCTAATATTAAATATGTACACGGTTATTTCCGGGATTTTGATATATCTTTAACGGGAAGCGTTATAGCAAAATGTATGATGCATGAGAGGACTTTTCGTTCCCTATTGTAAATTATCCATTTTTAGATGGTGACGTTCCCTTGTCACCATCTTATGGTGTTTACATATCTCAGTTCGTTCGATTCGCTCGTGTAAGTGTTACAACTTATTATACTTTAGCGAAAGAAATCTCTGTATTACTGACAAAGTATTATACCAAGGTTTTTCAATATCACAAACAAATCAAAACATTTACTAAATTTTATCATCGTTACAAGGACATCATTCGTAAATATAAATAAATATGCGAATCACTTACATGTTTAGGTTTTTCATTTCCAATCGTTTATGGTAACATTCTGTACAAAGCACAAAAATGTCGGCATTCACTTCAAAACTTAACCAAACCTTAGAACAGATACGGGTTATGTTCTTATCATATATTTTATGATGTTATGATACTAAATCCCTAACGGGAGGGGTTGTGCTTGATTTTCATATGATGACGACATAATCTTCAATCACTTTAATTTAAGTCTGGAGCTAGCATGTCAGTAACTGCAAGTAATCCTTTGTTAATTTATTTATCATTGTCATTTTTTTTAGTTTCTTTTGTTACATATTTTGACATCGGACTCGGACTTCTATAAAACTGAGCTTTATTATGCGTATTACTGTTTGTTTCTTCATTTGAAATTTGCTAGAGGTAAAGGGGAGGGTTGAGCTCTTACACAACATATTCAACCCCGCCGCAAGTTGTGCCTGTTCCAAGTCAGGTGCCTCTGGCTTTTGTGAGTCTTGTATGGTTTTTTATTTAAGTTCATTTATGTGTTTTGAAGTTTAGTATGACGTCCATTTTCACTGAACTACTTACACATTTTTATTAAGGGACCAGCTGAGGCACACCTCCGGTTGCGGGATCATTTCGCTGCGTTGAAGACCCATTTGTGGACATCTGTTGTTATCTGCTCTTTGTTCGGATTGTTGTCTTTGACATATTCTACATTACCATTCTCAGTTTTATTCAATGATAAACCTACATTACTTTTATAAATTGTGACTTGGGTGGAGAGTTGTCTCATTGGCACTCATACCATATCCTCCTATATCTATAGTAATAAACACAGTTATATTTATAGAGCGCATTATATAATAACAACAATTACTCTACGCGCTTCATATCTTATAAAAAAATGAATAAAACAAAATTATAAATTAAAAGATGCATGTACCCTAAAGCATACAAAACAGTCTAAAATTAATGCATTCAATTAAAAGTATATAAAAAATAAAAATCACAAAATTACTGAAGTCCGAGGAAAATTTAAAACGAAAAGTCCCGAATCAAATGGCAAAAATCAAAAGCTCAAACCTTTCAAACGAATGGATAACAACTGTATTATTCCTGACTTGGTACAGGCATTTTCTGCATCAGAAAATGGTGGATTAAACCTGATTTTATAGCTAGCTGAACCTCTGCACTTGTATGACAGTCGCAACATATTCAATTAAACCTACTACAAGAAATCAATTAAAGGCATTTCGAAATCAGTGCGTCTTGAGTTGTTTTCTGGAACACCTAAAGAATTTACCTAGCTTTGTCTATACAAAATAAAGCTCTTAATCATTCCAGGTCTAGAAAAATAATTATTTAACATCTCTAGTAGACGGGTATTAAACAGACTGTTTTCCTTTCTTTTTCTTTTTTACTTTTTTTCTTTTTTACTTTATTATATTACACATATAGAAAAAAAGAAGATGTGGTATGATTGCCAATGAGACAACTATCCACAATAGACCCTCCGATATTTTGCGACTGTCCCAAGTCAAAAACCACTGGCCTTTGTTATTTCAATGTTGGTTCATTTGTATGTTTTGGAGTTTAGTGTAACATCCATTTTCGCTGAAATGAACAGTTTTGTTTAGGGGCCAGCTGAAGCACGCCTTCGAGTGTGGGATTTTCTTGCTGTTTTGAAGACCCATTTGTGACATTCGGTTGTTTTCTGCTCTTTGGTCGGGTTGTAGTCTCTTTAGGACATTCCCCGTTTCCATTTACCATTTTATTTATCAACTTAAAATATAAAGAAAATGGTGTAGAAGTGTATTTACAAAATGTACGCCTATCTGATATCAATGACTGTACTGATGGACATAAAGACACGGACCTGTTAAGCCTATAACAAACGATCTACTCTATATAGCCGTTTATTTATATGGCGGCTTAAATGTATCGTAATAGCGATTATTACAAATTTCATGAAGTAGTATAATTTACATGTAGTGCATGCTTTTATACTTGGACATAATGGGTAAAAAATTGCATTAGTTAATGCATTAAAACTCTGTTTCCAACACCTTGTCTGCAAAACAACAGGATTAGCCTAAAATATCATATTAATTCAACCTGGCGTTGAGTAAAAATCTTATGGAACCCATTAGCGCTTGGTATTTACGAACGAAGGAAAATATGATCACTTTAGTTCAATTAATTCATTGTGGATCCGGATTTATACTTCAAACTGTTAAAATACCGATTGACTTTACTTGTAATGGATGGAAATGTTTAGAATTAATTACCGTTATCAAAATCCATTGACTTCCATTATAGACAAAAAGGAAAAATGGAAAATTGTACTTAAAAACTCGATAATGCTCAACAATGCACCTTCTTTCATTGATTGTAGCACCGTGTGTGCCTATTACGTTTTATGCATTCTATTATCGCTAATAGCTTTTTAAATGCAACATACAAAAGTTGTCAACTTCTAAGATATCCATTAGTCCGGTGTTAAAATGCTAAATTGACAGTCGTCCACAAGCGATTGCTCTAGACGAGTTACGCCACTTAGTACGGTTTAATTTGCTTTGGATTTATTTGTGTTTAAATACGTAGTTTTTTTATTGTATTGGAACTTGTTTATATAACGTATTTCGTCATTGTATTGGAACTGGTTATTAATAGTATTTAAGTTGGTACCAAACACCTTAAACCAAAATTAATTCGGCTCGTTTAATTTTCATCAAATTCGGACAAAATATTAACTTTTACCCTTTGACAAAAATATAAAAATTACAGAAAACTTGAACCACGCACTTTTTCGGTTAACAACACAACGTGATTAAAACGTTTTGCTAATTTTACAGTGTTATGTCCCTTTAGTGTTAGGTACCACCTTAACATAAACCTAGTTAATGCTCCAAAAATTAACGTTTTTCCTGCTTTTTACTCTAAGGTATCAAATAAATTCCTGAAGTTTGTTATCTAGTTGACTATATGATACTAGTTTGCACTTCAGTATAAATAAACTAGATATATTGGTTAAATCTTTTTTGTATACTATGCCGACTCTAAATACATTTATTTTACTATAATCTAGGTATAGGCAATAAAACTTGTTATTTAAACAGCAATTATAAGAAAATTAGCAGGTGAGCCGATATGTTGGATAATTATCAATCCACATTTTGGATAAGTATCAATCGTAATTTTAGATACGTGACATTAGAGAGTTTTGATAAACAAAACCGGAAGTGAAACTATACGTCTGCGTTTTATTATAAGGTTCAACAAATTACGGAGGTTAATTGCTGCAGCCTCAGGCAAGTTTGACTTTTCTGTTAATGTCTATATAAGTCATTTAGCTACTAGCGTATTCAGGCGATCATAAATCATCGACGTTTGAATTTTGGGTCCATGATGAAGGTCATTCCAGAAAAGCGCTAGCGCTTTGGACGCACCACATTTATAAAGTGTTATCTTATTTGTTAGCACTGGGCTTTTATCGCTGTTTATACTGCACTCGTTCTATTTGAGCAGTCAAAATGCGTTGACCGTATATTTCTATGTCATATACAGTCACTGACCTGATATCAACTTTTTCTCATGAATATTTAAATAGAAATTGCCGAAATTATAATTAATTATTCCTACGACCTATTCAACTTGTTCTTGTTTCCAATGTATACAACGACTCAAACTTATTTCTTTTGCAATTTTTAGAAGAAAAAAAACATATTTCACTTGTTAATATTTTTGGTTTGCAAACTATATATCATTATGTTTTATGATTATTGTTGACATTTTAGTTTATTCTCAAACAAACTTGTTCATCATCGATTGCAGGTTTCAACAGGTAGATGTACATTTCATTGTGCTGTACATTTCTCCGCCTGCATGATATGAGGGCTTTTTTTTTTATAAAAGGTGGAAGTTTCCCAATATCTTAATCAAATATTAACAAACACACTAAACAACAATTGAAAATGTACTCTTTTTAGTTTGCAGTATAAAGACAATAATAGTGCATTGAATTGACATATCAACGATATAAGGATTCGGCCCGAAACGGGGAAAATGCTCGGCAGAGCCTCGCATTTCCCCGTTTCTAAGCCTCATCCTTATATCGTTGATATGTCAAGTCAATGCACTATTATTGTCTATGTGTGTACTGTTAGTCCCTGAGCCGATATCATCAGCTCAGTAGTAAATGCTGCCGTACTTACATGATTTATAAAACACTTTGCTGAAATTCTCCGTTAATTTTTGGGGTTTGGGCATTCCTAATGAAGAATGTTGTTCTATTAACGTTCAGTGGCACATATTTAATGAATATGCATAACAAAAACAAATAAACAATACAATAGATATATATAGGTGGGTTCTGCAATATGGTGCGACTGTGAGTAAGGCTTGGAAATTTGTATGTCACCGGAAAATGCTAGTATGTCATAGAAATTTGCCTTGTAATAGTAAGGATCTCTCAAAGTTGGGGTAGATATTTTTGCAAGGATTCAGTTTCGTGCATATAGCGTGTTACTTGACACACATTAGGCATCAATTTCAGCATCCCGTTCAAAGGGAAGTGACTGGGTATTTATACATCCCATTAAACCAAACGTAAGCCCCTTTTATCATGGTTTTTTTCTGCCGGATGGTAATAGTCCATGTGACCATATTTCTGTACTCCATTCGAACTTCCGTATTATTTCTATTTCCGTCAACAGAAATAAAAACTATCGGATCCTGATACTGTAGTTCAATAGAAATTGACAAATCGGTAATGGCAATTTATAAACGAAGATTATTTGAAAGGGATATGCATTATTTTTAATTTTAATGAAGTATGATTCTAAAGTACACCCAACAGCATTTTTAAGGTTAAAATCTGAAATTCGAACAGAGGTGTCAACTGATTAGTTCCGAAACTGATTCCCATACTAGGTTTCTTTGTCTTTCAACAATTCTATTTTTCATTTCAATTATTTCAACAGATAAACAAAAAACAAATCACAAATCCTGGAATTAAATAGAACTCATCACACAGAAATATTGACTGGGTTGATTCTCAGTGAAATACAATACGAAAAATAATTACCCAGTAAATTAGCTTTACACAGTAAGAAAAATGATCTCTCCACCACTAATAATCATTTCTTTTGATTATTCAATTAAAAATCCATTATTCTAAAAATTGCAACCATTCTAAATCATTTCCTTAGAAAATAAACTGCTTTAATTGTGAAATGAGATTTTGCTATCTTCATCCGTACAAATTAGTCTTGATTTTTGGCGACTTTTATTTCACGACTGTTAATTCGTTTTGCAATTTTGGGATATTTTCATTTAGTGGTCGTTACTGATTTCTTCTTTTAAATGAGCACAATGTTTTAGGTTTATAATTGTCGTCTCCAGATATCTCCCTTGAGGGATATAAATTTCAGAGGAAAGATTCCACATTCATTAGGCTTTGAAAAATTGTTTTAAATTAGATAAAACTTGTAGGGTGATTGAAATATTCTTTTTAATTAGCTTTACTGCTATGATTCTTTCTTTGCAATCTCCAACACAATTTACTTTCAATCGTAATTATTTAGATAACAGATGACTTTTGTAGTGTCGTGTGTCTTATTATGTATCTTTATGTTTAAGATAAAACAATTAGCATTTGGCTTAACTCTAAACTAATAATACTTTGCATGTTTTAGGGGGGAAATAAGCTTATGAGATGTAGTGTACAGTAAGTAATCTCAGTCAGTACTAAACAGAGGACGATAAAGGAAATAGGGTTTCCCCAATAGTCAAAAGCTTTGTTCTCTTTCTCTCTCTCTCTGTCTGTCTGTCTCGGGTTCTCCACTAAGCCTGCATGTACGTATGTACGTGAAACATAAGCATATATGAATAAGGAAAACATTATATATACATTTATCAATTTTAAAGTGATAATAGTTCGAAGCTAGCTTTAGTATGAAATAGGTTAGCAGAAAATATAACGGCTTTTCTTGATTGGACTATAAAATACCTCCATGATTCCGTGATTCCTACCAGCACTACAATTTGCCTTATTTCTTGGAATCAAAATCCGTTTGTATTGATCTTTGGTGTAATTTAAGACTATTAAAGCTGTATTAATTTGACCAAATTGTTCCTATTCACAGAAGTTGTTCAGAAAAATGGAAATAAATTGGGAATGATTAAAATATATTGTCATATTGCAGCTACAGAAAAGAACGGGTTTCATTACAGCACAGCGGGAAAATACTTTATTATATTTGTTTACCGTGTGATATTGAAACGGTGTATCTAAATTTGAATATTTGCTTTGCCAAGTTTAAATAGTGACATATCAAATTCTAAAACTAACCGATTTTGTTCAGGGGTTTTATATGACAAATAGAGAAGATAATATACAAAATATGTTAGGCAGAATCGCACTACTATGCAGAGAGCTGTTAGGTGAAAGAAAATAAAACATAGTTTGATGTAAAGGGGTCTCCTTTTAGAAGACTGGCATCTTGATATGAGAAGTCAGTTTAATCCGTCGTCCGTTTACTTTTGCAAACATAATCTCCTCTGAAACTAATTGGCACAACCGTCATTGAGGTAATTAGTTTAAACAATGAGTGTGTCCAATGAACCTGACTGCTAACCAACATGGCCGACTAGGCCCAATATGAAGCATATAGAAGTAGTTAAACTTTTGTCAATGACATTTTGACCTTCTTGGTCTTTTGTATCAGAATGGAACCATGTAACACTACTCCTTTAGATCGTTTGCCCAGAGAACTTTTATATTTTTGTTTTCATCATGTGTAGTGTTCCATACGATGCTGTTTATTGATTGATAATTTTTACGGCAGTTTCAGGACTTTGACCATGCCTTCCATTTTGTGGCATTTCGAAATAATGAAACATTTTGTCTAACAGCTTACTAGAATTGTTAGTGACCCGATCGTACAGCAATTTTAATTTGACCATGTTTTAAAGAAATAGCGAGGGCTTTTACTGTGATGTAGCTATCTTGCAAAGCCGTTAATATGAAAATGCCCAAAAAGAATGATGGCTTATGACATGATTCATTTAATATGAACGAATAGATAGATTGTGGCATTCCTGCATGGTTTTTGAAGAATATACATTGCTACTTTACCAAACATGGTTATTAAAAGTTTTTCTTCCTCAACAGAATAAGTATAAATAATGAGGTCGAGAATTATTCCAGAGATAAAATAGAAACAAGATATAACCCGCGATCTAGTTCAGAATTATTAATCAAATGATGTTTAATTCAAATGTAGACTTTTTCTTGTTAATAAATAGAATAGTGATAGAACATATAAAGCATAATATGATAGTACCATGAACACTCATTAGTTTAATTAATTAAGACAAATATGCAAAACAGGCTCCGAAGAGTTCTTAGTTTATGGAAATATTCATTTATTATCAAATCCTTGTATACCGGGTACTGTCAAATATTATAATGACTACCCAACACTGCCAGAACATAACCAAAGTGTAGTATGAAAATAAAATTGAAAATGGAGATTGTGTCAAAAAGACAACAACCAAAACAAAGAGAAACACATATATAACTGAAGAACACCAATGGGGCAAGAAAATCTCGCACCATAAAGCGGGCTTCAGCTGGCCCTAAACAGAAATGTGTATTAGTTCAGTGGAAATGTACGCAATACTTAACACAAAAACACATAAATAAACTAAAATTAAACTGAATCATACAAGAATAACAATGGCCAAAGGCTCCTGACTTGGGACTGGCAAAAAATACGGCGGGGTTAAACATTTTTAGTGTAATCTCAAACATCACCCTATATATACCTCTAGCCAATGTAGTATACATCTAGCCAATCTATCTGACTGACAAAACACTTTCTCATTGAATAACCAATCATATAAATACTCGCGGGTTACTTAAGTTTCAGTGTTATATTCGACAGTCTTAATGAGCTTATTTAACCAGCTAATTTATCATCACCTAGCACTCTATCGAAAAAGGCACTGTTAAAATCGAGAAGTATATAATACACTTATCGACGTTTGTAGATGTCCTAATATACAATACAAAACTACTTGTTTGCACTTCTTTAGTTAAAAGCATCTATTAACGCAACTTCTGCAAGTCCATTGACTTTGAAAACTACAACGTAAAAAGTAAGTCAACAAAATGTTTATTAACTATGGACAATACTACAATTAACCGACCATTACAAAAAACCAACTTCATCGCATCGACCAGCTTCCTTATAGTGATCGATGTATATACCCTTTGACAAATAGCACCCTGTAAAATCATTGGTATGATATATCAAGAGAGGGGGAACTTTGATACAGACCCATCGATCTAAAGTTTTCTGTCAATCATGGTTACAAATTAACAATTGTAACAAATATGTCAATTTCAAAAGTATTCCGTTTAGAATGATTCGATATAATGCTGCATTAGACTTTGAACAGAGTTATTTGATTAAATATAATCACTTTCCTCTTCAAAACCAAATCAAACAATAATAAACAGAAATTTTTGTTGAAAGGAAAAAGTGATTTAACTTAATTACTTTTCTGCAACTTCAAAGAGATATTGAAAACGTTAATATTAGCCATTACGCTTTTGTGTGATAATGGCCAGGAACACAGTAGCCAAGTTGCGATAACACGTCCAATATCTAATGGGTCTAAAAGCTAACTGCAAAATGGTTTTCAGCTAGATCAAAGATGGAGCGTTATTTCACTTTCAATTGACTGAAATATTCTCCGGTCTTGATTTGATTGTGCGAGGTTTCAATCTCCTTTTATATATATAACCATCAGGAAAATTGCTTCAAATTCAAAGTGGTATTGAAACAATTTAGCAAATTATTTTCAATTAGATCCTAATTGTCGAATTTCGCTTTTCTTTTAATGTAGAAAGCGTCTGGGAATTGATTCTCTATTCGTAAACGGAAGAAAATAAAGACAGAGATAATGGAAAAACAAAATTAAAGTTATCGTAAATAAAGAGTATCTAGCAAATAAATAATAACATACCATTCACATCAGAACATCAGAAAGCAAAATCATATATATTTTTCTTTCGTAACTGCCTGATATTTTATCTCATCTTTATAATTCTGATTCTGTAAGATGAGTTATTTGTTTTTATACAACAATATATATCACGGTAAACGGTGATGTGTCGTGAGCTTTGAAATACAATGTTGTTCTACGGGGCTTTTCTTGTTTCTTGAAGGCTTTAGAATTTTTTACACCATGGACAATGTGAAAGGGGCACGCATATCGTGAAAGATTTCATAATTCTAAGCAAACTTTTTTTAATCTAGCGATCTTCAATACAATCAGATTTAGGAAACTTTTTTGTGAATGCACCTTGTATTGTTGGATAGATCTTGCAGTGTCAACTTATTTAATAGCTACAAGTTTGTTTTTTTTTCGGTACAACTGAATTTGTATGTGTAATTTTGAGGAATGAATGTTATGGATCGTTTAAAGGTGAAAACATGACCTTCTATTGACCACCATCCTATTTTGGGAGTGACTGTTAATTCCAAAGTCATATTTTTCGATTTATTTAAAGATCTAGTAATTTTTAGCTCACCTGGCCGGAATGGCCAAGTGAGCTTTTCTCATCACTTTGCGTCCGTCGTCCGTCGTAGTCGTCGTCCGTCGTCGTCCGGTGTCGTCTGTTAACTTTTACAAAAATCTTCTCCTCTAAAACTACTGGATCAAATTTAACCAAACTTGGCCACAATCATCATTTGGGTATCTAGTTTAAAAGATGTGTCCGTTGACCCGGCTAGCCAACCAAGATGGCCGCCATGGCTAAAATTAGAACATAGGGGTAAAATGTAGATTTTGACTTATAACTCTGAAACCAAAGCATTTAGAGCAAATCTGACGTGGTAAAATTGTTTAACAAGTCAAGATCTATCTGCCCTGAAATTTTCAGATGAATCGGACAACCGATTGTTGGGTTGTCACCCCTGAATTGGTAATTTTAAGGAAAGTTTGCCGTTTTTGGTTATTATCTTGAATATTATTATAGATAGAGATAAACTGTAAACAGCAATAATGTTCAGCAAAGTAAGATCTACAAATAAGTCAAAATGACCAAAATTTTTCTTAAATTTTTGTAATCTTTTACAAAAATCTTCTCCTCTGAAACTACTGGACTAAATTTAACCAAACTTGGCCACAATCAGCATTTGGGTATTTAGTTTAAAATTGTGTCCGGTGACCCGGCCAGCCAACCAAGATGGCCTCCATGGCTCAAAATAGAACATAGGGGTAAAATGTAGATTTTGGCTTATAACTCTGAAACCAAAGCAATTAGAGTAAATCTGACTGGGTTAAAATTGTTTATCAAGTCAAGATCTATCTGCCTTGAAATTTTCAGATGAATCGGACAACCGGTTGTTGGGTTGCTACCCCTGAATTGGTAATTTTAAGGGAATTTTGCCGTTTTTGGTTATCTTGAATATTATCATAGATAGAGATAAACTGTAAACAGCAATAATGTTCAGAAAAGTAAGATCTACAAATAAGTCAACATGACCAAAATGGTCAGTTGACCCCTTAAGGAGTTATTGCCCTTTATAGTCAATTTTACCAATTTTTCTTAAATTTTTGTAATCTTTTACAAAAACCTTCTCCTCTGAAACTACTAAGACAAATGTAACAAAACTTGTCTACAATCATCATAAGAGTATCTAGTTTAAAAAATGTGTCCGACGACCCTGCCCGTGAACCATGATGGCAGACATGGCTAAAAATAGTACATAGGGTAAAATGCAGTTTTTGGTTTATATCTCTGAAACTGAAGCATTTAGACCAAATATGACTGGTGGCAAAAATGTTCATCAGATTTAGATATATCTGCCCTGAAATTTTCAGACAATTCCGACAACCAGTTGTTAGGTTGCTGCCCCTGAGTTAGTAATTTTACAGAAATTTTGCTGTTTTTTGCTATTATCTTAGATATAATACTATAAATTATTATTTTAACCTTATTTTACATGATTTCAAAAGCATCAGAAAATACAGGTGAGCGACACAGGCTCTTTAGAGCCTCTAGTTATTAATTTCCATTAGCACCTTAACTAAAACCTAATGCATAGCTTAATAGACATGTACAGTGTGGGCTTTTCATTGTTAAAGGTCTTACGGTGACCTATAGTTTTTGTTTATTTCACCACCATTTGGTCTCTCACGTGGATAGTTGTCCTATCGGCAATCCTACCTCGTTTTCTCGGTTTTTTTATATTGAGGAGGAAACGTAGGTACAAGTGGACTGAAATAGGTGTGAAAAATCTATGAAGTCATAATGTACATAATGAACGTTATTTACTCTTCACTATTCATATATAATCCACAAAAACGGTTTACTTAGATTAAAAATTTGGTCACCCTAAGTTAGAATTCTCCTCTCCTAGAGTAAACCCAATGCTAAAAAGGGTCGTACATTTAAAAGTGCGAGGGGTAAAAATGCAACGACTTGTCTGATCAGAATGGGAAGTTACATACAAAATCCTCTTGTAGAGATACTGTAACTTTACGCTCTCTGTACGTTATATTTTAGAGAGATCTGTACAATGTTGTTTATCCTATCGCAAGGTCAATTTCTGGTAGCTATGACAAACCCGCATTTTCCAGCGGCGGACCAAATTTCCAACCCTTACTTCCGGTCGTACAACTTTTAATGGATTTATTTTTTTTTCTTTTTCTTGTCCTTTTTATGAATAAAATATAATTCACTGGACGTTTTAAAAGCAACAATTTGGATTTTCGTTCATCCGGAACGCTCAAATCCAAAAAAATGAAAAATGTATAAATACTAAGTAGAACCTGAATAAGAGAGGAGTTAATATATAACCAAAAATGATATACAATGGTATTACACTAGTGTAAGAGATATATACGTGTACGTTTCCTTGGAACAAAAAAAAACTTAAGAAACATGAGGGATGATGGAACTTAAAGTAGCACTCCACAGTTAGGCGTGTTGTTGGTTTGCAATGAATTACAGAAAAATTACATGTTACGCATTGTCAGTTCAGAATGACTTTTAAAAAGTTGATAAAGCATATATACATATTTCTCACCTAAAGGACATACATTTTTTAAAACGTGCAAATAATTATGAATACAAGGAGACCTGTGATGGTGCATATAAGTATCACCAAGTGGTGCGGGTACTTTTAAAGCATTTGAATTCCTCAAGCTTTTAGTATGGGATTAGTATTATTCTTTATATAAGTTTTTTATGTAGACTTTCTTTTGAAGGCTTCGACTGGGTGATCTAGGTAGTTAATTATTCAGTAATCCTTTTGGTCAACGCTAATTAAATGCTTTGAGATCAAACCCCGCTCATGTCAAGGTGTGTCCGACTCTGATCTTAAACGACTTTCCTGCTCATGGTTGGTTTTTATCTCCGTGTACTCTGGTTTTCTTATGTCTTCATGCTATAGCTTAGAGAGCCGTAAAGGTGACGTTAAACACCAATAACCTAATCAATCAAATAAAAGCTTTTTCACTGCAGTTTGTTTTATTGTTTCTTGTGGCAATGGAGTTGTCTGTCCTTTAACACATGATGTATTTGATACATTCGCACCAGTTGCATCTTCTTGCTTTTTATTTTACAGAAAGTGTTATTACAGTACATAATCATTTCAGCTAAAAAAGGCTTTTATAAACTCAAAGATGTATTTTTTTTTCAATTTAGAATACAGTAACTTCCGTCGATTAACTTTAATATTCATATCAGTTTTCCTCTGTTAAAAATACCCTGCAATAAACAAGATTTTATCCATATATCATTATACAGATAAGAACAATGATTACAAATGTCAGATCTTTCCTATGCAAAAGCTGGGTGTCAATTACATGTGTTTTATGTTGATATGAGGAAAAGATAGATTTCATTTGATCTTTATAATGAGTGAAGAAATCATAATATGTTTTAATGGATAATTTTGTTTCTCATCCGACCACGTTCTTTGTATTATTAAAGGTTGTAACATTTCAAACGAGAGCAGATTTCAAAGCACTAATTATCGAAAACCTACAAATTATACATCATTATAAAACATAACTAGTATCTATTTATGATAAAAACCAAGAAACAAAATTAATATTCAAAATTACAATGTTAATGTTTGTCTCGCGTGATAGTTTGCATGTATTGAAATATAGTTATAGATGTATTCCTTTTTTTATTTAGAAATTTATACGGTTAATATAGGTATTGATATTTTTTCTTCAAAATAATTTTTTTTTAAATCCGACACCAATAAACAGGATATTGATTTGTGTTTCTTTGTTTGAAAGGGAACACATTGTTTGACCTTCTGACAACGGATGCCAAAAGTTTGGGTTTAGATGACGCATTTCATTGGGATAAAACACGTACGTTCTCGAGCTTGAGGATGAATCTTATATTATACCAAGACGTATAATAAGGTTCTATTTTTTCAATTGTATTCTGCTGCTTTTAAGTTTATGAATAAAATTCTATTGTTGAAAGAAAAACTTTAAGTTAGTTTTTAACACATGTCGTAATATTTGTTTTAATCATGGCGAGAAGTTCCACGATAACTCTAATGAATTGTGTAACTTACTACTTCTTTGCCTGAATTGCAGGTAATCTAGCCTTCCAATGCAAATATTTATATCTGCAGCTATGCACGTGCAAAGGATGCGGAAACAACGCCTCGTGTGCACGAAATCGCTCCCGAAATGTAAGGTGGTCGAAAACTGCCTTCAGTCGAAAATACCCGACACCGCTGTATATTTGTCGCCTGTAAAGATAAAAATCCCGATAAGGTACTAAAAAAAACGAGCTATTCCGTACACACACTGTTACTCATTTTACAACTATATAAGGAAATTAAAAAGGTGCCGCATTTGGAGAAAGTAAGAAAATATTTTTGTTTATTCCTATTTTCGTATAATTAATACTTTATGTGTTGCAACAATAAAGTAGTTTTATTTAGCATGGATGAGCAATAAAGGACACGCTAATTATATTAGAATGTCATATACAAGAATAATTGCTGAATCTGTTTTCTTTTTAAATACCGTGCTAATAAATCGCAACTATTCAAGCTCTTCATGATAAAACAAACATGTATCTCTATAGGTGACAAACTCAATTTTCTTCAAAATATGGTCATAAGAATTGATTTTTTGTTGCTTAAAGTTCAGTTGCAAATACTTCATACATGTTCAAGACGATAGGGTCATGAAGAAACATGCATTTTTATACATTGTGACTTGGGTGCAGAGCTGTCTCATTGACACTCATACCACATCTTCTTATTGACATGTATTATGGTTTTATGCACTATTTTGGACATATGCCTTGTCTGTCTCCATCCTGACTTCTAACGTATGTTGTTTAAAATTACAAGTGTATAGCTATTTATATATAGTGTACGACCAACGTTGCATATTGTATACATAATACCAAGGATTTGTATAGTATCTAACTATACCAATCCTTGATAATACAATTACAAGACGTAACTTAACCGTTGAAAGACAACATCTTTCACAGTCAGCATACCTAAACGGTTTTACTTTTATTTTGGAATTGTACATGTTTTCTTTGTCCATGGCGTTAAAATAATCAATTCCTTGGATATGTGTTGGCTAATGTTAGTCTCTGATGCATGCTTTACTGCGTATGTTATTTTATTTAACGCCATTGTATCCCAGATTATAGTTGTCTTGTTGACATTGTTTTAACATATTGTATTCATACTGTGTCATACCTCAAATGTGTTCGTTCAGTGAATGTTTACTTGTTTTGCTAATATTTCTTTTTGATCGAAATAAGCCATTTCAATTGACATTCTATAGTGTTTCTTTCTATATTTTAATGTTATACTACTATTTCAGGTAAGGGGGAAGTGTGGCGCCTGTTAAAGCGTGTATACCCTCTGCATTTGTTTGCACTTGTTGTAAGTCATGAAACTGTTTGAAAAAGTACTACAGGCGGATATTAAAGACTATGGTTTTGATACTATTCATATGTAAACAGGTCTAGTTACTTTTAAAAGAAACTGGTTTAAATTGCCCAGTTATCTTGGTAGTTGGTTAACAAATATATATTATTCATTCATTGGTGTCTATCACAGATTTATTTTTAGGTCCACCTCGCTTTGTGAATCACAAAAAGGGTCCATTGGAGTTGCAATTGTATGACAAAAGGTTATGTCAATTAGTTAGTACAGGCCGATTTTTTTTATGTACACCGCCTATCCAAACTCACACATTGCATTGCCGCATTTTCTCAAACAGATCTGACTAAATTGCTTAAACTTTCAATGTGGTAGCTATCAAGAATTCATGTCTGATTTCTCAGTTGATATCAAAACTCTCGAGGTAGCAATTTTCTCCTCTGTAAATGAGATATTTATATTGTGTAATTTCTAGTAATATCCATAGATATTTATATTGATCTGTTCCCTAATTTATAAACACATCTGTTTATTCTCAGGTCATTCTATCAATTAACTGCTTAATCATAATCGCAATGAGGCCATTTCTAGACGGTTTGGCAGCCATAATTGTCGATAGTTTCGTAAAATTAGATTACTCTTAGGACTTCCTTGGAAGTTTTATTCAATAAACAATTACCTTATCGTGACGTATTATCAATTTCCTTATTTTATTCAGAATATCAGAATAAAAGATTGCAGGTCAGAAATGCAGCCTAGCTCTGTCTTATTTTACAAGACGACAATAATCAAATCTGTGCCCTTTCTGTTGAATTCATTTTGTTGAACAAATGTAGCACTGACATTTTCATTGCGTGATTTATTGGTAAAAGAAAAAATTACAAAGATCATTACATTTTAAGCCTGATAAAACAAATTTCATTTAGAAATGGAATGAAATTCTTCCTTGGATAGTTTGATTTGGGCAAATTAAAAATACAATTCACTAATAAAATCAAATTCAATGTGGCCCTAGCACGACAAGCACGGAAATTAATTCTAAAAAGATTTCATTATACACAGAAACAAATTTTCATTTTCATTTTGGAACAACAAATTCAAATAATACATAAAAGGTCACTTGCAAAATTAATTCCAATTCTTAAATTAGATTTTGTATATAATATTTTGTTTAAATGTAAGTATGGCATTCCAGTTATAGATTTCAAAGTCTGCAAAGGTAAGTCCACTTAAGAATACATCTGCACATCTTAGCCTCATATACGGATTTCACCATTGGCAATACAATTGTTGTTCACTCGAAATTTGGAGTCATTTCAAATCTGATCCTAAAATATGCGATATCAAACATATGTGTTTGTGATTCCAATATATTCAATCAAATTGAATCATATGTACAATGTCTTCCAAGGATAGCATCTTTCGTGCAACATTATAGTGTTAACGTATAGTTTGATATGCTTTAATACATTATTTTAATCTATTTTTCATAACCTTATTTCATTTCTAATAATCCTCGGGAAATGCTATGAATGACAAATAAATATGCTTACAATTGCAGAGTCCTCGACATCGTTACCGGTTTTCACGTTTGTGTGAATATGCTCTCGCTTGTCTCTATTATTGTCTGTGTTGATGTTGTGCTTCTATGCCAATGTCCTGGGTGAAAAGTAAAATATCAAAAATGCCGAACTCCGAGGAAAATTAAAAACGAAAAGTCCGTAATCAAAATGAAAAGTCAAAAGCTCAAACACATTAAAAGAATGGACAACTGTCACATTCCTGACTTGGTACAGGCATTTTCTAATGTGGAAAATGGTGGATTTAACCTGGTTTTATAGTTTTATGTTTTTATGGGTAAGGGGATGGTTTAGTGTCCATTTACATATTTAAACTAAAATATACAAAACACTTTCGTGGCACCTTTTTCCAATTTTATTGTTTAAAACTGTACATCATTTTTATTGACGATATTGCAAAAGTCTGAACTGTTCTGAGTTTGCTACCAGAACATAAAATCTGAAAGGTTCAGAGTTTGTCAAAACATCATAAAAATCTGAACGGTACTGAGTTTGCTATAAGAACATAAATATCTGAACGGTACTAAGTTTGCCACAAAAACATGTACAAATCTGAACGTATTGAGTTTGCCAGATGAACAAACAAATCTGAACGGTTCGGAGTTTGCTATAAGAACATAAAATCTTATCGTTACTGAGATTGCTAAAAGAAATGAAAAATCTCAACGCCAACGGTACTGAATTTGCTAAAAGAACATAAAATCTTATCGTTACTGAGATTGTTAAAAGAAAAGAAAAATCTCAACGCCAACGGTACTGAGTTTGCTGAAAGAACATAACAATCTTATCGTTACTGAGATTGCTAAAAGAAAAGAAAAATCTCAACACCAACGGTACTGAGTTTGCTAAAAGAACATAAAATCTTATCGTTACTGAGATTGCTAAAAGAAAAGAAAAATCTCAACGCCAACGGTACTGAGTTTGCTAAAAGAACATAACAATCTTATCGTTACTGAGATTGCTAAAAGAAAAGAAAAATCTCAATGCCAACGGTACTGAGTTTGCTAAAAGAACATAACAATCTTATCGTTACTGAGATTGCTAAAAGAAAAGAAAAATCTCAACGCTAACGGTACTGAGTTTGCTAAAAGAACATAACAATTTTATCGTTACTGAGATTGCTAAAAGAAAAGAAAAATCTCAACGCCAACGGTACTGAGTTTGCTAAAAGAACATAACAATCTTATCAGTACTGCATGAGATTACTAAAAGAAAAGAAAAATCACAACGGTAGTGAGTTTGCATAAAAATCTTAACAGTACTGAATTTGCCACAAGAAAACAAAAATCGCAACGGTACTGAGTTTTCCACAAGAACATAAATTTGTGAACGGTACCGGCCGAGTTTACCACACGAACATGTCTGAAATTAGGCTATAAATCTTTTCTTTAAGTAACAAACACAATTCTGTGTTGTCAGTTTTGTCAGAATGATTTTGGTTTTTAAAGGATGGAGGTCTTATAGTACAGAATAAAATCACTAGTGCATACGTTTGTGACAAATGCTACCAACAATTCAGAAAATATAATTTCACTGACGAATATTTGAATTCAAAACCAAAATATAATTCCGAATAGTTTTTAAACAATAACAGTATAGTGCTTTACTGTTTTACTGTAGCATCGGGTTAAGCTCTCCGTTCCGTTCCTTATCATTGGGCGTTCGATACGTTTACAGTAAATAGTACCGATCTCCGAGGAAAATCCTAAACGGAAAGTCCATAACTAAGTGGAAACATCAAATGTTGAAAAACATCGAACGAATGGAAAACATATTTAGTAAAAGTCTGAATTTGTACGTCTAGATATCATATGAAATTTATTTCATACTGATAAATAAGACTTTTTTTTCTTTCTAAAATCAGATTTTCCTCTAGTTGTGAACTGTATTCCGCGAATCGAGACATACCATCAAGTACTTTAAACTGCTTGTAATCAGTAGCAATCACGTTCCTGGATGAAATGTGATGCTTTTAACTAATCCCTCTATCTGAATCGCTCCTATACTTTAAAACGAATTAAGCAAATTGCCGCAAAACCAGTTTATCAACGAAGATTTGTAACATTCTAGAAATGCTACAGACATTAAAATTTTCAACAGTATACTTTAATTAGAATGGCTTTAGATTAAATAACTCTGTTTGAATAAGGTTCTATTGTAATGAAGAGCGTCGAGCATTAGAGATCTATTGCTTTAATTTTGATGAGTGATTAGTGAAATCTACATCAAGTCGTCCATTAGCTTGCAATCAGCTGATTTAGATGTCGTTTTCAATATGTCCTCTACTTTGACGTCTGTGGCATCTAAACTCTTGATTAAACTGACACGACCGTTAAGGTTTCAATATGCAATCACCTAAAATTACATATTTGTATGTAAATGGAAAACCGTTTTTACATTAAACAATTTTCCCATCGCCCAAATGACCAAGAAAGCAACGATTATTTGAAAACGGATATATTTAGAGTCAATTTCGTTTTTGTTATTTACTTTCACCTGCTAAAGCGGAAAAATTATGCAATATTAATTGAAACTCTAATTGATATAAGGTTTATTTATTATTGATATAATTGGCGGAGTCATGTTGAAATTATATTAAAATTGCCATTAGTAAAAAATTAAAGTCATAAAATGGGACATTTGGACTTAGAAACATGTAATATCTTTTAACAAACTTCGTTTAATGCTCTGTTGATTCGCAGAACCTTTTAAGCTTCATAAATTATTTCTTACTCTATAAGTAAAGCCGTTATAGGAGTGTGAAAAATTATATCTGCATACTTCCTGTTATTTCAAGAAGACCAATACCAGGTCTGGACCTGCATCGCTGCATGCAATTACTTAAGGTTACATATGTACACTGAAGCATATCCAATGAAGATGATTTTCAAAGCTAATTTCAATTTGACTTGAATAAAGTACTTTCATTTATGTAATGTTAAGAGATGTTTGAATGTTACAACTAGTTTTGCATTTCAATAATTGTAGTTATCAAATGATTTGAAGAATCATAATAATTATGTTAAGATAATGAATATAGGATTTCATAAGAAAGCAAACCAGTTTGTCTAACCAGAGAATATTTTTTCCTAAGTAAATTAACAAAAATACTGAACTCCAAGGAAAATTCAAGTCAGAAAGTCGCTTATAGATTATTATAACTACACATAACCAAGTGTGTGTGTAGTCAACAGTATTAAAACCTGCAAAATATAGAATATGCCTTTTTATATTTTATGAGATGTCTCTTTTTAATTATTTTTTTTAATTAAAATACATGCTGCATCGTAATCAGAAAAGAATGTTGGATGAATGAATTTTTCAAGCGGTTCTTTTTTTTACTTACATCTAGTTTATTATAAGAGACCATTGAAAATGAGTTGGCTCTGTTATAATGTTCTGAAATTTTTTTTTTAAGCATCGCTTTAGAAATAGGATTGTTTGCCATCTTCAAACAATCCATGTTAAAATCTCTACAAACAACAAATGTTTTGTCAAAAAGTAATCATTTCTGTTTGGTAGTCTTTAACTGTACAGATGAATGTGCATTTGATGACGGAAGTGTGTAAATAAACTCATCACCAGGATTGAAATTTTATATTTGCATGTTTCGTCTAAAATATTGTGACGCTCGAATAAAAAATGTTTAAAAGATCAACTAAACTACGAAGTTGGAGAGCATTGAGGAACAAAAATTAATAACTGTTTGGACTATTTAACTGTTTAATGAAACTCCATATGTAGAATCTGAAACTGATTAATTGTATCGTACGCCTTTCTCTAGAAAATATAACAATACCTTGAAAATGATTTCAAGTACAAAGTTCCCAAGATTTTTATTTGACGTAATCCATGTTACAGTCGGATAAGTGAATAGGAGGGAGAAACGCGTATTCTTTCTTTTTTTGTCATGGCTTTATCAGTTAATGCTCGACTTATTGTAATACAGCCTTGATCGAAATTGTTGAAAATTATATTTTTTTCTTGTTCAGGAAGAACTGATGTCATAATTTCTAACCCATCTAATATAAGCCATGAAAAGAGTGAAAAAGAGCTGGAATGCTGCAAGATTTTTAAGTTTTGTTATGAGTTCATAACTTTTGTGTAGCCAGTAACTTGGAGTTTCAGGTATCTTGTCAAATAATGAAAACCTATCATCTACCTCAAGGAGATACTCTATTAACACTTTTTCCTTTAAGGAACTTTTATTGATGTTTCCACAATTTGATTTCTTTCAATGAAATATCTTTTATTTACAGCTTGTCCACTCTGTGTGAAATATTTGTGCGGTGTAATTTTCACTATTTCTTGAATGGTAAAGTTTTTCACTCGGATAAAAGGATAGAAAAGCGCTAACAACTCGCATTTGTTTTGCGTTCGATCTGAAGGAATGTTTCCTTCTTGTGCTATAGCATGGCTTTCAATGTTACTTGCATCTTTATAAGTTTGGTGGGTTCTAATACTTCTATTTATAGGAAGTTTTTTTATATTGGTATTTGAGCATGGACACTAGTCTGGTTTTTTTTAATTGAATCTCTCCCCGCATTTTCTTCAATGTCTTAATCTGTGGTATAACCAGGCGTTTGCTTTAGTTTGTCTGACTATAGTATTAGTTATTACTATTCATAGAAGTAGTTGTCAGGTTGTTTTTGTTTTCAGTAGTATGTTCATTTGGAATGTCTTCTGTGTCCTCATAGTCATCTTCTTCTGATATAATATTGTTACCAGTAATTTATTATTTGAAACCCTCCCTGTTGTCTCACAGTAATCTTCTGATGAAAGAATCATGTTTCAATTTTTTTTTAATTTGAAAATTCTTTTGTTTCCTGACAATCATCTGAAAGAAGGCTATCAAACTGCTGTAAGTATTCATCAGTCAAATCAGTTGTATAACTTGGATAATCTAGCTCTTTTTAAACAGCCACAGCTTTCATAAGTTTGTGTTGATCTATGTTAGTTTCTTTTACTGCACATGTGTAAGATGTTGTTTTTTTTAAATTGTACTTGAATAAGACAAGACTGGTGAGGTTATAAACAAATGAGATTAGTCCTTATTATCTCATCATCTGTGATGACCCCCCCCCCCCCCCCTTCCTTGTGATTGATACATTTACTATGTTGTCCTTTAGTGCTGACCGGTCTGGAGAACTTAAATTAAGAATTCCCTTTTTCGTGAACCTACGATGACATATTTTACACGAAAATAATGGACCAAAGTAATTATCTTTAATTTTAAGTTTGTCAATCTTTTCTCTTCATCAGTATCGTTTAATCGGTAGTGTGTCCTGGCTTCCCCTCTTTGTGCTTCTCTTAGCTCATCATGTGTACTTGTTTTCATCACTATTTAGGCAAGACGTTTATCTTTTATCCCAATCTATTAGTTTGCCCTGTTTTCTTATATTTATCTTTTTTTTAAAGAGTCACTGATTTTCATGTGCAATCTTTTAATTTGTCATGTTCTTTTTTGTATATATTTTTTTAATTTTTAGAACGAGTCTCCGATTTCTTGGGCGATCTACTAATTCGAACTGATCTTTCTTATCTTTCTCTCTTATTGAGAATCACTGATTATGGCACCCTCAACGGAGTTGGGTTGACGTATTGTTATTATACGATTCTCCTTTTCCTTATACTTCTTCCACACATTTTGTCAGCGCTATTTCTCGACATTGAATCGACCAATGTTGATGGAATTATACCATAATGTTGACCACCATGTGAAGATGTGCAATCGAGGGTTGGTATTTTCAAGATGGCCACCGTTTCCATGGAAACTGCAAAAATTCGAAGAAAAAAAATCAAAGTGTTCCAAACTGGAAGAAACTCCACAGGAATTGTAACTGGCATGGGTTGATTTTAGTTTGACTTTGAAAATTTCAAAATGGCCGCCGTTACCATGGAAACAGCTAAAATATAAAAAAAAATCTAACTTTTTCGTTATAAGACCCAACTTAATGAAACTTTACGAAAATGTGATCCAGTATGGTAAGATGTCAGGACAATATTTGGATTGAAGTTTAACATTGAGCCATGGGAAAATGCATAAAATCAGCATTTTCCTACAGAGCATTTCACCAAAGTCAAGGAAAATGTATGAATACATAACATGAAATGTTGCAGTCTGCTTTTAGAATTTTGGAATTATCCACTGTTACCATGGCAACAGAAAAATTGTCCAAAATTTCAAAAAAGATCAAAATACTTAAACTAGATGAAACTTAAGTGGTAAATGTCATCGCAAGAGTCCCATTTTGAAGTTGGAATATTCTAAATGGCCGCCGTTACAATTGAAACAACAAAAAAGTTAAAAATTGCTAAATGCTCAAAAGTTAATAAAACTTTACAAAAATGAAAATTTGCATGTGTAGATGCGCTCTTTGACTCTGGAATTTTCAAAATGGCTGTTGCTCAACTGGCAATGGGGGAACGAGGGTGCCATCCGTTATTGCTAGCAATTACAAATCTAGTTTTTGTTTGGTTTCTATTTAAATGTCCTGTAACGGTTTTTTTATAAATCTCTCTATTTTTAAATGAGTGTTTTCTTTTACAATTTATTAATTCGTGCTTTTCTTTCTTATCTTTATTTCCTATTGAACGAGTTCCTGACTTTATTGTTCGATGAATGAATTAGTTCCGTTTATTGTTATCATTCTCTCTTTTTGAACAAGTCACTGATTGCAATGTGCGATCTATTAATGCGTCGTGTTCTTTTGTATCATTCTCTACTTTTGAGCATGTCTCTGTTTCCTTGTGCGATCTTTTATGTTGTCCTATTTTTTTCTACCCTTCTCTGTTATTGATCGAGTCACTATGTTGTACATTGAAATTTAGAATTAAAATAGGGAATGTGTCAAAGAGACAACAACCCAACCTAAGAGCAGATAACTGTGTTTTGTTTGCTTGTGTGTTATCAAGTTTTGTCTCTTCAACTGTGTACTTGTTTGACTTTATAACTTTTTTTATCAGAGCATCACTGATGAGTTTAATGTAGACGAAACGCTCGTCTGGCGTACTTAATTATAATTCTGGTACCTTTAATAACTATTTACACCACTGGGTCGATGCCACTGTTGACGGACGTTTCGACCCCGATGGTATCAATAACCCAGTAGTAAGCACTTCGGTGTTGACATGAATATCAGTTATGTGGTCATTTTTTATAAATTTCCTGTATACAAAACTTTGAATTGTTCGAAAAACTAAGGATTTTCTTATCCCAGGCATAGATAACCTTAGCCGTATTTGGCACAATGTTTTGAAATTTTGGGTCCTCAATGCTCTTCGTCACTGATGAGTCTTATGTAGACAAAACGCGCGTGTGGCGTACTAAATTATAGTCCTGGTACCTTTGATAACTATTTGTCAATAAGTCAATTTTGAGTGCAGCAGCACTGCTGCCAGGACGCAAGTTTCTTATGTAAATTTAATTATAATTCTTTGTAGACTGTACGAATTTTCATCTCACCTGGCAACTTTCTGTTTACTCCTTTATTTCTATTTCTTACAACAACTGTTGATAGTTCTCTTTGTTTTGATTTTCTAAGTTCAGATTCAAGTTTCCAATATCTCTCTTTTGTGTACAAGCAACGGGATTTTTAGAACATTCTTTTTAAGTTAAAACACATATTTGTATTTTCGATTTTAACAAAGCATTACTTGACGCTTCTGAACGACCCGGTTTATGGAGTTTGATCACATATATGTTGTTTTTAGATGTACAAGCTCACTACTATCTGATTTAGATTATTCCTGTTTCCTAAGTTGGACACATTCTTGCTGTATTTGGTTTTTACAAATGATTACTAGGAATTGATTCAGATATAACAATGTTTTTTTTTCTCGTTGTCTGATGTCTGTGATCTTTTGAGCTGTTGACTTTTTTCTCAAGTAAATCCTTGACATTTTAAATCTAAAAAAAAAAAAAAAGAATTAATGCCCAATAGTTATTATCTTAACATTACCAAACGGAAGTACAGTTATTTGTTATTACCATAATATTTGTAATAATAATGCAAATTAGAAGAAAAAAATTTAAATTACAAATGATTTTAAATTTCGCAATCAGATTTGTTTTAAGCAGATAAAAACAAAAGAATACAACTCATTAAATGCTTTAAGAAACTCTGCATGTAAAATTTTATAAAAATGTCTAAAAATTATTTAATACATGACAATCAAAAACAACTGAAAATCATGAGATAACAATTAAAAGTGTAACAATGTTTTTTTCTGAAATGAAGAAAATATATCAAAAAGAAATGTAACATAAATTATTATAACTAATTGTATGATTAGCTACTTTCTTTGATAAACCACTTTCTATAAGCGTCTGCGTGCTACAATTTAACATAAGATGAAATAACAAATGATTCAATGAGTGTTGTAAAATTTCATACTATCATCAAATGAAAGTGGATACACGGCAGATATAAAAAGCAGTTTCTCGCTTTTTGGATTCGAGTGTCACTGATGAGTCTTTTGTAGACGAAACGCGCGTCTGGCGTATATATAAAATCTAGTCCTGGTATCTATGATGAGTTTATTTGAGCGTTGCTAGTGAAGGTAAATTCAGAAAAACTTGGACGCATGAAATTTATTACGTGTTGTTTTCATATCGTATGCATCATGCAAAACAAAATGGAACGTCCTCTTTCGCATTGGTACTGCTAACAGGTGGGAGATATCCATGAGACCGTAAATTTACATCCTAATTTACCTTGGGTGAGCTAAATAGATTTTTCCTGTATATGGAGGAATGATACAAAATACATTGTACTAGTATTGCAACATAAGTGAAAACATTAAAATTAAACAGCAAATCAAATTGCAAGTGTAATGTACCATTTACCCATTTAAAACAGATAATTTAAATACCTTTAATCGAACAAAAGGAACAAACAAAAGGTATTTCGGTGTATTAAAAGTGTGTAAATGACGAACAAAAATACTTTTTATGGATATCAAGGTTAGGAGCGTGTTTTAAATTACATCAAGATTTAAATATTTTTGATATTTTCAGAACGGTTAGGGAAAATAAACTTACAATGTACCTTGATTTCTTGTTTATTTTAAATATGATAGATCTTGAATCTGCGTGTTAAAGGGGAAATTATTAACAGTAGTAAATTAAAAGTGTGAATGTGCTCAGTTAGCCAAGCAAGAATATTGAAATTATTTAATTTGTCATTTAACCATTGTGTGTTCTATTCGTAATATATTATAAAAGAATATTGTTTTGTGATTTTATTGAATAGGTTCGATAGTTCATAAAAATCTAAACAATATAGGCCTTTTAGAAGAACATAAATGCAAAATGTGCAGCCGTCTTATGAGAGAAACAATACAATTTGATGTGACTATACGTCACTAAATTGACGACAGATTCTTACCATACGTTGATTTTTTTAAAACGAATCCAAGGGTTGACAGGTTAATAGAAATGTGGCCATGGATTGGATTTCTCAAATCCGGCATTAACACCCTTGCTTAAGTTGAGCGTCCGTTTAGCTGTACGCAATTTATAAATACGTAATCCCATCCGGATAGACTTATCTCCTTAATAACGATCGAAAAGTGAAAGCACTAATCAACACAATCAAAGACGTACACTGCAAGATCAATTAAGGCGGAATTATAAGTGTTAAAAAACAAAGTTTTAACATTTAGACAAAATATTTCCAAGTCATATATAGCGAGTCATAATACCGGTAATATATGATAAACAACCAGGTTTATAAAAATTAACACGAACCAGTAGGGTGTCGTGAAATAACCGACAAGATGTCAAATATATAGAAGAACCAGAAGGATGCCAAATATAGACAAGAACAAGAAGGATGCCAAAAATTAACAATAACAAGCAATAATTTCAAAAATAGATAAGAAACAGGATGATACCAAAAGTGATTACTTGTGTCATTTTAGAAAACAAATGTTATAACCTATAAATGCCTACCAGTTCATTTCTAGAATACAAGGTGTAAAGATTGTTTTTGTAGTAATTTTGAACTTTGTTGAAAGGAGTTCCGCAAAGTTCATAACATATAAGAATAATGCAATTTTTGTTTTTAATTTTCATTAATGATATATATATAGTATAACATAAACTTATGCAGATAACAACAACCGATCCTATGCCAATTTTAATTTTTCACAAGTGTATTGCAAATTTAGAAAGTGGTGGTGTCGAAATGCTGGACTGGTTTGATGGAAGCTAATCCAGAAGGTGTCATACCACCAATTAAAAGTCCCTATCTGTTCAACCAAATTTTACAATTTCCACAGCTTTCTAAATATTTTACCTTAAGTTTAACTTCATAGAAACCAGGTATATCCTGAATCGTACACGTATCAGCTTTCTACATGCCAATTTTCAACAGGTGTTTAAAATCACATAAAAAAGAAAAGGTCTTCCGAATAGAGGTACCAATAAAATTAACCCCTGGTTTTCTGGAAATCTTAAATTAGTATACTATGGAGTGCATTAATCCTCAATTTTGAATGTAAACTCATAAACAAGTAAATTTTAGCTCAAAATGGTCTTAATTTATTTCTCTTTTACCAAAAGTTTCATTTCTGCCAATTTGTTGGTTAGTTTAAGTAAACAATGACATTAAATACACTATTTTTTGTCCGAGTAGGCCTACTTTCACGTTCTAAATTTGAGGGAGTAATTGGTGGTATGACACCAGAAGACGACTTAGTTATTTTAATTGGTTTCATACCTTTAATCATGATATAATTGTCTTGAACCTTAAATGAAATTATAATCTTTTCAGTGGTTAAATAATATATCATTACAGGATGTTACATTAGATTTAAACTTATCAAATATCTGAGATCTGCTTATCCTTATGGGGCCCTTGAGATCCTCACCCAGTTTTGTGGTGTTCGTGTAGCTCAGTCTTAAGTTTGTCTTTCGTCTTAATCTTCGTTTTTTCACATAGCGTTGTCAGTTTGTTTTCGCCATACGAGGTTGAATGTTTCTTTGATATATTTTGCATCTCTATGTGAGCAGTCCTCCCTGTATTCTTAAATATATTGGTGAAAATCTGACTAGACATGGTCGTTTAACAATTTATCACTCTTTTACTCTGTCTAATATAAGTCGACTGGCATTTTTGAAGTAAAAGATGCAGTTAGATTAGTAGGAAAATCAAGATAGTGCCATGAGATTTGTTTTGGAAATTGTAATAGCTTCTCAGGTCAAATCTTCGTCTCCATAAGTCAGAAGATTATCAACAATAACTGTAGAAAAATATAAAACCATAAATAAAGGCAACAGTAGTATACCGCTGTTCAAAAGTTGTGAACCGATTAAGAGAAAACAAATCCGGTTTGCAAACTAAAACAAAGGAAATTGCATCAACTAATAGAGTAAAACAACGGAACAGCAGAAACACTGCACTGCAACAAAAACAACATGCATGTACATAGAAACGGACAATTTGATAACAACTGCCATATTCTTGACTTGGTACAGGACATTTTAAGAAATATTATGGTGAGTTTAACCTGGTTTTATGGGTAGTCAAACCTTCCGCTTATATGGCAATTTAAAAAAACTCTAAAAAACATATCTAATTACATAATTTCATTAATGTTTGGATACTTGCAAGTGAACAGACCAAGAAAAGAAGAACTACCTGTGGCATTAAAACTTTCGTTGTAGTGCTGCAAAAATTTGGAATTTGAAATTTGAAATATTCCCGAGATGTCGAGATTACATGGTTTCTATATGTGAATGTTCTATGGTTCTATGTCATGCTGTGTCATGGTAATGTAGTTCCCTGTATGTTTTCTCTGTTTTAAACTTGCATTCTATGAATGCATAGAATGCTTTGTTTGTAAATATAAAATTTCATTCCTGGTATCTATGATGAGTTTATTTACAACAACTGGGTCGATGCCACTACTAGGTGGAGATTTATTTGCCCGAGGGTATCACCAACCGAGTAGTCAGCACTTCTGTGTTGACTTGAGTTATCATTGATATGTTCATAATTGTAAATTATCTGTAAACAAAAATTTGAATTTTTTAAATACTAAGGCTATTCTACCTCATGAATAAATTACCTTAGCTGTATTTGGCAAAACTTGTAAGATTATTTGGTCCTCAATGCTCTTCAACTTCATGCTTTATTTGGCCTTTTTAACTTTATTTGATTCGAGCGTCACTGAGGAGTCTTTTGTAGACGAAAAGCGCGTCTGGCGTAAATATAAAATTTCAATCTTGGTAGGTATGATGAGTTTATTTGTAATGAAAACTTAAAAGATCAATAGAGCTTTATACATATATGTTTTCTGTATGCTAGAATTCGTCTAAAAATAAATCTTTTGAACTTGAACTTGAACTTGAACTATTTAAGCTGCTTGGTATGTAATTTTATCATAGTACCACGTGAAACAAATTCACAAATCAACTTGAACTTGAACTATTTAAGCTGGTTGGTATGTAATGTCAAGACTTTTTAATAATTTGATATATACACATGGAAAAAAGTATTGCAACACCTTGATTTTTTAAAACTTGAAAAATCAGCCTCTTTTTTTGGATGAAATATAATAAAATATGTGTATAATATTATTTAAACATAGTTTATGATAACGTTGGCATTGAAACGAACAAAAAATATTTGAAAAAAAATGATTTATATAACCACAATTTTAATAACAAAATGAAAAGTTTTTTGTACAAAAAAATGAATTTTACAACTTTTACTGTAGTCGAACTTTACAATGTCAGACATTTCAAAATTGATCTTCAAATGACTGTTCACATCATGGTTGATCGTTATACGCCAAAGAATTAGTACTTTGTGCGCAGCCTCCATTCAAACGGATAACCGCATCTTAACGTCTTCTGATTCCTGTCATAAATCGACTAATTTGTTGCTAAGGTAGCAGCAACCATTTCTGATGAAGGGCATTGTTTATTTCATGATGTGTTTGAACTGGGGTGTCCTTTCGTGCACTTTCCGCCCAAAAGTGTCCCATATATGCTCGATATGGTTCAAAGTCGGGCTACGATCGGGCCAAGGAAGATGAACCAAATTTCATTTGAACATTGGATCTTCCTCCACGATGCTAATTTCCAACTTTGGCGAGCTCTGGATTACATTGGATACGGAAAACTGTGTGTCTGTTCGTTAGCAAAGGTCTCCGAAATGGTCTTATCGCACGATAACCAGTAGCGATGAGTTGATCTCGAACAGTTCTTGTTAAAAGGCTCCTGTATGGCCACCACTCTCTTTTAAGGATTGTCTTGTATGCAATGGGTTTCCTTCTGACCAACCTTCATTATGCTTGATTTTCTCAGGCAAATGGTATAGGGAGTCTTCATTATCTCGGAAGGGTTTTAACAGCGTTTATTGCCTGATTTTTATTCTCAAAACGACTTATAGTGGAATGGTGATGACCAACAATACGTGCAGTTAATACAGCGACATCCCTGCTTCTCTTATGCTGATAATCTGCCATCTTGCTGCAGTAAAGAGTTGTCAAGGACCCATTACAAGGTATCAATCACATAACTTTAAAAACTTGGTTATTTAAAGTGTTGAAAACAATGAGGGTAAAAACATCTGTTTTGCTGTTTACGGGTACAGTAGCTGCATGTGCAGATAAAAACTTATCGAGTCGATATTTATTAATTAAACTCAGGTGATACTTAAATAATGTTTTACTAGTTCTATTTTACCAAATTATATCACAAAAAAATAAAGAGTGTTTTTTTTAATTTCAATTTCAATTTGGTGTTGCAATACTTTTTTCCATGTGTATAGTTATAACACTTACAATTCAGAATTTGAAAATGTATAAATTCTTAATCAGGTATCAAATAGGTAACCATGTTCTACTTTCATCTCGATGCTATTCGTTTCTGTTTTAATGGAAAGGCATGATAAAATAAAAGACTGATTTTTTTTTATTAATTTAAATTAGGGTAGACAGGGGTAAGAGTACATAGTCGGTTGGTGGCCGGTAGAAAGAAAGAGATACAAATAGGGATATTCTGGAATTTTTTGTTAATCTTTTTTCGTCTGTGAGCAAGGGGAGGGAATTTGAAGTTTAAAAAAAATTTAGAATGGGGAAGTGGGAACCAGGGATAACCATATCCATTTCCAGACATCCTACATGAATTGCTTAATTACTTAGACTGTTGCTTATTCCAAAAAAGAAAAATCACAAAAATACTGAACTCCAAGGAAAAATAAAAGTGAAAAGTCACAAAATCAAATGGCAAAATCAAAAGTTCAAACACCTCAAACGAATGGACACCAACTGTCATATTCCTGACCTGGTACAGGCAATGTAGAAAATTGTGGATTAAACCGGGTTTTATAGCTACATTTGTAGCTTAACCTCTCAATGTATGGCAGTCGTATAAAATTCCGTTATAGTGAAAACGATGTGTGAACAAAACAAACAGACACAATATGTAAAAATGTCAAAAATAGGGGTACAACAGTCAACGAAGGGTTATTATCTTGATCACTAAAACAAATAGATATATAAACCAATTAACACTTACCATTACACAATGACGAGATGTATGAGTACAGAGCCACGTCACATACAAGAAAGAAACACCAGGAGGCATACAGACGAAGCACATTATCAAAAACGAAAGACAAGAATACACAAATAATCATAGAGCAATAATACAATGAGAAGATGCGTAAGTACAGAGCCACGTCACATGTAACCAAGAAACACATATAGGCATACAGAAAAAGCATACAAGTTTAAATGAAAGACACCAAACCTATACTGCATGAATTTGCTCTCTTATAACAAAATACACGTATTTTTAAATGCATGGCTGTATAGTTATCTCTCTTAGAATTGTGTGATACCTTTATTTATTTAAAATTGTAATTATAATGTCTAAATTAGCGTGTCAATGAATATTTAAAAGAGTTAGATATACCATGGAAGTATTATATTATCAATATAAAATTCCGATGGATATACAAAGAGATACATGTATGTTTTTGTCGGAGCTGTTTCGGATATTCAATCAAATACATGTTGCTAATTTGTGTAGTTTATAACACAAATTATATAAACAGCTATGCAATTCATTACATATAATTAACAATCACATGTTAAGGGGAAGTAGCACATGTCATTCAGACGTCTAGGTTACCAGATATTATTTTAATAGTTTTTTCTTGCAAGGCGGTATCCACATTTGTATACAGTTTCTAATGATCTCATTAAACACTGTAATCGTTTTTCGTTCAGTAATTTTTTGCTTCATAAAAAAAATACAGAGTAACAGACAGTTGACAGGGAATACTAATTGGTACAAAGTTCAAATTTTTAACGGCACAGAAAAAATATATATTATTTCTTCAGTTTTGAATATGTAACATACATGTTGATTTTTTACAATAAATTGGCTAATTTGACAGCTTAAAACCAGATACCTTGTGGAATGTTACTAATGATGTAAAATTTTATAAACTATACCAATTAAATGAGATTTAAGGTAAACAAAATGATTTCTTCAGCGCAGGGACTAATTACTTCGTGTCAATCCTCTTTCCTCTATCTAATTGCCAATTAGACCCCAAAGGGCTCAGTGTTAACGATTTCGTGGAGCTCATTATCCCAACAAGAAAGCATCATGCACTAGCTCGGTGTTAATTATTTTTATCTCTGGTGGTGTTTTAGTAGTTTTAAATCCAATTTGTATTTGAGCAACTTTTGAGTGATTTTGGGTGACGAAAAATTAGGCATCATTAAAAACTTGACATGGTTCATCTGTTTTAGTACTAATGATGTTGTTCATCAGGTTTGTTTCAGTTTCTAGAACGTGTTTTTTTTTTTTTTTTTTTTTATTATTTTCTAACATAATACCTACCATACATGCACATACAGATGTATTATATGTTGTGTCTTTTGGTTGCTGTCTCCAGTAAGTGTACCCCATAACTCTTTTTATAAACGCAATGTTCATATTGTGCCTTCGAGATGTATTTTTTTCTGAATACACCAATTAAACCCGATCATTCTATTTTGAAACAGCACCTAGAGTTATCCTGTGGAGCAGGATCTGCTTACCCTTCCGGAGCACCTGAGATCACCCTTAGTTTTTTGGTGGGGTTCGTGTTGTTTATTCTTTAGTTTTCTATGTTGTGTTGTCAGTATGTTTTAGATTTATGAGTTTGACTGTCCCTTTGGTATCTTTTATAGGTAAAGGATTTTTCCAAATACAATTGTAACCCATCAAAAGGGCACATACATACAACGTTACATGACAAAATATCACATGATTAATGATAACACTCTAGTTATTAAAATAAGTGTTTTCTTTTCAAGCAAAGCATTTTCCGTATCGGAGTCAAAGAATTTTGAAAATTATCTTATTTGAAAAAATATATTTTAAGTTATAAAAGATTTCTCCCGATCAGCAGTGACGTCTTTGGGATTTATAAATACTTTCGACACTCTCTTCGATTAAGAAACACTCAAACCATCCGCCCATCCGTCTTTTTTTGGCATTTGAGGTATGAAAATGCATAGCCAAGTCCGCACTCACTGGGGCCATGTAACCCAACGCACGAATTGAAATTGTATCCAACATGTTCATGAAAATGAAAATGTGGTATGAATGCCAATGAGCCAACTCTCCACAAGCGACCAGAGACACTGGAAGTGGCTCTTAAAGTTTTTTTCAATTTTTGATAAACAACGTTAGTTTAAACATATTTATTTATAATGTGGATTGGAAAACAACTTATTACAACTTATATTTATTTTTTCAAGACCATACTCGCAAATGGTGTCAATGGAGAGGCGAAAATTCAGTTCCTGAAATGTTCTCCCCGGAACCAGGATCGAACCAGGAACCTTCGTGTTACTAGTCTGATGCGCTTACCACTACACAACGGTTTTCCAACAAAAGTTGACGGAACTTGTTTTTGTGACCAATATAAACAAGATGGCGTCGATGAATACACTTTGTCATTGTTTACGTTCATCGTTAATTAATGATATTTTAAAAAACAAAACATCCATTTGAATAATAATATTAAAGATAATTTTGAAGTTTGCTTTTTAACCAAAAAATATGTTCATGCGTCAGGCCAATACAATGACACAAATACTAGTATAGTATTGTAACAATTGTCGTGTAAAAGAGGTTACGAGTGGGGAAATTGAATTCCATATCTCCAATTTAATTTACGTATTTTTCTGATAAATATACGTAGTTATTTAATTTGCTTTGTTTGCAGTAAGCCTTCGCCAATTGTTTTTGAACGTGAACAACTTCTTCGCGATTAAATCAAGGAACTGGTTTGAAAATTTTCATTTTTAATTTCTTTAAATTATTTACTGATCAATTGACTTTGTTTGTTTAGTAAAAATTTAGATACAGTTTTTTAATTTGGGTAAAGATTTTTTGGTGTCTTCTCATTTATCCAACTTTTTAAAATAATGTATTCTCATTTAGCCAACTTTTTATTTTGTTAATTATTGGGTTGTTTGTTTAGTATTAATAAGGTGTCTTTCTAAAATTTGACAGTAAATTTGTTCCTGTATGTTTTTATATTATTTAAAAAAATATATATATAATAGGCGATAGTAAACTTGTTATATTTTATTTTGAAATAAAATTTAGTATATTTTTAATAATAAGTAATGAAGAACTGGATCTTTCATCACTGTATTGGATACCTAAACTACATAAGTGTCCTTAGAAACAACGGTATATTGCTAGGTCTTCCTAGTGCTCCACGAAACCTTTTTCTAGATTATAAACATTTATTTTATCAGCAATCAAAGCCAGGCTTCAAAGTTATTGTAAAACTGCCTATTCTAGAGGTGGCGTGAATCAGATGCGGATACTAAAAAGTCTTTTAGAGTACTTACAATCTAACTCTCTTTCATCTTGCAAGTTTTAAAACATTTGACTTTTCTACACTTTACACAAGTATTCCACATTCCAAACTAAAAGACAAATTGAAAGAGTTGGTATTGCTTTGTTTTATAAAAAAAAGAATGGTCAACGTAGAGACAAGTATCTTGTCTTAGGGACCAGTTAAACAAAGCTCATCCTAATCTGTTCCTCATCATACAGAAGCTTCAGAAATTGACTCATCCAGTATACCGCAGGGGGGAAATGCAAGACTCGCAAGTTAAAGTACCGCAACATAGACAACAGACTGACCCAACTTAAACTTAGACTACAGCAATGTAGATCAACGTATATCACTACACTGATGCAGTATCCCAACTACTTAAACTAGGATGAAGATCTACTGAACATTCCTTTGGTGTGTGCTATGGATATTTCTGTGCTACGTTCTTTAACCATTGTGCTTGCATTACTATTTAAAAAAAAATGTATGATGTGTGTATCTACTGAACATTTCTTTAGTGCCATTGTATGTTTTGTGAATCTACTGAACATTCATTTAGTCACGGTCTGCTATTGATATTTCTATGCCAGTATTTTATAACCATTGTGCTTGAATTGCTTTTGCTTTTGTTTATATATATATTTTTTGTTCTGTTCAGTCTTTATGTAGTAAAACGTATTCAGTTGCACATTTTAACATGCTATGCTAAATAATACTACAGAAAATTTAATCTGGGTATAATTTTCAGTCTTATTTTTCACCTGTCATTAAACCCAAACTCTAATTGAACAACCCTTTGTTCTTGATTACCTTTGATCTCGTCTATCCAACTTTTTTTTTTACCTGTACTACCTATAATTTTAAAAAGTTGGATAAATGAGAATGAACCGATTTTTTAACATTAATTACTTGTTCGACCTTTCTTAGTATTTCACGAAACTCTTGGTAGAATCTTATGCATGCCCGAGGAATAAGCACGCAGCAAGACATTTAAAAAATATCTTTCTCATGTTCCTGTTTTTGTTTTTCATTTTTTGCTGATAGATATACCATGTTTTTGACAATCAACATTACACGTTCAAATTAATAACGGCAGATGACAGAGGAATCGTTTACGGTGTTTTTACACCTTTTAAATGCAAGGTTACTTATTTTGAGAAAATTTCTGAAAATATATCTAAGTCTATCACTCATACATATTAACTGGTATTTATATACACACGTTGATGTTTATTGGACATGAAACATATATGACGAAGGGCGTTTGACGTCAAGAAATCGCCCAATATACCTGTTTTTGTCTTTATTTCAATTGGTTTATTAAAATTAAACGCAAAGTTTAAAAGCAGCAGCATAAATTTATTCAAGCATTCTATTGGAGAATACAGTATTTGAAAAGACCTTCTGGGGAGTTTTTGTCATAATTTCACTTTTTTAACAAGTGGTATGTATTCTTATGTTGTTTTGTTTTTGTTCGTGTATACATGTTTTGGGATGGGTTTTATTTTTTGTGGATATTTTAAAAGCCAAAATTTATAATAAATCAACCGTTTAAGGTGGTTCAAGGCTCTCAACTAAAACCGACAGAAATATCATACGTCGTTTGGGGTATGTTCCGGCGCAATATACTGTGAAGCATCGCCACTGGATATAGGTACGCCGAAGCAAAGAAACAATGATAGCAAAAAGGATTTATTCTATCCTCGTACAGTAAAGAGCTATTCGCCGCACACTTTAACCGCTTTATTTATTTACATGAATTTCTCTGAAAACAATACTTATTTTAGTACTAGTAGTTTATTTCGAAATACAGTGTTGTTCAACCTTGAATATATACAACTTTTTTCTATGAAAACGTCAAATGAATAGTTGAAGGATAAATGTTTTCAAGTTTAACCAGTTCAAACTCGTCCGTCACATGCTGCTTTGTACAGGTACCAACTGGTCCAAATCTGACGATTTTAAGAGAAAAAGGGCAAAATAATTATCATCATCCGCCCTAAATAGTAGCTACATTATTATGAATCAGTATCCCAAAACATTTCTTGTCAGGAAAACGTGAATATAATGAAAATAAGACGAATTTGACCCTAACTGACTTCACATTTGTTTTTTCCACTGCTAGTACCTGTATCCGGTGGTGATACTACACTGACATCGTCTACTCGAATGATGTTTTTATGATTTTGTCGTTTTTCGTCCGGACGAACTTCCAAACTTTCAGACTGGAATACTTTGTGAAAATCTTTTAACCTTATAGCTTACCCGACTTTGCATTTATTTTTTTCCACCGCTTGTACCTATATCTTGTGGTGATGCTATGAAAACTGTCAACGTCTACCCGAATGATGTTTTTGTATGATTTTTTCGTTTGTACATCCGGACAAGCTCTCAGAGAATATACTATGTCAAATTCTTTCCATGACTTTGGTAAACTTAGTTACGATTAGAGGTAAACCATCATAGATAAAAAGCAGAATTAAATGGTCAATTTCAATAGTTTATTCAAGTTTAAAGCGCCAATGCTCATAAAAATGGAGACCAAATGTCCTTTCATATTACAAGTAAGAAAAGCGCGACGGTTCTGTAACCCTTTGTTAGGAGAGGTGAAAGATACCCGAGGGGTGGGGGCAAAATAAACTGACATCGCCATGGCCCAAAAAAAGACAAATAATAGAACACAAAACACAACATAGAAAACTAAAGACTGAGCAACACGAATCCCACCAAAACCTGGGGATGATTGCTTCTATTTGCCTGTTAACGAGTGTGTTTATACTGCCAACATCTGCAATGATATTTAATAATGCGAAAATGTATATTTTTATACCCAAGGTATAGTGTGTGATAACATTGTGTGAGGGAATTCGACGTTTGATGTACCACTGTTCACTCCAGTGCAATTTATGACAATACCACTGCATCAATCAGAATTATTTTTTTTGCAGTGTTTTAAGAAATGATTTTGCTTTGTTGTCGCGTATTATTTGTGAAACATTCAATGTTTTAAAAAGGCGAATTTTCTTTATAAAGTCAATGATTATGTTGACTTTTGAAGGCCAAACTTTCTACAGCCTTAAATACGCTAATGAAAGATCCAAAAACTATACCAATACATAACGACATGATTATGAAATTATAACAAATCTATTGGTTAACAAATTTTTACTCGTTATTGCAAAATAATGAACTTAATATATCTGACATTTTCTCCCTACCCAGTTTACCCCTATACATTTTTATGATGTGGACTGGTCATTGTTATTGAATCGTAGGCAATTTGATTGGATTAAGTTGTTATTAGTTTACCTTCAAACTTGTTTGTGTTTTTCATACATGACTATTGATTAATAAGAACGTGCATGAATGTGACCGGTAACTAAAATGACCTTCAAACTGGACACTGGACGAGTCAATATTATGTTTTATCAATGAAAGTTAAGGTATGAAAGGTAAGAATTGCCACTTATTCGATTTTCACAAAATTTTTGGAATATACAGTTGGAAAGGTTATTTTTTAAAAGCCTATTGTGAAGAGTAAAGAGAAAGTTTACAAATAATACGTTTTGTTCCATTAACAAGTCATTTTCGTAAGAGAAATACCGAAATATATTTTACGCACGACTACGGCAGGTAAAATTATTATTTATTATAATAAAAAAAAGCATTTTTCAGTCTCATTGGAATATGTTGAGTACAATTAATCCCAAACTTAAGAAGTAAGTAACTAAAGTCAAAATATGTCCGATCTGCCTATTTCTGCACATCAAAAGTCAATACGATCGTTTTAAAGTCAATTTCGTCTACCTCACAAAATCTTGTTAGGCACTATAGTTTACTTGTATTTGTATGTAAAAATAGTTTATATAGTCTCTTAATTAAAGAGTTGCTCATGTTGTCAAATTTGTTTTTTTTTTTTTTTAATAGTTAGAAATCATACTTTATATCCTTACTTTTGTAAAAAGATGTACAGTGCATGTCAAAATGTGAAAGGGATTTTGTTTAAAAGACCTAATATCCAAATAATTTCAATAAAGAATTCCCCTCAAGCCGGTTCTAAGGGCCGTCTTAGACTTGAAGTGAGGTGAAAGGTTTTTTTTATTTTGGTGTTGAAGGCCTCACTGTGAGATGAAGAACAGCAATAAAAGTGCTATTTCTTTACTTTTTGTGTGTATTTTTTCGTGATGGGCATGAACTGATTTTGTGTCATGCATGGATACTTCATAATCTTGGTTTTTCTATTCTAATAAACGGAATCAGAAATTTACCATAAAGGGGTATTGGCGTAGTTATCTTTGTTAGTCTATTTAGAAATAAGTTAATTAAAATTACGAAGAACAACCCTGAAACATGTTTGCTCGATGACGTAAGTATCCCAAAAACTAGTGTGCGAAATACCGTGTCTTATCTATATACTAAATATAATCAAAGTACTGAAGTACTGAACATCGGATGACTGCAAGTTCTTGTGGATGGTCAGAAGCACTTGTCTCAGAAAGTAAATCACATATACCTGAAAGTGAGGTTACTAATAGTGTACAGAGATATATTTTTTTCTTAGTCAAGTTCGTTCGTGGATGATGAATAAATGACAGGGAATTCAACCTCGCCGTAATAACTATGATTGTAGTGATACAAATCAGAATACTCTGGTTTGTTGTTATATATTATATTAATATTTGAATAGAACATTTACATGCATATATAATTTTCATCCATTTTTTATCGTTCTGCTTCCTATTCTAATAATAGTGCAATGCAAGTGCATGGTGGACTGTCTTCTGTAATTATTCGGTTTTTCTAATAGATTGGATTTGAGCAGGCATTCATATTTCCCCGCAAAACGTTCTTGAGATTTTCTTTCGCATGCGTTAACACAATATTTCTGTACGTGTGCACGGATATTAATGATTTTTTACTTAATATATACTAGAAAATTATATATTTCTAATGACAAAATATTTTCATATTATAAATTTATGTTCTTTAAACAATATTTCTATTAGCATTCATTGAAGAAATGAATTTATAACAAGTGATAAGTAATGCTATTTTGCACTCGATAATGTCCGCGTATGTATAGATTGGTTACCAGTCAAAAAACAAAAGTCACGTAAGTAGAAATCTCTTTGGCAACAATACATCGGTCATCGCGATGTAAAAATAAGAAGATTTGGTATGATTACCACTGAGACAACTCTTAACCAGAGACCAAATATCATAGCAAGTAACAACTTTATGGTTGTTTTGTTAAGACATGCGTCCCTAAAAATGTTTGATAAATTCGCGATATTGTCATTCTGTATTAATTAGATAGATGAAATAATGAAAATCAAAATCAAAGTGTTATAAACAGTTTTAGTAAACAGAAAGACGCGAATAGACAAAATCGTCGTCATCAAGACAAGAACAAAAGAGAAGCAAATGTCAGATTTGTATTTTTTCTGTTATTTGTTAATGCCAAACGCCAGTAGAAACATGTTAATGCAGGAATAGCCAGAATAAACTAGTGAAACAGAGTAGAAACATACATTTAGTTTATCGTTCATTCCGAGAAACCGCATTCACGCAAAAAGTTGGAAAGTTTTTATTAATTGTAAATTCGCATATTGTATATGAATGGTATGTTTTTTTCTTTAGTCATAATTTATCAAACAACAATTGAATGTTATATATGAACATTTTGTCTTAAGTGAGAACTGTTACTGATATGAAAGTTATTCATGAAACGCACGGCAACTGGTATCATGCATTTGTATTTGAAAAAGTCTGAAATTTGGTCTGAAATTTCGTAAAGATTGAATGACATGCATTATATAACCTGGCTTCCAGTGGCAAACACTGCTTTCAGGTCGACGGTAATTATATACAGAAAGATCGACAAATATATTTGATTGTACTTATTAGGGAATATTTACTGGGGAAGGTGTTAAAGAGCAAACAATTAAAACACAGCCTTATAAAATACCACTGAAGGGTTTCTGTTAAATTCTGACTTTGTGAAATTGCGCATTTATACATTTGACGTTGAGTCCTGCTGTCTGATATTATAGAAACTCAGAGATAAATCATCTGTATAATCCTAGGAATACTTTTGATTCTGAGTAAAAGATAGCTTAGGATTCAGTTGAAATTATGCCCTAGACATTTGCACGAGTCCTGCAGCTGTTTGATGTTATAGAATCTCAGAAAATCAGCTGTAAACACAGGAATACTTTGGATTCTGAGAAAAAGATAGGATTCAGTTGCAAATCCGATTTTCAAAAAGAAATTCTCTTAGAGACGGAGATGCAAACTCATTTGCTTTCCTTAAAGATGGAGACAGCAGTCAAAACTCATAACAAATGTGCTAAAAAAAACACTAGGATTTAGCACCATATTGCTCTAAGGCAACGTGCACACGTCATTGGTTTTCCACATGCTTATTTGAAATATTTGTAACAGACAAAAGCCGACAGCTCCAGTGTTATATACTTTTAACACAATACCTAGGTTTAAACTCAAACGCGAATCGAAAGTACATCTCAAGCAAGGGTCCTAACTAATAATCACGCCCGAAAATGAAATTTGTTTTAAGATAATTTCACTGAAATGATTGAATTCACTGTATACTGCCATCTTGGATTGTACAATAGCAGTACAAAAACGGTCTAGTTCGGGTTGGGGCGATAACTCTGATGCCTAAGTATAAGGTAAATGCTAAGCTCATTGCACTGTAAAGAACTCTTGCAACAATTCTGCTGGTTTCGCAGATGGTCTGGTGCAAGGTAAATTTCTTACCCAATCCAACATACCCTTATTCTCCAGTGGCTATCAAAATATACCGCCTTTTATCCCGATCGACCTACATTGATTATAACATACCTATTGATTTAATTGTTTATAATAAATGGTTGAATTTGAATGAAATATTTGACACTGGACATTTAACATGCAACAATTAATAAATACATTAACAGAGCTTATTAAAATTTTTAGACAGATTGGAAAATTAGCCGTTAGACTGCTTATTTGTATATATAGAAAAAATGGTGATTCATTACATTATACAAAATTTCAACAGAAAAGCAAACAGCTATATTTTAGAATCAATTGGAAATTTTAGGGCAGATTACTCCTGTAAGCGCGACGTGTGTTGCTTATCAATTTGATTCGGTTATTATAAAGTATCAACACAAGTTGTTGCCGTTTTCCTTCTGTGCACTGGACAAAATTGGCTGTATATGTTGAGAGTAATATATAGGCGTTTGAACAAAAAGAACTTGATTAAATGTATCTTTAAAAATTTCGAAAATTTTTAATTGACCGCCTTTACGTATTACATTTAGTTCCATTGCTCTTTCTGCTGGCACTACTTTGTCAATGAAAAATTTATAAGGGGCGCAACTCTTGCAACTGGATCTCTAATTACAGGACCGTGAAATCACGGAATTGGCAATTCTGCTTTTACTCATTTTTCGTATGGACAAATAAATATAATGTTTGAATGTATAAAAACCAAAATGGTAAACTTTGCCTTCATTAGTTGCTCCTTAGTTTTGAACAGCTGTCCAGTTATTTTGGCTGTTCTCAGCGTAACGAACGATGCTGCAGTACTGAATCTGTCGTCTGCTATATACATGCATATTCAGAACGAGTACAAAAATAATTCGGTAAGATATACAAATCGTGATTTAGTTTTAAATACTATAGTTTGGCATGGACAGAAATGTTGCTTTGTACAAAGTGTCAGTCCAACACTGTCTTATAGAATTAACACAATTTCGCTGCATTTGTTAATCGGGTATTAGCAGATGTTTGAAAGAAAATTATCGTTAAACTGATTATCTGCAATTTAAAATGTCCTATATTTTAGTATAAAATTGATAAAAAAAATAAACTAACGGTTAAACGATTATAATTTGTAAAGAACAAAATGATATCTAGGATCGCTATCCATAAATACGCGTAATCATTTTCTGTTTTGAAATGTTATAATTGATCCATATATTAAGTAATAACATTTATACAATTTATATTGTTGTCGAGATTGAAAAATAAAACAGATATATATATATTTTCAAGCATCTGTCGTCAACTTCGACATTTTACAAGAATCTTGGTTTTGTTTTTTTTTTTCTTTTTTTTTTTTTTTTTACTGAACGATTTCTTAAAAATCTTGATATATAGATTTAAAAAAAGACCACATATGAAATTGTCTGCTATAATTTAATATTGAAAGATACATTTTGGTTTAACATTTGTCGGGTTAGAAGAACATTTTAAGGTATGTGGGTATTTCAATTAAACAGTCAAAGAAAAAAATCAATTTAAGAATTTTAATTATCTAAAGTTTGACACTAATGCGTTTTAATAATCGTTTTATTACTGTTCCTATTATAATAGCCGATAATTTTAATTATTTCCTCTAGTTTTATTTTGATTAAAATAATTGAATACGATCTTCCTATAAGCCGACCAGTATAACACAAAACTAATTAATAAAAAATGGGTTTCAAGAGAGTCGAGATAAACATCGCGTTTTTAATCAAGTCATAATTACCTATTTTAAAGCAACAATCATTATTAACATTAATAATATTGACAAAATTAAATCTGTCAATATTAAACTGGGCGGAGCCGACGTTATCATTTCTCCATTCATGCTATTGAAACATGCGTTCCGATTGGTTAGCTACAAATGAGAAACGATCCAGTCGTAAATACGGAGTAATTCATAACACACAACCATAAAATAATCTGCTATAGGAATTATGAAGTTGTTTGTTGAGGAACGTTAAACAATACAAATTATTGTGTATGTTTGATTCTTGTATACGCTGGTTTGTTGATTTCAAGCTGTTGATGTAATCCGACCGACTATACATCCATTTAAGTGACGCATATTGGACTATGACAACGAACATTTGATAGTGTACGACTGCACACAATTTAAAAATACATTTTTCAAGGATTTTTTTATGAACTGAAACATTTCTTTGTTGTTGTTTGTATTTGAAGCAGACGATATCTAAAACAGACGGAATATACCTTCATCATGACAAATGGTTAGTATAAAGCTGAACACGTGTTTTTATCACATTACTTCCGTTTAGTTTTGTTTATCTTTTCACACTGAACGATAAATCATCCTTAAAATAGTTTATCATATCAAGACTAAATGTCTTAAGAAACACAATCTATGTGTGCACTTTTCACTGAACAAGTCTCGTATGAAACGTCACTTTAAATGTATAAAATTGAAGCAATTTCTTGATTAATTTCGAATATCCTATTCCATAAGGCATAACGGTCTAAACAGACGACATATATGATACAATCACAAACCGTTTTTCGAAAATGTAGTAACATTTCGGGTCTTGTGTCTATTTATAGTATCTTTTTAGTTTTTGCAATAAGCAGGGACTTCAGGATTAATCATGTAAACAAGTCTCATTCTGTAATCAGGTATTATCCTGTAAATTATTCATAAATTAATCTTTTATTTTTGTATGTGTGTATTGATCAATCCCAAGTTAAACAAGAGTATATTTACTTCATTGGTTGTATTATTATTTTCACTCCGAGAACATTGGTGTTTAAAAGTTGGGTAGTAGATTTAACATTTCAAATAGCAAGGTAAGCAGTAGTAACTCATTCAATGCCCTGGCATATGTATGAACGGAGCCCTCTGAATATACTGGAGATGTGGTATTGCAGCCTTGATTCCATTAGCAGACGACAGGGTCACCAATGGTGCGGGGACTGCTAACCAACACATCAGATTAAATCAGGTTTTTGTGAGGTACGTGTTGCTCATTGTCAGATTTCTTCATAGTGTAACTGTTTGCCTCTGATCAGGGATGCTGTCTTTGTTTGACTTGTTTAATTCCCCAAATCCACAAACAAGAAGCTTAAATTTAGTATGATTGTGTGTGTGTTGGCTTGTGGAGAAGAATTTTACAAGCCTGTTCTTGTGGTTAAGCAGGAATACTGCCATACGGCTTTCAACAATGAGCAATGCCCATACCGCACAATCAGCTATTAAAAATCCCTCACTGCTTCACTCTGCGAAAGGGGGCATGAAAAGACAACGTAAAAGAAAACAAGGCTTTTTTCAGGTAAAGTGTCAAAAACCACATATCTAAACTTAGTATGGTGCTTCAATTTGTGTGTTCGCCGAACATGAATGATGCAATTGGCATTAAACATTATACAAGCAACACTCACTCTGACAATTTATTTGGTTTTTTTTTCTACACAGGTACAGAAGACAGTTCTTCAATGATGAATAATGGTGTGATGCAGGACATAGGTAACCTGGCCAACAGCGTGACAGGTGAATCACCATCGTACGGCAAGGCATGTGCAGGTTGTGGTGGCAGAATCTTAGACCGATTCCTGTTACACGCGATGGAAAGATATTGGCACACAGGTTGTTTAAAGTGCTCTTGTTGTCAGACAAATTTAGAACAATTAGGATCGTGTTTTACCAGGTCTGGGATGATACTGTGTAAAAATGATTACTTACGGTAGGTACAAATTGAACCCATGTGTATTTACAAAAAGATTATCGTGTAAATGTTAAATAGTTTAATACAGGGTTCGTGGGAAAATGTTTACGTCGTGAAGATTTTCTCTCACGCATTTGGGTATTTGATAATTTTCTTAGTAGCATAATTAAGAAGATACTTTAGTATGATATTATAGAATACTAAAAAGAATATAGGCAGTGGTTTACCTAGGGTGTGACCAGTCCTCTGTAATCTCTATCAAAATACGCCCCTATAATATATTAAAAAGCCAGAATAGAGATATTTGATATTCTTCAGAACTATACTTTTTGAATTATGTATAACAGGGATTCAGTTCTGTATCTTTCTTCTTTCCCAAATGATGGTGTTATGCATGAATAGATTTTTTTTTCTCAGGCAAACCAAACCTTTGTTAGTATTTTTTTGTGCTTGTATATCTACAATTATACTGTATGATCATTTAAGATCGTGGTATATGGATATCTCGCGAACTTCTCTGTCCTCGTTAGATGGTCAGCTTAACGAATCTTACTAAATTGATCGTTTGGAATATGAGCTATTCTTAATCATTTGTCTGTCCAGTCTAATTATAAACCTCGAGAGAATAAATTAGCTTTCTAATTCATTAGTAAATCAGTTATTTACTGTGGGCACCTAGGATAAATGCATGTTTAGCAAGCACAATTGGTCAATTAAGACTCATTATTGGGTTCAATTACAACACAAGTAATACCAATCCGAAACTTTATTATTACCAAGCTTAACTTAATGAAAAGTAAATTGGTTCCTTTCATAAAGGTAATAATAGCATTTTATACGTTGAGAAATGAAGAATAAATATTAAACGAGCTTATACAAATTTGTTAAAATCTGATATATGTGTCAAAAGAAAAAAGGCGATAATATTAAATCATCTGGAAAAAGAGATTTGTGTAGATTTAAGTTGTTAATATTGATTTTTAGGTAATGTTTGTATTCAAGAAAGTAAATTTGGGAACAAAAAAAGAAAAGCACAGGTGTTCTTAATGAAAAAAAGAAAACGTTGATGGACAAAAAAGATATGTGTGAATAAGTCATCTGGATGATATGTGTATACAAAACAAAATATTTAATTGGATTTGAAAGAAAGAAAAATAACCTATAAATTAATAGAACTGAGCAGTGTCGAAAAGAATTCAACTTTTTGTACTTGCATTCCATAAACTCAGTGTAAACCTGGGACCAATAGACACATGTATTAGTCCCAGTACAAACTGAATAATTAGACAAATGGTTTGTTTACTTCTGTTGTTACTAACTAGCTTTACATGCAATATACAGTAATTAACAAACGTCTGCGACCTCTGATAAACGACACATGAGAAACTATGCTTGAAACAGACTAGAAAGCCTTTCAATTAACTACTGTTCCGTTTGGATAAGTAGAATAAGGTACATTTTAATGAAGTTAAATTGATTTTAGATGCCCCTATCAAAATTAAAATTACAAACGATTTTTTTCTTCTCGACAGATGTCGTATTCGCAGAGTCTAAGTGTATGATAATGGACTCTCTAAAAGTCGGTTTAATTACGTGATAATACATTTGAACAGACTACTTAATTATCATGTTAGAGTTAAAGTAGTGAGAACATAAATGGCCAGATAATTAGAAGAAAAACGTGTGTTCCGTTTAGGATCGATTTTAATTAATTTTCGAGATTGGATTTGTTCGTCAACAACAAACTAAAAACCAATTTCCAATATCAACAAAGGTTAATTTCAGCAATCAAAATGAAGGAAAAATTAGTTTATTTGAAGTTTCTTGATCTCGCAATTTAAATTAATTACAATTTGCTTTTGCGTGGCGGTATTGCGTTTTTGAATGCAGTCTCGGATATTAAGACCTCTTTTCCAGTATTATCAAAATGTGGAGAGAATTAACTGGTTAAATCTATTATTACCTTCTTTGGTATGTACTAAAACTCGAAATCCTGTTTTAATACGACGCATTTGAACTAGCGGATGTTTATATATATTGAATCCTCAATCACTAAAGGGAGAAAATGCATTTTGATGTCCAAACATTGATATGATCAATTAACATTTAATCTCCTGTCTTTCATCCTGGTTTATCCACCTTTTAGGACTTACTCAGTGGTGGATCCAGAAATTTGTATACGGGGGTCATTAACTGCCTTAGAGGGGACCCCGCCATTCAGGTTCGATGATGTCCTTATATAATACAAATTTCCCACAAAAGGGGGACCCGTGTCCCCAGTTCCAACCCCCTTAATCTGCCTCTGTTACTTAGTATTAAGTTGAATTTTCATTAAACATTTGCTCTTGTTGTCCATGTGTCGATCCGTCAATCAATTTAATAACTCTTTCTCTGGCTTGCTCTATCTTTGGGGTACCAATTGGAGTCGAGTCCACCAGCACGAGCGGGGTTCAAACTCACAACCTCAGTGTTGACCGGCTAGTTGATTACATTAGAAACTTGTTAGACCAGTTGACCACCGATTCCCCATGAATCCTAGATATTATGCCGGGTAGTCTTTTAACTTGAATCGTGTTTACTTGATTTATTTGACGTCAGATAGTGTTTTGGGACTTGCTGTTGTCATAGTCAGAGATTGCTATGATGTCTAACAGTCTTTTATAAATAATGTAGGGACTATGACCCACCTCCCCCAAAAGGAAGTCTGTCTAAAAAGTCTATGAAACGTTAAACAATCTCGACAAACTTTCAAGTAACTGTAATTCAAACCGAAAATGTCTCGTCGAGTAATGCCTCCGTTCATATCGACGTAAAGTAAGACACTAAAACAGAAAGATATTTCCAGAGTACGTATGAGAAGTAATTTCCTTTACTGTTAATAAAGTATTTTAATATCTCGGGGACCAATAACTTTTTAATAAAACTCTGACAAATCGTGAACAAATAATTTCAAAAGAGGGAAATTAATTAATTTCGGTAGCATTTATTTCATTCGTCTCGCTGTTGGCGAAGGATATTAAATCTACCCTAGTAGTATATATCACTAGTTAAATCAGAGATAAATAATTGATTGTGAGAATTTTGATTAATTGATTGATAACGTCCCTTTATACCACTCTTCAGTCTGAAGTAGATGAATGAAAAACGATAGATCACGCGATGTTATATTTATATTCAATAATGATATTACGTTTAAAATATGAATTATAATTGACAACAGACTGCAGATATTAAATTTAATCATCTTTAAATATCTCGAGGTCTCTCAAAGGGAATAACATTAGGTTCATATCGAACACGTATATAGCTTCATTTCGAGTTCATAACCACCGACTAAAATGAACTATAAGAACTAAACGACTACGTTCAGTTTGGAATGCATTTTCTATTCCCATTGCAGAAAGCCTTCGTTGTGAAACCCAGTTATTAACAGAATAAGTATACTTATAAATGAAAGACGGTCCATGATGAAGTTTTGCCATAAGCTCTCAGGCTTACTTTTCTGTTGTATATACGGAGTCACTAGTCTAATGGCTAGACTATAATTTTTCATTGGTCGTGGAAGTCACGAATTTGGATGGACTTATATATCACGAACGACTTGAGAAACGAACCAATTCTCAAAGCGGCAAATAGTGACTCCCTTTCAAATTTAACCTCAAAGCGATGTATTATTCATAGGCGGATTTAGGGGGGGGGCAGGGGGCCCGGGCCCCCCTTTTTGGGAAAAAATTTGGTTGCTTATATAGGGAATCACTGGAGCGGGCCCCCTCTTAGGTCAGTCAGTGGGCCCCCACTTATGAAAATTTCTGGATCCGCCACTGTTATTATCTCCCAACAGTTTTTCTTATAATTCCTCAGCTAAATATTAAAACAGAAATCAATTTGATGTCCATGTGATAACATCCACACCAATCTATTGTTTTAGTGCACTCATGAATATTACAAATATTAATTACTTAAAACATTTGTTATACTTTAATATCAGCGTTACAGTATGTACGTTCTTGACAGTTTTATTGAGATTGCTGTAGGGGTCAATTTTCATAAAAAGCAATGTCAAGTTCCCAGAACGAGTTGTTGACAATGACGGCAATAAAATTATCACAAAAAAATCATAATCCACCATATATCTAACATTGAATGTCAAATAATATAACTAACGGTGGACAGATGTCGTGGTAAATATATTAAAGAGAAACACATATAGTTTAATTTGAAAGAGCATGTACATCGTGATATTACAAAGCACAGGATTTTCTATACTGTAATGTGCCTATTTATTGTTTCGAAAGTTTTTATAATATAAATCAAATCAAATCAAATCAAATCATTTTATTGGTATAAAATCCAAATATTGGATTGTAGCATGACAAACATGACAATCATTACAAACATATAATATCTAAATTTAAACAACATTCATATTCTTATAAGACTATATATTCAAATGTTTTTTGAAATATATGTACATTGTCAACTCCAGTGTACTTTTAGTTTGTAAACGAGTACACCGTATTAATGATTTTTTAACGCATTTAGTACCGTTATAGTATCATAATTTTCCCTTGAATTAATATAAGAAGATGTGGTATGAGTGCCAATGAGATAACTGTCCATCCAAGTCATAATTTGTAAAAGTAAAACCAGTATAGGACAAAGTACGGTCTTCAACACGAAGTCTTAGCTCACACCGAACAGCTAGGGTTAAATTAGAATGAAATTCAAAACAGTGTGGCTGTGGCCATTGATTGACACATTAAATTCATCCATTGACTGGGACAATTTAGGTGAACGTTTGTATGTAACGACCACTGCTCACTATGTACTTTTTAAAGACACTTCAACTATGGGGTCACCAAAGGTTCTCAACACCTTAATAAAGTAATTCGAAAAATTAATCAGAAATAACACGATGTTTTAATTTATACCAATTATATAAATCAAAACATAAAGGTTATTCCTAATTAATTTTCGAATTATTTTATAATTAAAGGCGTTAAGAAACCTTTTGTGACCCCACAGTTTAAATGTCTATCGTAGGTACGTCGTGAACAGTGGTCGTTACAGACAAACGTTCACGTAAATTGCCCCAGTTAATGGATGAATTTAATGTGTCAATCAATGGCCACAGCCACACTGTTTTGAATTTCATTCTAAATGGTATATTTCAAAATGGTACCCTGTTTTGTATTCTCGTCATGTCGTAAATGAGACATAAGTGTATATTGGTACCAAGTTCTATTCTGTTCTGTCAATTCGAGTACTCCTTACCTCCATTTGATCGCGTTAATCTGGTAATGAAGCTGTAAAGGAATTACCAGTCGACTTTTGTTACCTGACGTGTTTCATAGATAATTACGTGTCATAGAATTTTTACGTTGATGTACTACATAAATAATTACGCAAAACGACAATTAGCAAAGAAAACTACATTCTCCTTCTCTGATTTCTGTCTTGTTTTAGAAACCACTGATAAAAACAATGGAAACAATAGAACGAAATTAACAGATGTTCCCTCTCTATTTGCCATGCGCACAGTTGTCTTTCATCAGAAAAGTATTTTCTAATTAACAGGAGCACGACGCGTAAAATTGAACAATTTTTTTAAGATTAAAAATTCCAACATAGTAAATAGCGAGAATGTATTGTTTAGATGATAAAAACGTTTACCTCTGGTTCAAAGAGATTTTACTCTTCACATGATATTAGTTTATGTCTAATTCGACATTTAATTAGTAAATAATGATTGATTGCAAACTTTTGTACAATTTCAGTAATCAACTTACAGATTTCTATATTTCTGTACCAACAACAGCATTTCTTCACATTGCTATATTTTCATGCAATAGGTTGTTACAACGCAGTGCATTATTTCATATTTAAAGGTAATATTCAACCTATGATCCTCACGCGACATCGCGGTTCCATGAGTGAATCAAAGTATACCTACGCCTTATTTTTAGGCTGGAGTTTTGAAGAATTTGTATTGTAATTTGATAAAAAAAATCATGCTGATTGTGAGGTGCCCAGTTTTCTCTGCCTTTAAAATCTTTCTGTTTGAATTCATCTTGATTTTTTTACTACAATCGGCTCAGCGACAACTGGAAACTGCTTGTAGATATGTTTTTGGGTCAATATAATTGAATTTATTAATGTAAATCCTTGTATATGAATGACGAAGCTCGGGTGTGATTATGAAGTTTTTGTTAATTTATTGAGTATCAGCCAACAAAGTAAGAAGACCCTATATGCCGAATGAAAAAGGAATCTGATAAAAGGTTAACACCATGGTCAAAACAAGCAATATACTAGTAGTTAATTAATCACTTCAGGATCGGATCCAGCCATTTTATTAAGGGGAGTTTCAACCATATATCCCCATTCAAAAGCATTGATGATAAAACGGGGTTCCCAACCCTGGAACAACCCCTGGATCCGCAACTACACTTCCTTCCAAATTAAAGGACGTAAAGTCAAGTGCTCTGGATGGGTTATCAGTTCCTGCTCCACTAATGACACCCCAACATGTTACTTCCGTTCATGCAGCAGTCATGTACAATTTCATATTGTTCCCATTGTTATTCCCACTTCAAAACAGGGTCCCTAGGCTATAGAACACACAAAACTTTACAAGAAATATTCAAATTGTTCTCGTGATACAGCTTGCATACACCCCACAGTTAGTAGACTTGACCCAGGATTAAATAGTTGCCACCTCTTCAAGAAACTTCTCCTTATGTTCTCCTTATCAAAACCCTCAAATCGATCTACCATTTTCTTTATGAAGTAGAATAATAAACGTTTTGGGCTGAATACAGTTCCAGATTTTACCAGCTAGGGTACAGCAACTATACCCATCATGTTTATGTTGTATACTATTTTGATAACATGAAATTACCATATTCTTTTGATGTTGTAAACATTTTATAACCCAATACTACTACAAGTCGTAAAATCAATCAGTATTCCAGTGATCAGTGGATCGATTGGCGGATGATGTATTTTCCGTCTGTTAATAGACAGGTGTTAAACAATCTATCAAAAGCGCTCTGATCCATCAAGGGAGAATACTCATATCCATGTCAGATTCTTGATGTCTTTTTCTTTGAAAATCACATCAAAACAGCTGTTGTCTAGATCATAATGATGTTTATTATAGTCTGTATAATATATTTGTCATAAAACATATTTATGCTTCGGAAGTTATGTCTTGTTTATATTGCACGTTGATTTATCTTTGAATTGGAACAATACTGGAGGATAAAAGAATACGCATTTGAAATATAAATATCAATTTTATTGATGTATTCGAAATAAGTGTATATAATTTTCTTTCCTGTTTTCCTGAGACAAGAAAACAATAGTTTATGTTCCATTCAGAGTAAGCTCAATGTCTCATGATATTCCCTTCTGACTGGACATTTCCCTCGATAAATTGACTGCATGCATGACAGGGAAGAGAAGCCGACAGATCCAAATGAATCCTTACTTAGCATAGGATCCTGACCCAATCTCTTATGAAACAGTGGGCTACTATCCCAGGCTTATCCTAAGTTGCGTACCCTTTGATCTTAGTATTCAATATCAAGTAAACCAAAAAGATGAATTATTTAGAAATATAAAAGTATGAAACCGATAACCAACAACAATCAAATAAAAAGCTTTCGAATCGGATTTATGTGACGAGGATTTAATATCACCATATTTTAAAATGTCGAATGTTTCATTTCCTAATTGAAAATCATTTTAGTTCCATTATCTAATGAATTTTATTGTGGCTAAGTAATTTCTATCTTCCAGTAAATGAAATTAACTTTTATTAATCCCGCACAGCATAATATGACTTGGTGATCATTGAAATTGCTGTAATTTGTCGTTTAGTTTAATTTTCCTCCCCGAACTCATTTAAACGGATCTGCCCTTTCAATACTAATTTCATTTATAGCTATATGATTACAGCAGTCAATTCTCAGAAGGACTAAGTGCTTGCAGCAAAATATATTAAGTAATAAGTTAAACGTTTAAACTCTCCAGTAGATAAACAAAGCAGACGGGTTAAGCAGGTCTTTATATTACTTAATTTAGCTTAGTCCTAGGGGTCCATAAACTGAAAGTTTACTATTTTATTTAGCAAATTAATATAAGAACTAACAGTTGTGACTTGAGCACCGTCAGCTGCTACACTACAGAGAATATCGAATATTGATTGTAATGAATCAGTAAACTTAGTAAACTGCCGAACTTGCCATCTGCTTGGGAGACGATCACACATAAAATTTTCAAATGGTTGTTTGAAAAAATGTATCTTCTCTATGGTTTTTGCTCGTTGTTGAAGGACAAACGATTATCTATAGTTGCTTAGGAGTATCACCCACGTCCTTCGGACTCCTTTGTCTCATTTGCAATCACGCCACATGGATGGTGTTATTTTATTTATATATTAACCATTTATTTAATTATATTTTATAGGATGTTTGGGTCCGGTGGATTGTGTGCTGGATGTGGACAGACTATTCCACCAAGTGAACTTGTGATGAGAGCTCAAGCAAGCGTGTATCATGTGAACTGTTTCAAGTGTGTAACATGTCAAGCTCCACTTGCCCCAGGTGACAGATTTTGTGTTATAAATGGTGGTGTTTTCTGTGAACAAGACTATCCAAAAGTGCTTAAAGGACACATGCAGAATGGCTCTCCACGAGCAAATCACAAAGTGCGAGAAATGATACAAATGTCAAATTAAAGGATTTTATAAAGGTTTTCATGATTTCTTGCGGTTCTAGTCATGACATCCGGTTTAATGATCACATGATTTCCCCAATTAGAATAATATAAGGGCCATTAACAGGAGGAAATTTGCTAGTCTTTCATTGTTTCATTTTTTTTAAATCAGAAAATTGAGAGATTTTGTTCTTTCATAAACATGATTATATCCTGCAAAGGAATACATGTACAACTTCGATATTTAGTACATACATTACTGATGCATATTTGCCTCTGAACTAATGTGATCATTCTCAATGCTTTTAATTGTAAATGAAGGTTAATTTTATTTGTAAGTTATAAATGAACATAAAATATTAATGCAGATTACTATCCATGTATCGTGGAATTTAATACATACTAAAAAGAACTAAAAAGATGGTTTTTCAAATGTTTCAAATGACCATTATAGTCTTATACAGTTGCCTGCATTTATACCTGTTTCTGAGTATTGTATTTTCATTGTTATGTTAATATTTTGTTATGAAATGATATCTTGCAAGTGCTGGCATGGTAAACAAAAATTGTACATATATACATTATTATTATTATTGTATGAATTTATGATGACAAATAAAAGATTTTAAACAAACTTTTATTTTTTTGACGGATTATCTGCAGTAGAAGGAGTAAAACGATTAAGAATAGAATAGCATACTTATAAAATAGCCGCCATAAATACACGACATTACACATGTTTCCTAATTATTTCACAAATTGACAGGTTTGTTACTATTGACTTGAAAAAACAAAGATTTGTTCAATTCTTGTCATCCCGTTATTGTTTTTCTTCTCCAGGCAAAACTAAGATTTTGACTGTCAATTTAAGAGGTGTCGCGTTTAATCAGAATTAAATAGATATAGAAACTAGATAAAGTTCGCCACAAGAAATATGATCTCACTAGAAAACCTTACGGACAAATAATTTAGACGGTACAACCTTTTGACATTTCACAGGCATCTGTTTATCAAGAAAAAAACATATGCTTAATTAATCGTAAAACTCTTATCGTTGCCCATGAAACGTCAGATTTTTTGTATATATTAAGTCGATCATATATGTTGATAATTCTGATGGCATTTGGTTGATTTAAAACAGTTGTACATTTAGAATATAATTGCTTCGGTTTATCAAGAATGTATATATCTTTTCCGCCAACTAGCTTCGAATATAAATACACAGTTTTAACATAAAAACATACTTTATATATAATTAAATTGAATAGAAAGAATTTTCGTTAAAACGTCAATTAGAACACCATTTCAAACCAGTAAAGTCACGATTAGAATGTATTGATGTAAGCTTGTTCATTCGACAAACGCAAATATACTTGAAATTTAACATAAAATAAGGGAATAAAGGTAGCGAATGTCATGAGCGCAAAGCATGTATAGTTATGGTCAGTATCTTATATACATAGGACCAGAATCGGAATCGAATTATACCCTGTGGAATTTCCATATAAAGGAGTCTGTGAGATGTACTAAAAGAGTTCAATTTCAACAATTTCTGATAGAAGAGTATTATTTTATCAAGAGTGATACATTGTCGGCGAAGGCCGTGAATTCTGATATATACCTGTAACTATGGTCACAGGTCAATGTTTATAAGCAGACAGTATGTGGCTGAAACACTCTAAATGATGCAAATACACATCACGATTGATTAATTTGTTGCTGTTATCTTAATGTCCAGTGGCAAAAATGTCCTGCATGTTCAGGAAAAGAACAAATTTAACAATAACACAATAGGTAGGCGGCCTGCAAAAGTGATTCGACCGTTATCAAAGTCGAGAATGCCACTGGAAAATGAGGGCATATTTGATAGGGCCTAGCAATAAGCAACCTAAGGACCTCTTAATAAGTTGTTTCGAGTGTTTTTTTGCAGATAGCATTACATGAGCCTGAGGCATCAGATTTAACGTTCCCATTCAGGCGGACAGAACGTGACTGAGAGTTTATACATCCTGTAATACACCAAGACAACCAACAACTAACTTGCAGTCTCAATCTTGATACATTATACCTAGTTGTACGATTCAAAGTCTACTGGATTTCTGGAGGCGCGATTCTTTACCTAAATCCGTGGCATTCATGGCATTTATACTTTCGAACATAAAACGTTTGAATTTGTTATCCTATTTGAGCGTTTTTGGATTATATAAGCTATATTTGAATTAAACTATAAAAATCAAATATTTGGATATATATTTATGTTTTATTCAAAACTTCCGGGGATTATTCCAATCCTTATATTGTTAGGGACTTAAAATAAACATAAGATTGTTTAACAGAAGAAGTTGTCTTGACCAAATATTCATCAAGACAAAACTTTCCAACAACCTAAAAACCCATTAGATCACAAACTCCATATGTTGTGTACACAAATATTATAGTCCATTAGGCTGATTAGTCGTCCCCATTAAAACCATTAGTTTCACAAATAAACTATCCAATCATTTAAGGGAAATGATATAACATGTGTATTAATCATGTTGGTTATTAGGTAGATTCTGTTGGGACAACATCTTAGTCACTAAAACCCTTTAATTTATTAAAATAAACTGTTAAATTGTTAAAAGCGTTTCCATTTGCTATTTAATTACATGTTCCGGAAACTAAGATATAAAGCATTCGAAAGGGATGATATTAATATAGCTAAGCCTGTTTGTTTATTTTTCTCATATTATCAACAAAAATCCTGAGTACTTAAGAATTTCTAATAAAGAATTTTACCTAATTAGTTTTACCTTTTAAAATGGACACGCATCGAAATAAAACAAAAAGAAATGAAAAGCTGAGAGTTTTCTGGTGATGACAAATTTTCATATTTTCAGAACTCAAGATTTTTTATTTAGTCTCAGCATATGCAAACATAAAACAAGATTCAAAGGATTGTATATAAAACATTTTAAACAGATTAATGAAAAACTTTTAAGATGCAATACATATTTTACACTTCCACACATACTAATGACAATGTTACTTTATAATATGTAAAACATGTTTGTTTCTTTCAAAAGTAGTGAAATAAAATTCTGCTTCTTGTCGATAAAGTACAGTTGAAAGTTTTGGCACTTAGTCTACACTAGCAACAATGTATGTATCATTGATAAACATACATTTTTATCAAATCAAAATAACTTCAGGCATGATATGCCCTTGATGTTTGACCTTGACCTAATTTTCTTTTTTTATTTGGGACCAAGGCCATCAAACCGTAGGTCTCTATCGCTTATATGGTATTGCCGACTCGACCCATTGTTTTTCCTTTTCTTTCTTCATTTCGAACGTCAGTAGACCTCAGTTGACAATTGATTGAGGTATAGTTGGATAACATTTTACTGTACAGATTAGCATCTCTGGTTTTCGTCTGTAACTGTAGGTTGTGTACGTAAATGGTAAGGTCAACTCGACTTGTATATAATGGTCTTCGCAGTGGTTTAGATAAATTTTAGTTTAACTGATATGAAGTAATCGTGGAATCATGAATGCCCGACTCTTAGCTGGAGAACAATAATACAAGTTCTATTCCTTCGCATTTATTGTTGTCTAGAGCATTCTTGGATTTTGTGTTAGGGAGCTACCATTTGATTTTTATGGGGGGGGGGGGGGGGGGGGGGGGGCAGGACAGGATTTTGAGTAAAAAAAAAGGCAGGATGAGTAACTTGGCAAAAAAAAAAAGGCAGGATGACAATTGTTGTAAAAAAGTCAGGATAAGCTAAGAAAAAAAAAGGCAGAACCGAATAGACTGAAAAATAAAAAGGCAGGACAGAGATTACAAATAAAAAAAAAAGGCAGGACACAATTTTTCATCCTAGCCCCCCCATAAAAATCAAATGGTAGCTCCCTTAGGAATTGACGCACCGTTTTCTAACCTTGTCTATGTATATAAATCATTTTGTGTATATCCCTATGGAACATAAATTTAAAAATTAAGAGTTTCATTAACACTTCCTCTTTCAAAAAAAGGTAATGCAAGTCTTTAACAAAAAGTGTTGACAAAACAATCGTTTGTCCAGAGGCGATCCCTTCTTTGAATTTATCTTAACTTATAGAATCTGAAACAAACGATATATTGTTTTCAACTTTAAATTCGATAAATAAATATTTTTAAGGTGATATTGGTCTCTTTATATATAATTTTCTGCATTACAAACCAGAGCTGATTTTTCGTCTCCTTATATAACAGCTAGCTCTTTACATTGTGATTGGAAATATGGTTAATTGCTTGTTGGATGCTCTAAATATTTGCCACTGGACAGTGGCAAATTTTTTAGACATATTCAGGACGAGAACAATTTGAATAAGAAATACCAGCAATATGTCCAGAATGGAGTGTGTGAAATTTGTATTACCACTGCCTAAAAAGAAATTTAGCTATGCGGTATAGATCGCCACAGACCCCTTAGAGTTGTTTTAAGGACTTTGTAACGTAAAAAGAGCATGTTACTCTCATAACACGGAACTCAGAGTCTGAATTCCTAAATAATAGACTGTCGCATTTAAACATCACGCACAATCAAGCTTATCAGCATAGGTTTCTCGTCTCGTAGTAGTGTACTAGCATATGTGTCCATATTTCTGCATCTCTCTTTATGTTGACTTTTGATATTGTACGAAATAACAAAGTAACAACACTTACATTGTTGTTTTCATTATGTCATTCACTATAAGACATCTTTATTATAATGAATAAGGAAATTCTCAATTTTAGAATGACCAAAACGTCCCCCGAGTTCTAATTTAAGGAATACTCTTTGCTAATTATAAAAAAAGCATTCAGCTCTAACACACGAGGGACGTACAGAAAACACGTAAATCACCGATATAGCAGTTCCTTGGTGCATGATAACTTCCCAGTATATGCTAGATCTACACAACAATACTTTATTTTAATGTAAAAAGATGACAAGTAATAGCAGAAGCTTATATATACATAACTACTTTAAATAAATATCAGAACAACAATGTTAAATATGCAAATTAGGAACAAAATTTGTGTTCTTCCCTCACCAGGATTCAAGTTCATGCTTTTACAATATCGAGACAAACTCGCCTGCACTGTGTTCATCCCTCTAGACCAGGTGGTCACATAGACTGTACTATAGTTATTCAGCTGTCGGTGACTAGTGTTACCTTTCCTCGCGAGCAGAATTTAGAATTGTGTAACAGTACATAATAGGTTAGGCATATATATGCTGATGGAATTCATTGCAGATTAGCTAAATATCTATCGTGAAGAATCGTTTGATACAGTCACAGAAATACTTATATAGCCCTTGAAAGGGTCATTTATTTTGTGACTAGAACGACCAAACATGTGCCATCCATTATACTAAATGATGAGATCTTAATTGTCGTTTTACTACTGTAGATTAATCAGCGAGAGTCTGCATGTGTCCTTAAGGTTGTGTATAAAGTTTATAGTTTGTTATACATGTACTCATTTTTTTATTCTAAGTCTTATAGTATTCGATGAATAGTTTAGAAAAAAATACTGACTGCCAATCTCGACGTCAAATTCGGATTTATGTCTAATGCTTCCGTTTCCAATGGCATCACCTGGTCACTTACTTAGTAACCGAATAATTCAGTCATTATATTTCGCTGCTCTACGTTGGCTCGACAGTGGGACAGTCGATCACGAGGAGGTACTGGATTATTCGATTTAATGGTCACAGGACGAAATATTCGAAAATAACTAACAAAATAAAAAATGATGCACTACAATGTTCATAAAATGAGCACAATTCGACAAAAAAAACCTATCAAAAAACTTCGCAATGTTCACATAAGGATATATATAATTGAGTCCATGACAAATTTGTCTGAGAATTTAAAACTGGCCAACAAATCATACAAGTATTTTGCTGAATATATTAATTTTGGTACTCATGCAATAAATCTTTCAAAATATTCTGCCATGTTTGAATTCAGAAATATTTATAAAAAGGTCACTTTTCAAAAACAGTTATCCGTATTAATTTAATACGAAATGTAAACGAGGCTCGTGAGAGCAAATATGTTTTTTTTTCTTCAGTAAGTCCTGTTTGAAATCCTCTAATTAGACTGAGCACGTTGCTGTATCATGTTTTTGGCTGAAAAGCCAACACAATTTTTAATGAGGAATTTAAATGAACTATATTGCTTATTAAAGTAATTTATAAGCTTCGGTGTAAATGTAAACCAAATAGAAGTAGACGGAATACGTAAATTTGTATAAAGAATCGGATTCGACCAATTCCCCCGAGATAGTAACAAGTTCGTTTTATCTGCCATCATTAAAGCTTGCTAATTGGTCATTAGTGTTACCATTCTCGTTTGAATGTTAAAGATAATGAGGAAAGATCTCAAATTGGGTATCAGAAACAAATTGAAACTTCACGTTTGTTTAATGGTGTTAAATTTATCTTCGAACTGTCTTCATTTTAATTATCCTTCAAAAATCTGGCCCTGGGATGAGCAAGTTACAAGTTCTTTAACGATTGTGTGCAGACTAATCTCGCTTTCATTTAATTTTGTCGGATTTAATTAAAAGTTATAGAATCATTAGTGAAAATTACGATCGGCACAAATTGGTAGCCAATTACGGTAATTTGGAAAAGTATTTTTGTGTCGGAAGCAGTTCTTACATTGTCAGCCATCTTTTTTATATTCTTTTTTAATCTATGAGAAAATTTCTAATGTAAAACTTTTACAAAAGGACAAAATTGTTTCTACTGACATGCAGAGCAAATTGTTGCAATTATCCCCAACCCCTTGACATGTGATGCAGTTAGCTACGAAATGAAATAAATTTAATGAAACGAATTAACCATTCTATTCTTCTGACAATGATATGCTATTGAATTCGTGTCAGAGAAAATTACATAGTGAATAATTTACTTTTCAATATGAACGAATTAATTTCCTGTAATTCGAAAAAGCAATAACGAACAGATCTTGAATACTTTGCTAAACCAATTACTCTCTGCATCTGATTGTTGTCTAAGTAAAATGAATATGTTCAGCGAGTACAGAAATAAATTCATTATAAAATAGTAAAACATAAGGTATTAACAAGTTAAGTTTTTTTGAAAAATAATTCGTAGTAAGTATTTGACAAACTTGGTTAATAACTGAGCGATATTTCAATTGATATGTGGACTATACATTATTTCTTATATTTTGATTCAGGCTTTCTTGTGTGTTCTATTCAAGAAAACAAATAGCAATGTTCATAAAAACTGCATGGAAAACGTACTAATACCATGCACATTTGTACTATATCAATGAGCAAAACTTTATAGAGTAAAAAGTTCTATATTCCTACATATGGAAAAAAAAATAAAACACGATTTAAAAGAGAAAATCTTAAGGTTAGAGCATAAAAAGAAAACAAAGTCAGGAAGTGAGCAACTAACGACTAGACTGGACTATAAAATATCATGGTTCAAGCCGACCAAATAAAAATGTGACGGTGCTAGACATGTTTGTGACTGCTTGAATCATCCCTTTCATTTTTCTTCTTACAAGCGTAGTATCCATAATGTTCAACATCACCGTAAAACAGAGAACGATATGAACCATATTAATGGTGAAACATTTAGGCAGCAACCATTTGATTTTCTGGGGGGGGGGGGGGGGGGGGGCTATGGTTTTTTTTGGAAAAAAAAGTTTGTTTCCAGTTTTTGGAGAAAAAATAATTTGTTTTTGATTCTGTGAAAAAAAAATTGTTTGTTTCACCCTCAGCTGCCACTATATGTAATGCTAAAATTGAAAGAAAAAAATTGTTTTCGACTTGTCGCGAAAAAAATAGATTGTTTTTCGCCGCAGGCGAAAAAAAAATTTGTCCAGAAAAAAAAACCATAGCCCCCCCCAGAAAATCAAATGGTTGCTGCCTTATGAATCAATTAAAAAGTTAATAGATATTCATGTAGACGTTACATCCGATGTATCGTGAAGCGATAATGTCGACTCTCTGCACGTCAACGAACCCTTACAACAACTTGTTGGTGGCAAGTTGTTGGGACCATTTGCAAATCAAAGTGTCAGTCCCTTATATACCAAACCTACTCTCATTTGCTACAATCCTTAATTTTCTGAACAGTCTTTTCTACCATATTGTGTCAATTTTTAATTTGTTTTCCTCTTAGATGTGTATGGACTATTTGCCGCTGGAAGTTTAAACAAGCAACGGTGCATCAATTAATCATGCCATCATCAGTAGTATGGTTGAAATGGATCCACATCTTGTTAGCTAAATTGTTCGCTTACCTACAGGAGTTCTATCTTTTTTCATCACCTCCATTACAGGTCTAGAGATTTGTCATCTTTGTTCATTAATAGTTACAAATGTAGATATATAAGATACAATTTAAAAATAAGCAGGTGTGGTATGATATCCAATAAAACAACTTTTCATCAGAGTAACAAAAGACATGAATGTAAGCATAAACAATAAGCAAAACTTACACAGTCTAGTCAGGTATAAATAGCTCGACATGTCAAAGTGGGATACAAATCTTCCAAGAAAACCTACGGCTAGATATAAGCACTTATCTGTTACAAAAGAGAGGTCAAAGATACCAGAGGTACATTCAAAGTCATAAGTCGATAAAAAATTGACAACGTCATGGTTAAAAACAAAAGGACCAACAGTCACAAAATAGTACACAAAATACAGTTAACATAGTACATACTCTAAAGACTGAGCAAGTATAGGTAACATATTGTTTGGCAAATTTCATCAATTTTTTTCAACAGTAACAATTCAAATTTACCGTCTTTTATTTCCGCCAAATTTACACTGAGACTAGTGTAACTGTGTTATAGTAGTCTCAGATTTACAGACCTGTGCATTAATCGATATATTGTTACATGTGTTGTCCTGAATATTTATGAGATATTTGTCACTAAACGTTAAAAACAACACTCAATCAACATACTTTTTCTTATAGTCATATCGTTTGGTATCTCAATAATATTTATGAATTGTAACGTCTATAGTAAAATCTATAGAAAGAGAAAAATTAAGTGCATGGAGGTCGGACTTTACCTTATTACATGGCTATATTATTGCATCAACCATTTGCCTTTTACAGACGATAAAAATTCTGGTCAATATCTAGTGACAACCGGTAAATTTTCAACGCACATCATTTCAAGTATTTAATAAATTCGTCTATGATAGTTTTGAATACAAAATAACAGAGCTTGTATGTAATTTATATTTCAACTATTCATCTATTTCGTTAGAAAAACTCATCATTTATCCAGTACACAGACTATGAAATATAAGTGGGGGTTCATTCAATTTTGGTTTTAATAACTAACTATAATGGAATGCAATTTAAAATAAAGTTTCTTCATCATTTAAAAGCTGTGTCTGGTAGAATACTGGAATTAGATTTATAACTTTGAATTAGCCTTCTTATTATAATAAATTCAAACTGTTTATGCCAATTTATTCTCAGTCAATATATTTATTCTGACATACGATCTCTAAATGTAAATATCTATTAAAAACTGATACGGGCATGAGGCGTCTTCTCCATTAATATAGCTTAATTAAATCACCTATACCCTCTATAATTGATTTCATTTCTTTGGACTTAATGGAAAGCTTTTTGTTGATATTTATGAAAATAGTCCATCAGACTCGTGTGTAATTGAGTTTAAACTTTAATTGAACAAATAATTACTTTACTTTACCGCGTGACATATAATATTAAACGGGTGTTGTGGGGATCCAAAAGGAAAACCCAAAAGGAAATATTTACCCATTATTTCCGCTGCTACTTTAGAAACTACGAAATTTAAGATTATTTAAATATTGAAGGCGTCTCTGATTAACTATAAAAATCCGCATAATGAAGCGTAATTTCAGTGTCCCGGCACAGTTCTAAGGACCTTATCCAAATAGAACTCATTAAGAATAAAAAGTCCCTCTTATGGGCTTATACTAACAACCAATTAAGGTCCATTGAAGAGGATGAATCTAGTTTATTAGAATCCGATTGCTAATCTATTCAAGTGTGTCAATATTAAACCATTCAAGACGAAATTTAATGAAAATTTACCAAACTTTATTTTTCTTTAAATAAGAGTGAATTGAAGTGATAGCATATTTGTTTCTGTAAACATGTACATACATACTATTCAAAAACCCTAATTATTTTGGCGTCGTTAACGCTATTCAAACTAGACATTATCCGAACATCCTATGCAAATTAGTTTCATTATGAAATTGAACATCGACATACACACGGGTTTTGCAATTACAAGTCCTGCCTATTAGCCAAGTTCTGATGGGCATGTTTGGGTTCTAAATATGTATGAGAAAGTTTTGGCATGGTATGGAGAAAATCATTTAATAAATTGTGTGTTTATTATGAGTGAGACACAAATGAAACCACGAAGAAATTTACGATTTAAGACTATAAACGCATTTCTCCCGAATTGTCTATTTTAACACATATATTAATGTTTAGTAACATTCACAACACTCACAAACACGTTGTTTTTGCCTTTATACAAAAATTTAAACGCAATGGAAAACATATCATTTAAATTACATGTATACTTTAACATTTAAAAGGATACCTGCATTCTGTATATGCATGTCCAAAGTCAGGAAATGATTTGTTTTGTCGTATTTTCTTCATGTCAGGGTATAATTAAGCTTGCGGTATTGGCATTTGTCCATTATTGAGGGCCGTAGAGTCACCTACAGTTGATCATACATCCACTTTTTAGACTCTGGTAGTATTGTCATATGCAATCATACCAAGTTCCCTTATCTTTGTATGACAAATCAGGTACATTTAAGACTTCAGGATTATGTTCTTCTTTCTCGTACACTCCGTTTCTCTGTTTGTGAGTGGGAAATTAACACATATTTATCTGGACAATTACAAATTAATCTTTTATATAGTTTCTTCTATGTTGTTCGACCCTGATCATGTAAGAGGTAAGAACTTTGGACTGGCACTGGAAATGAAGGAATATGATAAACAGGAATAGTCTGCTTACAGGCCACCTACGGCCCTCTTAACGAGAATTGTTGCAAACTTTTTTTAATTGCAGAGAGTTTAACACTCTCTACACGAGGCTTCGGCTAACATTGGACGTGGCTGTGTATTAATTATCCAAATGCATCGCTCGTTAGTATAAACACATCACTTAAACATAATGCTGGTAATGTTATTGATGGATAGTTGGATGAACGTCAACAAATTTTCTGGCCAGTTATTGGTCCGAACCGTCTTGGTCTGAACTTATATTGGTATTGAGTGAAAGCCGTGTCACCTTAGGAAGCATTACACAAATCCATGTTTATTTTCTTCAATCGATCCACCATTCTAGTCTATAAAAGAAGATGTGGTATGATTGCCAATGAGACAACTATCCACAAAAGACCAAAATGACACAGACATTAACAACTATAGGTCACCGTACGGCCTTCAACAATGAGCAAAGCCCATACCGCATAGTCAGCTATAAAATGCCCCGGTAAGACAATGTCTGTCTACTGAAGTATAACTAACCTCGTCAATAACATATATACTATTTTTAAGGCAAAAATAGGCTCGAACATAGAAATAAGAGGCTTTTTGATCATAAGCTCCCTTTTTTATATACACAGGTAAATTTTGTTCACGTGAATTTAACGTAAAATTAACGTGAATATCACGTGAATTTCAGGTTAATCGAGCTTGTATACGCGTAATTCACGTGAAACATTTCACGTGAATTTAATGTGAAATTCACGTAAACCGTATAAACTATAGTATTATACTATATGATTTTAATCTTTGAGAGAATTTTTCAAAATTGAAAATAGTAACTTCTTGAGTGTAATATAATTGTTTTATTACGCACTTGCAATGTATTAATGAATTAACAGTTTAGCATGTTGTGAGTTATTAACACCAGTGTAAATGATTAACATTTAAATGTGTTAATTAAATGTTTCAAGGAGCGTAAGGTGTTAATAACAGTGTTTGATGTGTATGACTTATGATTATCCATATTCAGTATCAAACTAGTTAAATATCTATTGCAAATTTTCTGTGTGACGGCAAAGTAAATGGAGAATACCTGTCAGTGATAATTTTTGGTAACAAAAAAAAATCTAAAAAAACTAAAAATCTAGTACTAGTAATTTGTAGTTGAACTTTCCACCCATTGCTGAGCACTTTAATATCTCTCATTAGATTACATATAGTTGAAAGTAACCAAAACCACATACGATTATATTGTCTAGCGCAATATTATACCGGTACTATCAGAGGCTGCATGAGATTGATATCTAATTCGTTTTAAATGTTGCGTCTTCTTATTTGTAGTTTAATTTTTTGTCCCGTACTTTGTCAGTATTTGACCTTGAAAGCCGTCAAACAAACCGGAAGCCAAACCTTTCAAGGTAACCATTATATTTCGTACCGACCGCAATTTTTAGGTGTACTGGATATTTTACGGAGAACCAAATTATTTCGTTAGTTACATAATAGCTTTGCTTTTTATCATAGTGTTTCACACAAAAAAGACAAAAAAACATATGGACGAAATATTAACCTCATAAATTATGTTTTGTATGACATTTCACAACTCTCGGTAGTTGGATACTCGTTAAAGCTCCCACGTTCAAGTAGAATATAAAATGTCCACAGAAATCGTTATCTACTCGCGACAGAAGGTGAATCTTTATATCACAAATACAATATATTTCCTAAAATCTAAATGTGTTGTCTTCTGATTCTTTTAATTAAGTGTTTTGTGTTAAATAAAGTGTTTAAGTTCTTCGGTCCATTAGATTGAGTTTAGTATTCCAATGGGAACCAATTGTGCCCCTTTAATAACAAACTTGTTTCTATACTGTTATGAAGCACAATGTATGTTTAAATTCAGTAAGGAACCGTATAAAATTCCATTTAATAAAGTTTTAGTTCTATATTTTTTTTGTTACCAAAAATAATCACTGACAGGTATTCTCCATTTACTTTGTTGTCACACAGAAAATTTGCAATAGATATTTAACTGTTCATAAATTCAAGAACACTCACCATAGGTATTTTATATATATATATTTCTTCGTTAAGTAATCAAGAATTCTCTACATATACTGCTATAATTTACATATAACTTACTTTGAATAAATCAAATATTAACAGGAATCACTGACCTTTTGTAGATTTAGATATTTCAGTGTAGCCTAGGAAACGACAAAATGGATGATTTTTGTTTCCCTTTTGGTTTTTTTTTTTTTTTCCTTTTTGGACGGCGATTTTCGTTTGGTTCTGTCTTGCGGTGTTCATATATTCCAATTTGTTGACTATGTCCGTGTCTGTAATCCTCGTTTTGGATTCCAATGAGCATAATCTATATATTACTAGATTAAAAATAGTCAGGGATTTCGTTGCCACAAATTACTTAAACCTTTACCAAATTCTTTAATAGATAAAAGATTGACCTTATTGTTGTAATGAAAATCTTACACCAAAAGTGTCTAAGGAATAGCTTCATGGGAATCAGCATTGTTGTTTTCATATGTTTAGAAGAGTCTATACACTAGTTTTATTTTAAAGTAAACTCGTCATAACTTTTGTTTTGTCCTACTGATAAAAGTATGAAAAGACTTAAATTAATTGTAAATGGCTTATGAGTTCAAAAATCATTTAAATCTATTACTTTTACATAAACGACTTCTAGTAGGTCGAAAATTGCACTTGCATCGTTTATTACTGTTATATTCAAGCTCACGTGCTCCTTAGTTCTGTCAAATAGTCCTACATACCCTTCTTTGGCTTTTCCTAAATAACGGAAGATGTAAAAACCAGCAGCTTATTCCGCTTAACTGTATAATTTTCCTACCCCGGTTAACGGTTTTACTTAAATGTATTTATAATAGAATAAACGTTTTGTGCAATTAGAATGATGGTTATGTTAAGTTCTGTGGATTATTATAAAATTGAAAATGTTAATGATAAAAACTTAATCAGGCAAAGGGTAATCGAACATACTGTAAAAATATGTTGAAAAGGCTTAAATCATCAGACCGAAAAACAGAACATTTGTCCATTCAGCATCCTTAAAAGCCAAAAGACACTTAATACAGATCTGAGAATACTCGCAGATACTGACAGCTAGTTCAAAGCTAATAGCAACTTATTAAAAAAAAACATGCATCTAAGACTAAAATATCAATCTGTTCACATCCAACATCCTATGGATTTAGGATAAAGACGTTCTTATCAGTCAGTCAGAGAATATTAAGTTGTTGTTGTTTGTTTCAGTATTACATATTTGTTTTTTATTCTTTATTTTGTACATGAATTAGTTCGTAAGTTTTCTTGTTTGAATTGGTTTACATTTTTCATTTCAGGGTCTATCAAAGCTATACACGGTATTAGCTTTGGTCCTTTTTGAAGGCAATACGGTTAATTTTTGTGTCATTTGGTCACTTGAGGAGATTTGTCTCATTGGCATTCATACCACAATTTTTTTTTTTATATAAAACTTCATTTGTTTTCGTAAATAATCAACCCAATTCGCACCTAAATTTAACAGCTAAGCATTAAGTCATTAGCAATTACCAATGAATTTTATAAGTTGAACACTAGTCTTAACACCAACACTATTGTTACGTTAAGACATGACCGAGATTTTCTTGCGACAACCTATTCTATTCTTTATTTTCTTGCGACAATACAGTTTATCAGTATAATATGCATAAATATACAGTTTACAAGTTGTATAGCGTTAACATACACATAAATAACAAACGTCAGAAATATCAGTCACATATTATACAGTTTGTGAGTTTCAGACTACATATAATAAACATAGGTCTTAAATATTATTCCTGCACTAAAATGCATAGAGTAAGTACTTTCCTAAATTACACAGTTCCTTAGTGTTTTCAGCAGAAAGCAATTGTACTAATCTATAAGTTGACGGTCTAGTCCAATAATACATGTATTTCTTGATAAACTTCTAACGTATATCATTATAATTTGTACATTGTAAAATAAAATGAAGTTCATCCTCTACTACATTTTTATCACACATAATACACATTCTACTATTTCTACTTATTCCATAAAAACGACCAGTTTCAATGCATAGATTATGTGAGGACAGGAGAATTCTCGTTATCCACTTACGAGCTATTACAGGAATACATTTTTGTAAATAAAACTGTAATTGTACATTTGACACAATATGATTATATATTCTACACTTTGGTGATGTTTCAAGCATGAAATGCAACTCTTGTTTAGCTTGGTCATATATTCGTTGTTTGGTTTATACTTTCTACCGATTAAAGTCACTGGAAATTGCTAATGACTTAATGTTTCACTGGAAAACTATAAACCCAAATAACATTTGACTTGGTAAAAAAAATATGAATGTTGTCAAATTGCTTACCTAAAATAAATTATGTGAGTAAAAGTAATAGAGTAAAGCAATATATGTACCAAAAAAATCCCTGTAAGTTTTACCCTTTATTTTAAACGGCGACAAGTCAGGTGCCTGTAATCGTTCTGTAATTAGTGATTGTCGTTAGTTTCTGTGTAGCATGTCTGTTTACCGTTTATTATTTTGTACATAAATTAGGCCGTAATTTTACTCGTTTGAATTGGTTTACATTTGTCATTTTGGAGCCATTAAAGCTATATATATGCAATACTAGCTTTGTTCCTTTTTTAAGGCAGTACGATGACGTATACTTGTTAATTTCTGTATAATTTGGTCACTTGTAGAGAGTTGTCTCATTGGCAACCATACCACATTTTCTTTTCTTTTTAGCTATATAAAACTTCAATTGTTTTTAGTAAAAAAAATCAACACATTTGCTTATAAAGTAATTCGCACCTAAATTGAACAACTTGACATGTCTAGTGATTTTTATAAATTGAACACTTAACACCAACAAAAATTGTTACTTTAAGACATGATCGAGATTTTCTATTTATAAACCTGCTTTGAAAAAAAAGCATGTGTGTGTAAAACTTCATTTGTTTTCGTAAAAAATCAACACATTGTCTTATAAAGTAAATCACACCTAAAGCAGGTGTATAGCAAGAAAATCTCGGTCATGTCTTCTTACTAAAATAAATTGTTTTTATTAAGTGTTCAACTTATTAAAGTCAATGGAAATTGCCAATGACTTAATGTTATAGCTGTAAAATTTCACTTGAAAATTGTAAAACCAAATAACATTTGAATTGGTAAAAAAAAACGAAGGTTGTCAAATTGCTGACTCACCACATAAATATAATGTTGCTTAGTTACGTACCATAAATAATGTAAGAAAAAGTAATACTTGTTGATTAAAGTCATGTCTGTACCAAAAAGTCCTGAAAGTTGGACACGGCTACAAGTCAGCAGCCAGTTGTCGTGTGTTGCGGTTGAACATATTTGTTTTTTGTTCATTTTTTTAAACTTAAATCAGGCCGTAAGTTTTCTCGTTTGAATTGTTTTGAATTCCTCATTTCGGGGTCTTTTGTAACCGAATACATGCGGTATGGGCTTTGTTCATTGTAGAATTCGAAGGCCGTACGGTGATCTATAGTTTTAAATTTCTGTTTTATTTGGTTACTTGTGGAGAGTTGTCTCATTGGCAATCATTACCTTAGCTGTATTTGGCAAAACTTTTAGGAATTTTGGTCATCAATGCTCTTCAACTTTGTACTTTATTTGGCCTTTGTAACTTTTTTGGATTCGAGCGTCACTGATGAGTCTTTTGTAGACGAAACGCGCGTCTGGCGTAAACACAAAATTTAATCCTGGTATCTATGATAAGTTTGTATACCACATCATCTGTTTTATTATGTTATATCAAACTTCATTTATTTTCGTAAAAAATTAACATAAAGTAATTCACACCTAAAGCAGGTGTAAAGCAAGAAAATCTCGGTCAATGTCTTATTACAAAAAATGTTGGTGTTCAACTTATTAAAGTCAATGGAAATTACCAATGACTTAATGTTTAGCTGTTAAATTTCAAATTAAAAACTATAAAAACCGATAACATTTGTATTGGTATTAAGAAATAAAGGTTGTCGCACAGTCGGTCATATATAATATTGCTTACCTTACAAAAATGACGTAAGTAAAAGTAAAAGAGTAAAGCAATGTATGTACCAAACATTCCTGTAAGTTTTACCCTTTATTGAATACGGCGACAAGTCTGGTGCCTGTAATTCAGTGGTTGTCGTTAGTTTCTGTGTAACATTTGTGTTTTTCGTTCATTTTTTGTACATTTATTAGGCCGTTCGTTTTTCTCGTTTGAATTGTTTTACATTTGTCATTTTATAGCTGACTATGTGGTATGGGCTTTGCTCATCGTGGAATGCCTAACGGTGATATATAGATTTAATTTCTCTGTCATTTTGTTACTTGTGGAGAGCTGTCTCATATCACATCTTCTGTTTTATATTTTAAAATTTTCTAATTTTGTCTATTAGATTTACAAAAATTCTGTCCTCAGTGAAAGAGGGTTTTCAGATATATACTGCGAAACTGTTTACTCGCGTAGAAAACTGTTATGAACTTTTGGATAATATTTAATCTCGTTCTTTCTTTGAAATTAATACTATCAAAACGTTTGATAACCATTATACCACAATTACCCATGTGAAATTGACAACTCGTCTTAAAGAAATAATCCTTTTCTAAAATGAAAATGGTAGCATACGCTATAAATTTATTGCCGTGTGATACCATACGGCATATCTTGTTAATAGTGATCAAAAAGGTAAATCATGTTACTCAGAGGAACAAGTGATCAGTGTGCTGGAGTTTCTTATATACAATCTATTTGTTGAATTTGGAGGTAGACTTTTTTTCAAAATATTGTTGACTTTCCCATAGGAACAAACTGGGCGCCTCTGTTTGCAGACCTCTCCATATTTTTATACGAGTTGGAGTTTCTTCAGACACTTGTAAAAACAATGAAATTAAAGAACACAGTTTATTTAATATCACAGTTGGAAATATTGATGATGCTCTTTCCATTAACAATCCAAACTTTTCTGCTGCGTTTCATAAATATATCCTCCAGAACTGGAAATTAAAAAAAAAAAAACAGACACGGCTTCCTTCGCCGCATTCGTGTCTTAAACTTATACCTCGAATTTGACATAAGCGGTCATCTTAGTACCAGAATCTATGACAAACGAAGCGATTTAGATTTTGGAAATATATAAATCTCCCTTCTTAGCAGCAATAAACAAACTCCACCTGAATATGGGATAAACATTTCCCAATTCATCCGGTATCAAAGAGATAGCAGCCGCTACTCAGACTTGTAACAGTCACCATTCTTCGAGCAGAAAGTTGATGAACCAGTGTTAAGTCAAAGGTTTTTTTCCTAAAAAGTTAACCAGAAGATACCAATACGTTGTTGATAAATATTCCGTATCAACATCACAAATAATACATGATGATCTTGAAATATAGATTATAGGTACTGACGTGTTGATCATTATAATTACGTATCATACAAGAAGTGTTCTTTTCTTATTTGTCTTAGTGTATTTTTTTAACTTTAATGTTTATATAAAAAAAGAAGATGTGGTATGAATGCCAATGGAGCAACTCTCCACAAGAACCCCAGTGACACAGAAATTAACAACTATAGGTCATCGTACGGACTTCAACAATGCACAAAGCCCATACCGCATAATCAGTTATAAAAGGCCCCGATATGACAAATGCAAAAAAAAAATCAAACGAGAAAACTACCGGCATAATTTATTTACAAAAACTGAACGAACAAAAATATGTAACACATCTACAATTGACAATCACTGAATTACAGGCTCCTGACTTGGGACATGCACATACATAAATAATGTGGCGAGATTAGTCCATTTTTGGTACTATACTTTTGGTGTGGTTTTAATGTATTCCTGTCATGTAATGGATCATTTCAGTGTTATATTTAACATTGCTATAAAATTGTGAGGTTTGGCTACCCACAAAACTAGGTTCAACCCACCATTTGTTTTCTTAAAATGTCCTGTACCAAGATAGGAACATGACCATCGTTTTATTATAGTTCGTTTCTGTCTGTGTTATATATAGTGTTGTGTTTCTGTTGTGTCGTAGTTCTCCTCTTATATTTGATGTGTTTCCCTGAGTTTTAGTTTGTAACCCGGATTTGTTTGTTTTTTCTTAATCGAATTATGAATTTTGAACAGCGGTATACTACTGTTGCCTTTATTCGGCATTTATACAACCTGCCATTGTGTTACTGAGCTATAATGGATTTTTTGTATGCTTGTCTTTTTATTTTTGCTTATGTACGTGTCTTTAAAAATCTATATGCCATGTTGTTTTTCTTTGTTGAAATATTGATCTGTTTTATAGTGATAAAGATTATAAGCAATAGTTACTACTGTTTCCAAATTCATGACATTTTAACCTTTTATTTCTGTTTGGTTTGCTTACACGTTGTTGTCAATATAATGGAAATCTTTGTGACTGTCATACAAGTGAGAAATTTATCTACCTTTTAAACCAGGTTTAACCCACCATTTTCTGCATACAGAAATGTCTGTACCAAGTAAGGAGTATGACAGTTGTTTGCTATTCGTTTGATGCGATTTAGCTTTTGATTTTGCCATATTATCAATTTTGTAAAAGAATATTGTTTTTAATTTTCCTTGGAGTTTAGTATTTTTGTTATTTTACTTTTTATTGCCACATAATCTCTCTGTTCTATGTATACTTTCCCATCGCCCCGTTTCTATTGGAATACTTAAAATTCGACGTCCTTAACTTTGTTACCCGGCTTCTGTTCTGTTTATATAATCTTACCCAATACCTTTCAAATCGAAAATCTTTTTCAATGCAGATTTTTCATAAAATTATCCAATATATGAACTTTATAAATTACTTAACCACCAGTTAAAAAACTGATAACACAATATTCGATCACGATAACTTTTTATTACAAAAACCAATCTGACTCGTGAATATATAAATATGATTAGTAGTTATTTAATATTGATTCCTATTTTTTTTTAAACCACTTATTAATATTTTTATCATTCTTCCATAGAGATAACATCAATCGGTGCAAAGCAGTTCTGTACTAATTGTTTTTTTTGTAAAATTTAACACTAATAGTAAATCATTCTCATCTAGACCAAATCTCCAAAGAAAATCTTTGTATCACCTCATACACAATTAAACTATGTGGTATAACTTCATTCAATATTTAAAAAGTACCCGTTCAATAACTTTCAAATTCTCATATAACCATATAATCCTCATGCAAGAGAGTTGGTGTTATCGGATAATGAAATAACTTTGTTGTATATCTACCGAAATAGACAAACAACATGTAGTCTTCAAAGCACAACATTAAATACTAAAGACTGATATCACGAACCCCGCCATAAAACTGGCGTGATCTCAGATGTCAACGAAGGTTCAGCGGATCCTTCCTATTCCATATAAGATACCGTCGGGTTACTACTCTAAATGACTTTAAAAAATATCAAGTGATTAGGCACCTCATTTCACTCTTATCTAACCTCAGACATAACCAATTTCGTAAACCATCGATTTTGTAAATTTGATGAAACTTAACCGATTAACCGATTGGGAAACTTTGAAATTGAAACATGTTTTCATTTTAAATTATCTAAAAGTCTGTTCCGGTATAAACAACACGTACATAGGAAAAAATATAAAGCATAAACATTTAATACTAAAGCAAGAGCAACATGAACCTCTTTTAAACAAAACCTGTTGTGATCTAGGTTTATCCTCTTGAAGGTTAAGCAGTTCCTGCTCCAAATTGATTAAAAGATGTTTGATAGAAGCTGTGACAATCGCTGGTTAAGAAGTATATAGGATTTACAAATCAAGATCACAAACAAACCTTTTAATCCACAACAGTTGACAAAATGGTTTACAGATACGTAAAGAAAACAACGATGAAACAAAGTTGGAATCGGTCTGAAATTCTTAGAAGTCTGTATTAATAGGTCATCTAGTTTGTTTGACTTTACAGAATGTATTAATTGAGAAATACTGTTCAATTATAAAGTTTGTTTGAACATAAGCTAATAACGGCAATCAATCCATTATATATCATACAATTTCCAACTTGTAATTATAATTATAGCTTTTAATAAAAATATAGAAACTAATTTTAAATTTGCTTTACGTTCATCAAACCCGGTCATTAGATAAAACATAATTATTGACATCACAAAGAAAATGTGCTATTGTTAATAAATCAGAAATTTCATTTAAAAGCCCAATCTTCTTGCAAAAATCAAACTGTATGTCTTTTAAGTTAAGTGCTTTTCGATCGCTTAAGTGATATTGAACGTGCTACAAAGTTTTTAGCAAGAGAACAGATATTGTGCATTACCTGATGTCATTATTGCTTTAGGCAAATGGGGACCAGATTTGGGTAACAATCTTCAGTTTTAAACTGTTTGTTGCAGTTTTAAAAGATAAAGTGACAACTAGAGCGAAGGAACTTCCTTTTAAGCAATTCCGTTTTTTAAATCTTCATCTCAAATGCATTTACAACTGTCAATCTTCTGTTAATCCTTTCTACACCTCCGTGCTTTCACATCGTCATAACGAGGCACATAAAGGGACAATCGTGATGTTGTTTGACAATTAACAATTTTCAGTTTTACTTTAAAGTTAATTTAATTTAACCTTTAGATAATTAGATTTTGAGTTAATTTACCGTGAGTTAATCTTTAAGTTTAGTTATTTTATCTATGTAAATGGTGCCAGTATCTTGTAAGCAAGAGTTCCCCATTTGCAGCAGTAATGTAACTTTTAGAAACACTATTAGCTTTAATGTAAAGTTTGTGTAACAATGCTTTTTTTAATTAAACTATCCAACATTAAAATTATCATCGGTAAAGTTACAAAATATGTAATTGATCTAAAACATTAAAATGCTGTTTATAAAGCACTTCGACTAATGACTATGTCTCATCGAATCACCAATAACACTTTTTGATGATAATTGCATTTCATATTATTAAAATGTTTGTAAGCCGCTTTTCTGGGAAAACCAATATCTGTAGAACTAAGTAGAACGTATTCAGGATTTAGGAACGCTTGGCATTATGGACATCAAACGATATGGACTCAGAAGTTCACAAATACATTTTAGAGCTTTAACAAATACTGCAATAATAGAATTTTATTTATATATGCATCCGCACATTCAATTTGCTTCTCGGTTGCATTTTGGTGTCTTTAATCTAATGTGCAGATTTATTTATTCTCGGTTTTTTTAAATATAATACCCAGTTTACGGTAACTGATTTTCGACCATATTTACACTGTTTGGTCTTAATATCAACGAATCTCCTTGCATTTTGATATGTGAGCAAAATCGAACTTCCTTATATAAATGCCAGACTACGAATGAGAACCGAAAGTAACATATTCAAGAATACCACAGGTACCTGGATTCGACATAAACTACACCAACAGTATAGAAATAGGTAAACATTTAACCCACTGTCCCCCAATAAGGATTTCATTTGTTTGGATGTGCTGATTGTATTACATCGCAGACATTAAATTCAATGATTTTGTTTGGATGTCGCATTTCTACAAATTCCGCATGGGCCTGTTTGCGACATGTCGTAAATGATATTTTCTAACAAACCCAAAACTCCCTGTATGTTTGGCTTTTTTTCAGTGGCAGCACAACCTCTCCATTCCTTCTTTCACTCTATCTTTATTTCATATCCTTAAAATTGGTATGATATTACATCGTTCTTATCTTCTAATAAATCAGGAAATCGTGTTCTTCTCTGAATTACCAAGCAAAATTATTTGAATCTTCTTGGGATTGATGACCCTCCATGACTGATACTCATTTAACAAGGATAAACGGTGTCCCTTTTCATAAATCATTTTGTATTGTTGATTGGATGAAAACATTTAAGCATTTGTTTTCATAAAATCTTTTAAAAAATCAAATCTTCATCCTAGCTCTTACCTGAAACTGCATGGTCGATTTAAACCAAACTTGGCATGGTAATATATCTAAGCTCCTGTATGTAAATTCTTCAACTAGTTCCGGTCATATGAAAGACAAATGTCTGGACTGGAAGCCGCGACATTTTCTTTTGATTGGTCTATTCTTAATAAATCTTCGACACTGAAACTACGAAACTGTTTTGAATACAAGGGACTAATGGTAATTGGTGGTTGAACCCTCTACGAACGGTCTTCATAAATTGTTTATCGGTGGATAAACGTGGCGGGATTTGCAGAAAATTGCCCAGATGAACCCTATAGAAATTCGCATTTTCATAATCTCGACCACTTTGAATCGATTTAGTTGGAACTCATGTAGAATGATTTATTCGAAATACTGTGGATTTTATATCCCAGGCACAAATACCCTAAGCCGTATTTGGCACAAAGTTTTGGAATTTTGGGTCATAAATGCTCTTCAACTTTGTACTTGTTTGGCTTTCTGACTATTTTAATCTGAGCGTCACTATGTCTTATGTAGACGCGCGTCTTGCGTATCAAATTATAATAAGCCTGGTACCTTTGATACCTAATTTAATCATTTCTTTGAATCGAGTTAAAAATATGGTTGACGTTAGGGATTCTGAGTGGCCGATTTTCGTTCTCAGCTGAAACTACGAATTGAATGTTTTGAAACTTCATTGGTTTGATAATAACCTCTGCGAATGACCTTTGTTTAAGATTACTCGGGTGGTTAACATTGCAACATTGTCAGGGATAGTTCTAATTGAAAAACTTTAAGGAAATCACATGTTGATTTTTTTCTGAAATTTTAATATGATTTGAAATAAAGTAGTCATAAATAATATATTAAATAAAGTCACAGCCACAGCCACAGCCAAAGCCATACCAATAGAAACTAACTGTGCACTGTGACAAGACTTGCAAATTGCTTTATAGATAATCACTATATCGCATAGGCGACAGGCAGTCTATATCGCCAATTTTGTATATATCCATATCACTGATGATTCTCTAAGTTTGTAAAAACATAGTTCTGTGATGGTTGAAAAGTCATACCTCGCACGTAAACACCATAAGAAGAGCCCAATGAATGAATGGTATTTAGATAAAGGCAACAGTAGTTTACCGCTGTTCAAAAGTCACAAAGCGGTTGAGAGAAAACAAAAGGGAAGCACATCAGCTATAAGAGGCTTACAAAGAAACAACAGAAACACTGAAGTGCAGCAAAAAAACAAACGACAATGCAACGTATTTAGAAACGAAATATTAGATAACAACTGCCATATTCATGACTTGTACAGGACATGGTAAACGCCACAAGAAACGCTCAATGAATGCATGACATTTTCAATATAACATAAAATTGGGAATGGAAATGGGGAATGTGTCAAAGAGACAACAACCCGACCTTAGAAAAGACAACAGCAGAAGGTCACCAACAGGTCTTCAATGCAGCGAGAAATTCCCGTACCCGGAGGCGTCCTTCAGCTGGCCCCTTAACAAATATATATATACTAGTTCAGTGATAATGAACGCCATACTAAACTCCAAATTTACACAAGAAACTAAAATTAAAAATAATACAGACTAACAAAGGCCAGAGGCTCCTGACTTGGGACAGGCGCAAAAATGCGGCGGGGTTAAACATGTTTATGAGATCTCAACCCTCCCCCTATACCTCTAGCCATAAATAATTCTGAAAACTGCATTTTGAATTACATAAGCTTAAACTGGGGTCTTCCGACTCCATTTAACCCGACAGGTCTGAAGAAGGAATCATTCATTCAATTTACAGTTTTGTAAACACATGTGGTATATAAAATGATTTTTAATGTCCGTTAAGATATGTGGAGGCTATTTTCCAATATACTGCTGAAAAACAACAATGTGATTTGTGTCCTCTGTCTAACTATGATAAGCATAACTATGATAATTAATTAAAAACTAGGTCAACCATATCGATACTTTGATATGATAGTTAACTACACAAATCTGAAAGCTGAAAATGGATCATAAACATGAAATTGTATGTTTAGTACCAGGCGTAATTAAGTTAATAAATAGAAGAGTAAAACGATTTGTAAATAATCATTACATAAGTAAATACAAAATATTCAGTATAACACTTGAAAGTAGTATTGAAAAGAAAGGAATACTATTTTCGGTGATACATGGCCTTAATGAGGTAAAATTGGTCTATCAAGAACTTGACTCATATGAGTTTCGAATACTCCTTATCAATCTATGTGCCTTAATATATATATATATATATATATTTAAGGACAAAGAACGAACAGAAAAATAAGTTGGAGTCCAATGGTAATGCTAAGGTGAAATGAAACGAAGCTCGCATGTAGAATATATTAACTAATCAATTTCATTAATATATAAAATTTGCATTGACAATCAGCTAAAATTTGTACAGATAGCCTTTTCTCTATGAATTGTGACATCATTTAGCCATAAAAAAGGAGTAGTAAAGTTTAGAAAGACTTGTATCAAGTCAGTATTGGGGTGTAAATGTGGGGACTAGTAACATGTTATCAGCGAAAAGGCGATTTTTATCTGAACAGAAATGAAAAGACTGAATAATTTATATAGTGCTGTTCCAGTCATATTTCAGGCTTGAACATGTTTATTACGTCAATTTCTTTACTATTTATATACTAATTTGCAGTCAATTGAGAATTGTTCAGAATATATTTAAACGTTGTTTTTCTTACCTAAACAATTAAATACGAATCTTCACGAAAAATGATTAAAAGTACTAAAATGACTGCAAGAGTTGTTCCTAAGGTACCACTCCACATATCTGAAAAATCCACAGGGACCAAAACGCGAGACTAAACAACTGTGATGTGCTACATAAACATAAAGTTTTCGCAAGGAAACAGCTGTAATTTTACGGAAAATCTTTAAAAATCTTATCGTTTATATAAGGAGTAGACCCTTTTGGACCACCTGAGATCATCCGCAGTTTTTGGTGGGGTTCTTGTTTATCAATCTTTAACTGTTGTTTGTCTATTAGTCGTTTTTTGTTTTTTGTTTTTTTTTTGTTCATGGAGTAATCAGATTGTTTACGACTTATAAGTTTGAATATCCCTTTGTTCTTGATCATGTAAGGTCTCAAACTAATCAACTTCATATTTTTAATTACATTTTAAGTAAAGCGCTGAATTTTCAACCTATAGCGATATCATATCTTTATGGTTATAGTTTATATCGTCCTTGATACAGTCTTTAACAGCTCGACAGTATTATCACTCTCAGATCGTTTCCATCCGTTTAAAGTTTAAAGCCAGGTTTCAATCATTCACATGTACATAGTTTACAGCGGATATGACTAAGAAGTTACTTTATTTTTTTTGTTTTACTACGTTACAGTCTGAAAAAAAAGCGTTTTAAATTGTGATGACCTGTAGTTGAGATGATATATACATAGTGTTTTGCTTATAAATTAGTTTGCTTATAAATTAATGTCACATTGCCATATACGCTGAATCCATTAGTCATTAGTAATTTTTAGAACTCGTAATGAAATTCTTAAGGTTTATTTCAGAAGATAGTTCTGCACACAGTTTGTATGACCTTTAAATGCAATTGATACCTGTAGTCTTTATATATCTTTATTTTTATGTCAAGATATTTCCGATTATTATTCTAACGAAATCAAGTAATATTGTTTCGTAATTTCCTAAAAAGTTAGAAAATATACGTTTTCAAACGTTCTTACTAACCTTCTACCAACTGGTCTAATCATTCTAAGGCAATATCAATCGCTAATGAAAAATGCTTTAATTAGCTCTGCGATAATTACATGCGATAAAATACCCTGCAAATTGATGTTATTACAATTATAGTTATTCCCCTTATTCATACAAATAATGAAATTCCAATTTTCAGTAATTAAATATTGATTAGAATACGAAGAGACTGAATGAGGATCAGAGAAGGGACTTTATTATATCTGTCTTTTAATACTTCAACACATATTATACATAGAAAGAATTACCCATTCTCTCCAAAAAATGGAAAGGTATTTAGTTAACTTTCTTCTACATGTACGTGCTCCTTACGTAATAATAAAGCAAACAAATGCAATATATGAAAACAAATTAGAAAGTTCATTAAAAGATATGCCTATCTCTGGAATATTTTGATTATTTCTGTCTTCCTTGATGATTACGATAGACGATCACATGAGGTAACCAAAACAACTACATTGACGTTATATTGGTACCTTTTTTTACATCCTACATACTTCCATCTGGATGTATTAAATATGTCTGTTTCAAAAATCCATTGTTTATCTTAAGCTTTTTTTTAGAAACTAGCGATACATTACAAATGGTTACTGCGAGAGGTTTTTGTTAGAAAAATATATGTTTATTATTGGGACTAAGTACTAGTAGATTGTAGAAATATGGAGATGTGGTATGATCGCCAATGAAACTATTATTTTGGTGGAGAGTTGACTCATTGACAAGCATACCACATCTCCGGTTTTTTTTATACCCACCTGAGCCAAATGAAATAGATCAAAGCCTCCATATGTCACAATACTCCTTCAGCAAGGAACCAAAACAGACCTTATGATAAGCTATAAAATGCGCCTTAAAAAAATCAAACGAAAAAAAAACAACGACCTGATGTATGAACAGATAATAAACAAAAACAGATATGAAAGAAAGAAACCAATGACAACTACTGAATTGGGACAGACACATACAGAATGTGACAGGGTTGAACATGTTTGTGCGCGCTCGACCCTTCACCTAATCTGGGACTAGGTATAACAGCACAACACATGAAAAAACTGAAAAAATCTGTCGAAAAAGACTTGTCCAATCATATCGACATAAAGTTAAAAGTAAAACAACTAACAAAAAGAAAATAAATTCATCATAGATACCAGGATTAAATTTTGTATTTACGCCAGACGCGCGTTTCGTCTACAAAAGACTCATCAGTGACGCTCAAATCCAAAAAAGTTAAAATGGCCAAATAAAGCGATGGAGTTGGAGAGCATTGAGGACCAAGATTCCTAAAAGTTTTGCCATATAAAGCTAAGGTAATCTATTCCTGATGTAATAAAGCCTTAGTATTTCAAATATTCAAAATTTTTGTAAACAGATAATTTATAAATAAAGTGATTACTTTGCCTTAAAATGTGCCATACCGGAAAACTTAGAACAGGTTGCTCATATGAACATAGAATAATTATTCTGGTATATTGTTGTTGGTAGACGGTTCGTTTCCGAGGGTTTCTCCAACCCACGAGTCGTTATTCCTGTGCTGACATGAAATAGAATTGCTACGGTCATTTCCTTTATATTTTCTGATCCTTAATTGTGAAAAACATTTGAAACACAATAAGTTTTTATCTATTATAGGCATACCACGTCCACTCTGCTTTTATTAGATGTATATCTTTTTGTAACCATCTGATGATATAAGCCTTTTTCAACTGATTTTTATAGTAGTTTCTTGTGTTGTAATTTTACACCACAGTCCCAGGTAAGGGGGAGGGTTGGGATCTCGCTAGGATGTGTAACCCCGTCACATTCTGTATGTATGTGCCTGTCCAAAGTCAGGAGCCTGTAATTCAGTGGTTGTCGTTTGTTGCTGTGTTGCATATTTGTTTTCGTTCATTTTTGTACCGATATTAGCCCGTTAGTTATCTCGTTTGAATTTTTGCATTTTAGATTTCGAGCCCTTTTAATAGCTGATTATGCGGTATGGGCTTTACTCATTGCCAATAACCATACGGTGATTTATAGCCGTTAATTTCTGGGTCACTTGGTATCTTGTGGGAAGTTGTCTGATTGGCAATCGTACCACATCTTTTTTTTTTATATATAGCCTTGATCAGATTTAGTACAATGTTTTGAAACTTTTGGTTTTTAATGCTGTTCTTACTTATCATCAAACGCAACAAAAATACCGATCTCTGCGGAAACTTCAAGTCGGAAAGTCGCTTGTCAAATGGCAAAATTAAAAGCTCGAACACATTAAAGGATCACTCAGTGAATGGCCTTTCAACTGTTTTAGCGTCACTAATGAGTATTATGTAGACGAAACGCGTGATGGGTATACTATAGTTTCACCCTGGTATCTTTGATTAATTTTCATTGTAAACATGTTTGGGGTTTCTCGCTGCCTTGAAGACTCATTGTTGACCTTCGGCTGTTCTCTGCTCTTTGGTCGGGTTGTTGTCTCTTATTCCCAATTTTCATTCTCAATTTTATTTTAAACTCGATTTAAATTCTGATGTTTCAGCAAAATTTTGGTTTCACTCAACATGTGTGGATTCGAGTTTAAAAAAAAACAATATTACAGATCCAGCAAGAATATAATTAAAATTTAATGTATCACGACTTAGATGAACTTTTAAATGGTCATATCTAAATTGTATTTCGAATACATTCAATCTGAATGTGGACGCTATTTACGTCAACGTGCTAGATAAAAATTCTGTCACTTTCAGCATACTCTCCGCTGCCATTGGCAGTTTATATTTCCAAAAGGTCCCCATCCGACCTACCTTCCAGAATCTATTAAATACAATTTATCCTTAAGTTAAAAAAAAATACCAAAATCTAGTTTGTACATTTCACTAATCAACTTCATATTCAGTCCATTTATTGGAATCGTTTTTACAAAGTTTTTTTTCTGGATTGTTTAATATTGAATTGATCGAAACAAACCAATTTAACATCACTAAATGCTGACTGATGTACCTGTTCTTTCAAGATTCATATTTTTAATTAAAAACTTTTCAGTTGATGTCATGTCATCAGTAGCATCCTTTAACTTTATTCGCATTTTTTGCCTGGCGAATTTAATGATTTAGATTTGAAATATGGCGTAGACACTGCTTCATTGACATATGCCTTAAGGTACTATCTAAATGTATACATTTTTGGTATCTATTTCAAATATTTGTGTCCCACATACATTGAACTTGGACTGTTAATGGCTAGATCATTACACCACATATACCATAAGAAAATTAAATCCAGCATTAGAACATATGAACTAATACATTACAACCAAGTCAACTGATCGAAGATCAGTATAGTCTTTTCAAATAGTGATGAATAGTACACGGTGCCTATATATACCGATTTATTTTTAGTCCCCACCTGATTGGTATTTTTTGTCGTTATAAATTGTTAGCGCCTTACGTGTATGTTTTATGTTGCCAGAAAGCGATATGCAGCAAGCAAACACAGAAAGGAATACAAATAAAAAAAATTCTTGCAATATTTAACTTATAAAAAAATGAATTATCAGGTTGATGCAATATCTCAGAAGTCCTGAAGAATAATACCTGCAATGTGCATACGTGACGGTGATCTAAGAATAGAACATACATATAGTATCAAATGAAAATAAAACTTTATGAATTTCATGGTCCGAACCGTTTTTCACCTTTACCAGGAACACTCAAAACCAAGCATCCATAAGCCAAAAATATATACTAGTATGCCAATGTCCAAAAGAAAGTTTAAAAGAATGGCAAAGTATAAGGTCCTCTTTCACTGAGTGAGATTGAACCTTAGTTTCTTAATAAATTCTTAATTTATGACCGAGAATTAAGAGAAAGTATGGTTTGAATCATGTCAGTACCGAAGCACTGGCTACTGAGCTAATGATACTCGGACTGACTATTAATATATGCCAATTGCTTTATTGTAATTACAGCAGTCTTCACTAATAACCTACTCGATACCTCTGAAATCTGATACGACTCTTAATAACCGCTTAACATCTGTTTCATGCAGAATTCATTAGGTCCATTTAGAATTAATTTAAAGGTGTTTTAAGTGATATTATTTCATAAATATAATTTCATTGATCCTCCATATAGATCAACAGCTTGCAAGCTGACTATATTAATGATGAACATTTAAGTGAAAAGACCGTGATATACCGTTTAAATAATATCAATAATATTTCAAGTACATATTTCTGTAGAAAAATGATAAAATAAGATATTCATTTAGGACCTAAATACGGTATAAAATCACTTTAAAAACAATTAACTTCAGGTATTTATAAATAAAAAATACATTTGTTTCGAAGGAAATTTCTACAAACTGAACACAATCAGATCAACACCTCTTTAGAAATTAATTTGAGACGCTAAGACTTCAAAAGATCATAACTTCATCATAGTCAGCTCCATAAACTTTACGGCGCTACTGATTATAATCGCATTTATATTTCAGCATGTTTGTTTCAGCTTAGTAAATGCCCAAATTTAACTATAATTTTTTGGATAGCAAATAAATGTATTAACAACACCTGTACACAATATACATTGTGTTACCCAGGTGCCCTGTGCTTACAACGTTCTATCACCAAGGGTTAAACGATGGGTTCTTTTAAAGATATATATTTTCTACATTCAGTGCATAATATGTAACATTCTTATATATTCTTTACACACAAATACTATCAAACTATAATACAATACAACAAAAGACACAATACAACCAAGGTTGAAATCATGATACATTACACTTAACCCTTTACTCATAATTTCCATTTAAACTTTGTACTTAAAACCAATTAAATTTGAATAATAATGGAATTATCATATTAATATCAGAAAGAACGACTGCAAGATTTTAGTGTCACAAGAATGAGTACTTGCTTCAATAACAGAAAACGTTCTTTTGTAGTATATAATTAGGTCTTTCCACTTTTCTGTGGAAAGACCTATTGTTTTTCTTCTGATTATTTTTTTTTTTTCTTCCGCCTAATTTTGTTCTTGCGATAAACATTTGTTTCGCAATATGTCGCTTTGATATTTGGTATATGATATCGAACAGTTTATGCGCTTTTGAAATTTACCCTGCGTAACCAAATACTTTTCTTTGTAGGAGTTATCTCCCCAAAAACTGTTTTCCTTGTGCTCACAACTCCTTCGCAACCGTAAAAGATAACGACAAATTTATTTTACAAAATTGCTCGTTATATCCTTTGCATGATTTGTCCTATTTTGACCGAAGCAATATGACCGCTCCATATGAAAGTTATTTCCCCTTATGCATCTGATATAAGTGATATGCATTTCTATCTTATAAACCATAAGTGATAGAGACCTAGGATCTTTTGATTTAAGGTCCTTGGTCCAAAAAAATGAAAATTAGGTCAAGGTCAAAGGTCAAGGTCATATTCTAATATTTGAATTTGGCTTATTTTCACTTATATCCAAAGACCGTATAAGATATCAACAAATTATTTTTACTAAATTGTTAGTTGCGACATGTCGTAACACATAAATTTTTATTGCAAGGGCACGTTGAACGTAAAAGGGAGTTTTCTCCCCTCTTGTATTTAAAAATACGTGTTTGGTGATATAAGTCATTAACCAAATATAATTAAGACCTATGGTCTTTTAATTTGAGGTCCTTAGTTCATGACCTTGAAATTGATCTCAAGGTCATAGCTTAATTTGACGTTCTAGATTTTGACCTTTGCTTTTATTTTATATGTATACATGATAAAGCTATGAAAATTTTGGAAAAAGGTATCAAACCATTTAACCTTGAAAGAAACAACCGGAAGTGACCTTTTGTAAACCGGAAGTAGCTATTTTTTGTACTTTATTAATATAAAAGTATATAGAACCAGATATTTTTGGAATCAGTGTCAAGTAAATATTCAAATATAATCGTAAGTAACATTTTTCAAACCGGAAGTAACAAATTATCTCCCTTATTTAAAAAAAATGTATGGAAACCAAATATTTTTGGAATCAGCGTACTAGAAGCTATCATTTGACGATTGAAATGACATTTTAAACTTAGTTTCACAACTTTCATATCAAAATACATTGTTTTGATGGAAAGACCTTCAATTGTTCTCTGAACAATTGGTTTTTAATTTAATAGTGTTTTTGTTTTTATATACTATCTCAGTTTTGCTTTCTCTCAATCGATTAATAACTTTTGAACACCGGTTTACTACTTTTGCCTTTATTCACATATTAAAATTTGTTTTTTTTTTTTTGTTTTTTTTTTGCGATACAAATATTGAAAGTGTTTAAAATGAAACAACAACAAAACAAACAATAAAAATACCTAGTATAGACCTGTGTTGTATTCTGATGATGTGATATAGATTAAAACCTGTAATTGGTATTGTTAACTTTGTTGTTGTTTTAAGCTTAATGTTACAGTTTTAACAACAACAAGGAACATTGTTTTTTTTTAGTTTGCCTTTTTTTTTAGCTTTACTTTTTTTATTAACTTTATTGCAAGAAATAAAACCTTGGTGGTTTGAAATGCAAACATATTAGACTTTTATACAAGAAACATACAACTCACGGAAAAAGTTTTAAACAAATTAAGTTAATATTAATAATATATACAAAGAAGATATATACCAATTGACCGATGTGGTTTTTATTTTCGCATTTTCATGGTTTGCTTTATACTTTTTACAACACTAGACAAAATATCTAAAAGGTTTTAAAGTTTAGAGTTTGATTCAACTGATTAAAACTCCGCTGAAAATTCTAAACACAAAGTCCCTAAGAAAATGGCAAAGCAAAAGCTCAAACACATCAAACGAATGGATAACAACTGTAATGGGGTTAAAATTCATTTATAAGGGATTTAACACTGTCCGTTTGCTTCATATTTTTCCTCGGTTAGTGGCAACACTATTTGTTTGCTTGCTTTTGTCGTTACTTCAAAGTCGCATATGAAATGAAGAAATACTGCTAATATTATACTATTTATATTGTAGAAAAATATAAATATGAAAAATGAGGTCATTGCAATTTCCATCCACGAAAAACGAGATAGACAATTTGTACCTATTAACCAAACTCCGTATAGTGATCGTTTCCGTTCCGAAACTATTTTAATTTTACTCCATCAGTGTAGCGTGTAAAGTAGTATGCGGATCGGAGCTGGAACTGACGGGAGTCTACATAAATACTAGGCCTGTGGTAAATGGTCCACACCTCCGGTGTTTCTAAGTGTTTAACTGTATTTGGATATGGCTATTTTGCTATGATGTCTTAAGAATGAGTCAATAGTTAGCAAACACTACTCTACTTTCATGAACAATTTGGAATAATCATAAATAAACTGAGAAGTTAATTATTCAAAAAAAAATTGAGAATGGAAATAAAAGACTATATTTTATCAGAAAACACTTCCTTTTAAATAATACGCAATGCTTTTCAAAATAAAAAAAAATATATAGTATAGTACGCTACAAATTTATCCTTTTGAGATACCATTTTCTTTTAAACAAACTGTCGGCTTTACTATGGGACGGAACTGTGCGCCTCTCCTTGTCGACCTCTTTTTATTCTCATATGAGTCGGAGTTCCGTCAGACACTTTTCAAAACCAGGAAGATCAAAGGGGCATGACCATTTGATTTCACATTCAGATATATTGATGATGTTCTTACGTAATAGCCTTGTTCTTTTATTGGTCTTTGTAAATTGTTGTTTTTACTGTTTATTATATTTTTTATCATGTTCAATTGACTTGGCTCGGTACTTATACATCCCGTCATTGTGGTATTGTGCTGTGGAACATTTGTGTGTTTTTTGTCTTTCGCATTTGCAAATGTGCTTTGTCTATAGGCCTTTTTGTTTTTCTTTGTTGACATGTTTGTTTGACTTTATTTTAGTGATTGCAATTATAACACAATGATGGCTGCTGTACCCCTGTTTTTGACATTTTAACCCATTATGTCTGTGTTTGATAACACATTGATGTCAATGTGATGGAATTTAATGCAACTGTCATGCAAAAGCAAGGTTTAACTAGCTATAAAACCAGGTTTTATCCACCATTTTTATATAAGAAAATGCCTGCACCAAGTCAGGATTGTGACAGTTGTTATCCATTGTTTTTTTTTTAGGTTTTGGTTTTGCCATATGATGAGGGATTTTTCATTTTGGATTTTGCTCGGAGTTCGGTATTTTTTTTTAGGTTATATTACTTTATCTTTTGTGTTTAAAGTATGGGTAAAGTTTGTACTGTATTGTAGTGTTCATCAGTGTGAATAACATGATTAACTGATTAATATTTTGTATAACTGCGCCAATTCATAGTTGCATTAACTCTGATGTTATGGCTGTATTCCATGTAAACAGAAAAATAATTGAAACGAAATTAGATGTAACACAAATGTATAATAATACAAAGCACACAGTAAGGTGTCTGTTTGACTACTAGTATGCGGAATTAACAAGTACGCAGCCACGTCTTATCTGAATGGGGTCGTTATATCAGATGCCTAGTTTAGAGAGAGTGCCACGCTCTGTGCACGTTAAGGATCCTTGCTACAACTCTTTTTAACTCAATTTCTGTTGACAGTCTAAATTTCTATTTGTATGTTTCACATTTTGTTCCATTTGAACACCGAGTAACACGATAGCTTTTGTACATATTCGCTAACTCCGAGGCTTGACCAAAGTTTCCGTATTAAATTATAAAGGAAATAGATAATGAAATTGAACGACATGATGGGTTTTATCTTCGACATTTTCTAAAATGTAATATATATAATAATTAAATCAAGTTGTCTGAGAAAGTCCGGTAAAGCCATGGAAATGTAAAAATGTAGATTCGCTGGGGATAAAAATCACTTAGGATCATGATGCCAAATTAAATATCAATCAAGCTGTCGAAATTCCATTTCTAGAAGTAAATGATAATCGATCTGAAACCTTTCTTCTTACTTTAAATACTTTTCCGCCATGGCTTCCCGTCCACGAGGACATTATTTACATCATCAAGTCTCGTGGTATGTACGATGTTTTATGGCACGATTAAATAATCACAATCTGGGAAATGCTTTAATCGAGATGCCTATTTTATACTTGATTTCCTTTCACTAAACGTTCTCAAGAGATTGATGCCGAACATCTGCGGTGACAACAGTAAATTAGTGTTTGACAACGAGGTGAATTTGATTTTAATCGCTCTAGCGGTGGCAAACCTTGTCCTTACAACATATATTTACGCGTAATTGATTGATAGATGGTAAAAGAATCGCTTTAGTTCTTGTGGTAATTATAATGTTCACAAGATTAGGAACTGTGATAGATTTTTCTGTCAGACACATCCAACGTTATTCCGATTTCTATTGTTTCCTATTTCGAGTGTAGACTGTTCTATTTTGCATATGATTTTGATTCCATGGAGTTGTACAGAAAACTTGTCTTTGGTACAAGTTAAAATGATGAAAGGAGTGGATATAGTTCTGAAGATACAAAATGGCCTTGGCATCTGAAATTCTTTTCGAACTTCCCCTTTTTCTACCCTTAATTATGATTATACAAATGAAGAATCAAATAACGTTTTTGATGTATGCCATCAAGCCCACGACCACAGTTTTAATGTAGGAAAACACATTTCTTACTAAAATGTTCTGGCAAGAAATTGTTAGGAGTTAAAATGCAAATGACTTAAATACTTTTAATGAAATGCACAAGCAAACGTTTCTACATAATAACTAAAAACCTTTTAAAAAGAGTACCTGAGATTACCTCCAGGTTACAAGATAAAACCGAGGGAAACACATCAACCATAAAACGTGGGTTGAACATTATTATAAAGCTAGCCAAACCTCCCGCTTTATGACAATATTTTTAAAAAATCACAAAAAGACAACACTACGTGACATAAATATAGCACACAAACACACGCAAGAACATTCATCACCGAGAAACTCACAAACAATTAATATAATAGTCGACGCAGCATGCATACTGAAGAACAACAACGAATATAGCCAGGTAGGTGTGTTCGACTCCGAGTTTAATTAACTAACATTGTCATTTTTCCTACTGAAGATCGGAGGTTCTCTCATGGCACTCCGTCGTCTTCTTTCAATACAAATTGAACGCAACAAAATAGCGCTGTAAGTAGTATTAAACACAAATAAATCAATCAATCAATGTTAATCGAAAGAGGAAACAATCTTAGTTTTAGGAAAGGCAGTCTGGTATTTGTTAACGTTTTCTCGGTTGATGAGGAATGCCAACGTGTGGTCTCAATATGTTGGGTGTTGTCGATTTGTGTTGTACAGTCCAAATATTTTGTAATTATTTGTATTATATTCAACTTAAAACCTTCTCTAGCAATAATTTGAAGGGAAAATTATTAAAAACATTTTCACAACATATCAATTTTGTACCTGAATCAAAAATCCATTGTCGTCCATCTGGCAACTACATTAATGAAAGCTGTTATCTTGGGTCCACACAGCAGCTGGTTTCACTTTGTGTTTTTTTTTTTTTTTTTTTTTCATTATTTGCCGTATATTTCGATCATATTGTTGGACTATAATTTGATCTTTTTGCATTACAACTGTCCGGTATAAACCATCGACGTCCATAGTAAACCAAGAAAAGAAGATCAATCGGAAGCCTACTTAGTACTTGGTGTTACCTTTTAAAATGTGGGTATTGGTGTATTTTTAAATGTAATTTGATTTAAAACAATTAAGAAAACTATATCTACTCTCCTAATGCATTGACAGATTCCGTGAAAGTTTTGGTCCTTCGTTTTTTTGTTTAAGATAACGCATTGTCAAACATTTGGCTTTGATCATCAACTGGAGATAGCATTTGTCATAAAGTGCAATAAAATCTTATTCAATAAACAGGGGTTTTAATTATTTCAACATGGTCCCTGTACTCTACCTTGAAAATAATTGTCCCTACTCTACCTTAAAAGCCGTGGACCTTACTCTATCTTTAAAACCATGGTACCTACTTTACCTTGAAACCAACGGTACCTACTGTATCTCGAAACTCATGATCTCTATTGTTCCTTGAAACTGGAGCACTCGAAATTTTCTTTCAGTCGTTGCTGGCCTGTAAAATACTGAAGTAAACACTGATGTCTAAATTACTAGCCCATGAACAAAAATATTTTTAGAGTGCTTGTAAGAATGTTGTGATTTGTTTGAAACTTTAATGGCTTATTTTACAGTCAACAGTACGCTTTGGTTTCTTTATACATGTCATCTAATATCACCCGTAATAAAAAGGAATGAGAAATTATATAAAAAAATCAAAATTATTTTGTTGCATAAAGGTTTCACAATTGGAACATATAATTGGTATGACGGAAGAGCTACACGTGTTTTTGCAGGATTGTGATAATAAGCACCGAGTGCTAATAGTTATATGCAAGGTTGTGATAGAAAAAAAGTACCGAGTGCTAACCATTGTGAAAATGCTGTCTAATCTGTATTTCCAACATTATAGAAGTTATTGTTTGACCTTTTGTATGCTGTCTGGTCTTCCTGGTATAAAAAAATATATATTATATTAAATTGATGTTTTTTTTCAACAACAAACATACAAAAGATGACTTCAGACAACTTCATATCTTTAAATTTCCTAATGTCTTGTTTTTGTGTTCTTTTTCTTTAATATAAAAGATTATGGTGTATTGTAATGGTTTCAAATCTTTCATTAAATCTGTCACGGAGGACAAGTATTGAGCAAGAAAATGATGAATAATAAAGTTCTATAAAGTTAATCGTGCCTTCAATTTTGCAATACAAAGATGATAAAATTGATTAAAACGTCTAGAGTCAATCAAACATCTTAATTACTTCTTTTCTAATTAAATAAACCTAAGATTACTCCAAAATTGAAATACTTTATCAATTCCTCGTTTTTCATAATTTTTCAATTTTATCGGAACACAAAATCTGATTACAACATCGGTTTAATTCAACCGATGAACTTCATTTATTAATCAGTTGATCATTTTTTGTGATGGATGTAATAATAATTGTTTGATTGGGGTTTGATTTCAATTAAAATCGGGACTCTAATATTCGTCCAAGACAGTGCGACAGCGTACAAGTGATGGATGTGTTTTACGATAAACTATACGTATCCGTTCCGTATACATACTATTATAACACCCTAATATAATTGACGTAATTTGACGTTAGAATAATTACTTTGAATACCAGACATTTCATATTTCATATTGAGTGGTACATCTTAATAAGCGAATTATCAGTTTTCACATCACAAAATAAGATTATTAGTGTTTCTAATTAGACCAAAAACCCGTTATTAATCATTTTCGGTTGAGTTAAAATCAATGGACTCGCGACTAGTCAGTCTGATTTCCATATCAAAAAGAATGAACAATTATGATTTAATAAAAAGTATTCCTCTTTTTATTATTAAAGTAAAACCGTATATGAAATAAGTTCTCGAAAATTCAAACTTAACATAGGAGAAGTTTACAGTCGGATGAAGTTAAAATGCATGGCCGAAAGGATAAAGACAAATGCAAAGTTTACGAAACAAAAACCACTAAACAAAGATATGGACTAAACGCTGATCAAAGCAAGCAGAACTACGGATATAGGTATTCCGCATCGGTACTAACAAAGCACTATAAGTACATTATCTACATCATGTTAAGGGTCGATATAGTTTCGATGGTTGTCATGATAGACTGACTATATGATCTATATCTCCCCAAAAATATTTCATAATAAGTAAATAATAACATATTAATACTATTTTTAAAAAATCAGTTGTTATCAAAATGTAAACTATTCTATCAAACGAGCGGTTATATAGAAGCTTTATTTGACCTTTGAAATTGCAATTAAAATATAAATTCTTCGAACCCATCAAAAATATGTTTATTTTATATGTAGGAGAATAAGATATTAAAACAACATTTACATTTTGATGCAGAAAAAGTCATATGTTAGACACTTTGATGTCATAAATATCTCGATATTGCCACATTTTACAAATTTGGTTGTTTTTTCACATAGTTGCAAAATAGATATAAGACAAGGTGATTCTTTATTTAGAAAAACATCTTTTATTACAATATAATAAAAGATGTTTTTCTAATGCTGGTCGTAAATGGTGAGGCTTTGTTGTTAGTTTATTTTTTGGTATTTCCATTAAATGCAAGTTTGAGCTTACTAACAAAACTATCATTACTGATACCTGACAGACTGTTTAATTTTTTTTTAAATGTGTATTTTTTATAAATTTAAGGGACCCTTAGACAACTTTATCATACTTTTTCCTCTATAACAATGAAAACTGTATGAAAGGTGTAACCATATGGCAAGCTTAAGGACCCTGAATAATCAGTATTAACTAATTCTAACCAAGACACATCGATCTTTACAGCAACTTCATTTTTAACTTGCTGGTCACAATAGGATTTAAAGAAAGGGCCTAGAACAAAGCGAAAGCGTACAACAAATTGTATATAAAATACACACATGAAATATTATAATTGGTGCGAAATGTTTACTTTTAACATTTCACTTCCAGTCAAAATATGTACATATATTGTGATTCGAAAAGAAGTTGGTACATTATCAAACAATCTAACTCCACAATCTAACTAGCTAAAACTATAAAAGACTGTATGTCTTTATATATTATATGAGGCTCTTCTATATAGGAAGACTGATACGCTGTCTTGGCGCTGAATGTCACCTGTAACAACGCTAGATGTCTGTTGGCTATCGTTTGCATTTAACATTTTATGTCCCTATTTCAAAAACATACCCTCTGTTTGCATTCTAAATGTCTTTCCCGTCATCCATGTGACCCCACGTTGTAGAGAATACTTATTCGCTATATTTTTATTCTTCAATTTTAACTTTAGAATATGAACTGTTCCACAATTAAGATCGAGGGCCTCACTGTGACTTTGAGATGAAGAACAGCAACACAAATGCTGTTCCTTTGCTTTTTGTGTTTGCATTGTGTTGCTGTGGATGAAGTGATTCTGTGTTACCTATCCTTTTTTCCTATTAAAGTGATGTAGTTTGTTAACAGATAAAATTCAATTTGTAAGTTTTGCATTAAAAAGTTAGGCAATGACCCGACATGGAAATCTTATTGGTTCACTGTACCGAGTTATAATTTTAATGGCATAGTTAACATGACAGTCGTTCTTAAATGTTAAGACTTGGGGTGTTGACATGTGAATAATGAATTAAAAAAATGAAAATAATTGAAAATAAATAAAACCAAATAAACACATTAAAAACGACTAAATAATTGTTTTAACCTCTTGGGAGATTTCAAGCTATTTATGTTGTCTTATCAGCGTCAAACATAAATTTAATACCGAAAATAAATTAGATTAAACTATCTTCTCTAAATTTGAGATCAACGAAGCCACATTTTCATCAGTTCCAATCCTACTTTTATTTAATTTACTTATTCAATAAATAAAATTATTTCTGTAAGAGAGAATTTCATCACAAGATGATAACGGACTCCGGGGAAACTGTACGACTTCCGTATGAAATTGCATCAAATGTTATAGAAACCACGATAAATGCATTGTTTTAATGTGTTGGTAATAGACCGAAGTCTTTCTTAAAAGTTTTTGCTGCAATTTTGTGTGAAAAGGGAAACGCATTCAAATGTTATTGCTTTCTTTGAAAGTGATTAATTCCAGTTGAAATAAATTGTATCTACAGAAAAAATTACAGAAAACTCATTACTTACAAGAGAAGGAGTTGAACTGAAAATAAAAGAAAACAAAACTGTATTCAACAGTGAGAAATAAGGAAGAAGAAACAGAAAACTAGAAGCGGAAAAAAACATACACGCCGACAATAGAGTATGGATTTTTCTCGTTTTTGAAGTCCGTGCGATTGCCTATAATTGCTAACATCCACTTCAACTTTGATTGATTATTGTCTTATTGGTAATTTGGCAGCCGTGCCACATCTCCTTGTTTTAAAATCGCCCATAGAACAGACATGCAGACAAAATCATAGTCAAATTTGATGGGAAAACTGAGGCACAAGGGGCGTTTGAGTTATATTTTAAGGTGCTGTTCTTGCTGCTAGCAAAGTAATATCCTGAAAATATATATTCCACCTTCCAAATGCTTTACTATAGGCCTATTTCAATATTTCGATAATTTCCACACACAAACATTTATTCAACCTCGATTATTTTCCAAATAATATGTGCTCAATTTGGTCAAGCGCATAAGCTTTCTCGATAGTTGGCTTTATTTCATAAACTTTAAACCTATTCCAGATAATATATTCTTTTACCATATTCAAGTCATACGGATGCGTACTGTTCTTTTAAATATTGAAACCGTGAGTTATGTCTTAAACAGAGTTGAGTTCGCGGTTTGTTTTTTTTATTGTAGAAATTCACATGAAATGCCCTGAAATGTGCAACGGGTATTTGTATCCAAACATCTTTGATCGATTGCTTGTTGTAGCTTAACACCCAGTCGCATGTTTCGTGAATAATCAGAACGAGAACAAATTAATAATTATGATGCATCCAAAATTAAGGTAGCTTCTGTAGTATCGTTCATTGAACTGAAGGGTAGGAATTTTGACCAAGGAAACTTATCTATATATCAGATATACAGCCTTTTGTCGTCTACGTGAATTCCTAATAAAAAAACAAGACCAATACTGGGTACTCAGTTTATGTTAGAACAATATTTTAGCATGTATTCAAATAGATGACCATATCATAAACTTTCCCAAAAATATCCTAATTCTGACTGATTTCGGCAATTTTTTAGTATCTATCAACAACAAAAAATCTTTCCGAGCAATTTTGTTTGTAGGCATAGGTTGAAGACACCATTTAAATTTGTACATGTTTTGTTATCTGTTCAAAAAGTAAAACAATCTTTCTACATGCAGGTACCTCTACACACAAAAAAAAATAGCTCACGTTGAAATAAGATATCTTTAAGGAATGACTGTAATATTTTTTCTGTCTATGAAGAAATAACATAAAAAATTTGGTGCACACTGAAAAACGCGAGTAGCCGGGGTTATTTAACAGTGTGCACCACATTTGTTATGTTAGAACGAAATTCATAACAGTGTGGTCGACAGTAAAACGTTTATTAGTAATTGTACTGAAAAGTTTACCTTTAACTTGTTTGTCGTGGGCGATGATTTTATGCTCACTCAGTCTATCGGAGGCCTTCAAGTGGGGATTTAAATAATCATTTGTTACACATTTTGATACATAAAATGAAACTTTCTTTTCACATATCATTTAAGGAATTTATTTTAAATAATTGTTATACCATCACTTACAACAGTTTCACTTTTAAGAATATTAATGTCCAGAGCTGATATCAATAAATAATAATAAAAAAAAAAAGTTTATTCATGGTAAAAAAAAAACAAAAAACTTTTAAGTTAATAGGGACCCGCGTTATTTCAGAAAATATCTTATCTTATAAGAGAACAAAAACTTCTACGTTGTGATCATTTAAGAGTGGCCTTCTATTTATTCAATGCTAACCATGTGGGCTTTGTTTTTTTTTTATATACCATAAATCGATTCGTTCATTCAGATATTTGTCAGTTTGCCTTGGCTCTTCAAGTCCAACACACAACTTCTCACGAAATTGGTATTTTTCTTACAAAAATTACATCCATGTGATGTATTCTTTTCATGGAGAATGAATGTTGCACCTTATTTTATTTGTTATCGTTTTTTTTTTTTGTGTGTATCATTGACGTATAAGACAACCTGAATCTTCTTTATTCAAATTTAAAACATACGAGATGGCAATTATGACACAAAATAACTGAATTAAACTTACAGCAGAAGAAAGATAATGAACATCGCTTTTATATCTTCTAAATATAGAAGACGCGTGGTCTTTTTAAAAATGATGTAAATTTATAAAGGAAACAACAAACAAAATAGTTCGAATATTTATATTGGAAAAAGTAACGGTGTGTAAATCATAACAATTATTTTATTTCAATGAAAATCAAACTGTTGAATTTTTTCCGCTGCGAGCAAATTTTTAATTTTGGTCGCATTTTGAAAATCAATAAATCTTGTATTCTTGTTGGAAGCTGCACTGTGTAGTTTATACCCGTTTTTTTTCAATGCCACACAAATCCAACACAGACAAAAAAAAATGGTAGGTTCAAGAAATAATTGATGCAAACTATACTTTATTGTAGTTTTAACATGGGTAGGCATTATATTCGTGATTATTTTTGCCCGAGCGATATCGAAAAACTATTATAAAAAGTGTCCTAGTTCAGTGAAAATGTACGTCATACTTATTTCCTAAACAAATAAATAAACAAACATTAATTAACATACAACACTACCAAAGGCCAGAGACTCCTTACTTGTATGATTTTGTAAAAAAATGCATCTTTTTAAAACAGTCGAAAACAAAATTGTCTGTCCAATGGAAAAGTCGAAGCCCAAAAAAGATGAACAGTGCATTATAGAAACATAGAAGCTTGTTGCAAAAGTTGACGACAAGATCTATTTTATAACTTGAGTATGGCCTAATACTATTAACCTGAAATAAATATATTTATAGCAATTCCCTTGATACGAAAGATCTACATGTTGCCTTGGGCTTTTTTTTTCTTTTTTTTTTTTTTTGCTCTTTGGTTGGGTTTTTGTCTCAATGACAATTCAATTTTCATTCTTATCATAGATATAACTGCATGTTAAAATAAGAATATGAAGTGTGATAGGCAATCAGACACATTCTTTCCAGGGACCAACAGGCGTTATCAAGCTATAGGTCCCCGTATGGCCTTCGACCATTAGCAAAATACACACTTTATAGAATGAAAAAAACAAACATAAAAGATGAACGAGAAAAAAAATAGGGATACCGCATGGAAATTGGAAAATGGTCCGCAACATTAATTTAGTCAACTCACTTAGTTGAAATTAAAGACCTGGCGAATTTTAGCCTTTTGCAATGGATGTGATGTATGTTTAAAAAAAAATCATGGTTTGTTTGGACATTTTTATAAATCAAGTCTTGTTTTTAAATTATTTGCAAGTAAGTTTTAAGTCATGAACAAATAATCACTCACAGAAAGACGTCAAATCCATCAACAAAAGAAAAAAATTAATAGACGACCGACAACGCACAGAATATCATGTATGTGTTCCGGACCATATGAGTATTTGGACCATACGCATATATCATGACCATAAGGGTATACTAATATGGTCCAACCATACACGTATGGTCCAAATACTCATAAGGTCCGGAACATATTTTATTTGCGATCACAAATGCACGAAGACGTCCATTTCTATGTAAATTGGGTCGATTTTTTTATATAGATAAGATGCATGCGTTTCTGTTGCCAAGTGTTTTTCACAAGTATAGTAGCAGTATAGCAGAACGGTTTAAGTTTCCTATATACACCAAATGATACATTTTGCCAATACAATAACGTAAATGCATGCAAATTTCACAAGGTTTAATCCAAATAGCTTTCTTACTATCCAATAACTTTCAAGTACGAAAAAGACAGGGCAGAAGTATATTTTGTCTTTATGTTTCGTATTTGCACAACTTTTGAAAGTGGATTATGCATTCGTTCTAAAATAAAATTAGACCAGATAAAAGTTAAAAGATTACATAACTCGACAATCGCAATTGTTAAATCCGAAAAAGATAATCAATCAATACATGCATTCAGTAAGTCATTCTTTTTTCTGAAAGAACATGGCTTTGCGATATCTTATTATGAAAATTGATTGTCGAAACATAACAAAAACACAAGTAAAGGACGTTTAATTAATCAATATAAATCAAAACACAAATTCCTGATTAGTATTTCGAATTATTTTATATAGGCGTTGAGAACCTTTGGTGACCCCACGGTTTAAATGTTTATATTAAGGACGTCGTGAGCAATGGGCGTTATAGACGAACGTTCACCTAATCTGTCCCAGTCAATGGGATATTAAAGTGCGCCAATCAATGTCCATAGCCACACTGTTATGAATTCGATACTAATTTAATTCTAAATTCCATTTTAACCGTAGAAAACCATGAAAAAACGTTGATGACGTCACGGTCACATGACTAAATAATGTTTATGGGCTCATAACAAAATAACGTCAGCCAATCAGAAGATGCGTTACATCCAAAATTAAATTATTTAATGAATGGCTATTATCTATTTTGAATTTATTGAACCATAAAACTAATTTTTGACTCTTCACATTGAATAATCCGCGAAGCGGATTATGTTAAATGTGAAGAGTCAAAAATTAGTTTTATGGTTCAATAAAATCAAAATAAATTATTGCCATTCATTATAAATAAATTTCTATCAAAAATAATGCTCAAAGAACTTTTAATACATTTATTATTTATATTAACAATAACAACGTGCACACATGTTGGCGTATGAATACACAACGCCAGAGTGGGCGTGTCGCCATCAAAATTGACAACATTGAAAATAAAACTAATAATTTTAACCAATCAGAAGACAGTAAAAACACCAAATTTATTTATTTTCAGTTAATTTGCTGGAATCCTTTAAAATAAAATTCCAGGTTAGGATATCTATTCAGGCCTTAATAAAATTAAATTCTTCAGACTGTCAGGATCTGTCGATACCAATTCTGCCCTAAGCTGATTCTAATTTGTAAGAATTATTTTTTTGTACGAACATCCATTCTTGTTATCTGAAGAAGTATCAAATAATAAGATACGTTAGTTATTAAATTTATCAATTTATTATGAAAGGTCAAAACAAAACAAAAAAAAAAGATCAGACAAAAGTCATCATTTTTTGCTATTCTTCTCGGAGATGACTATTTTAACGAGTACTACATGCATGTGAAGCAGGGTCTATTTATTCCTTTTGGGCATTTGGTCTTCATTGTTACTCGATTCTAATGTTGTAGTTGTACCTGCTAATTTTGTAGTGACGTTTTGCTTGAGATTTATTTTTCAATCCCTTTAATGCATGTTTCAATCAATCATAGTTTTACCTATCTGGCCTGTCACTCTTCATGATGATAGTTGCTAACATTGCCTTTATGTTTGGGTCCGTTTTTGTTGTAAAATGTCTTTGTGGTGAGATTCATTCTTGTCGTTAACCAGGGTTGTTGTTTTTTTTTTTTTTTTTTTTTTGTGGGATAATTATATATTCTTTTCGTTAACCATTCCTATGGAGTTAATTCCTGTGTTTTGTTCAAGTATCTAGAAACCATTCTTGTCTTCAGATCGATCTTTTGCGGAGACACTCAGTGTCACGGTGCTGAACGTTTTGTTCATCCGACATATTGTTACTCAAAATTAACCTTTTAGAATAGTTTAATTATTTAATTACAGATAAAAAGACTTCAATAAACAAATACTTCAATAAAAAAATACTTCAATAAAAAAAATACTTCAATAAAAAAATACTTCAATAAAAAAATAATTCAATAAAAAAAAATCAATAAAAGAAAATGTCAAACATTTCATCTGAATGTTCAAAGTTTTCCAAAAAGGTATATTGGTGAAAATTCCATACTGTTGTTATAGGCTAGCAAAGCATTATGATACTATATAGTATTATGAAGAGCAATATTTATTTACAATATCAAAACATATATACATAAGTGTATATATGTTTCTGGCTATATCAAGGATTTGTTAGAATACATCCTAGGTTATACATGATTATCAAGAGGGGATTTAATACAAATCTATCATTTGGTGGATCTCCCTTTAAAATGCTCTAAATAAATCTCGGACTATTAGTATTGTAGTTAGTATAATAGTCCCAGAAATAAATGCAATAGTTCTTGTTTTTTGGATACACGTTTCAATTTGTGTTTGATATATATATTTATATCAGAAAAAAAATCTGAAAAAAGCGCGATAACCGTTGTGAATATTGCGGAAATACGTCACAAAGTAACCGTGATTGGTCAAATATTACTTTCCATGTTGCAAATATTTGAAAACGTTTGAAACGGTATATTATTTTCGTTTAAAACTGATAATCCTATTTTAACACAGATGTCAACAATATTTCACAACAAAAATTGAGAGCAAATTGAATGAAAAGCAGGTAAATAGCAGTATGGTGGATTTGATTTAATTTTAAAGAGAAACATCATTTTGGAAACACTCTTTTTAAAATTATTCATGTTCATGATGTTGAGGTCTCTCATTCTACACATGAACAGCAGGAAACACTCAACACAAGGGTTCTTTATTTTTGCTGCCAAGTATATTTCCTACTTTGTCGTGTCAAAAGCATCTTGAGCCTCTCTCCGTAGTACGGTAGAACCGTCATCCATAAACAACCCCCCCTCCCCCTCATCTATTTTGTTTATTAGTTGTTACTGGCTTTGAACTAGCTGTCAGATAACAGTGAGTACTCTCAGATCTGTTCGTAGTGTCTTTTTGTTGTCATGATGTACAAGTACCCGGCCACGTCCACTTGTATTTTTGTCCATCTAATGAGTTAAGCCTTTTTCAACTGATTTTTTATAGTTCGTTGTGAACTTCGTTCTTATGTTGTACTGTTATACCACTGTCCCAGTTAGGGGAGGGTTGGGATCCTGCTAACATGTTTAACCCCGTCACATTATTTAAGTATGTGCCTGTAATTCAGTGGTTGTCATTTGTTTATGTGTTACATCATGTACATCAATGTACATATTTGTTTTTCATTAATTTTTTTTATATAAATAAGGCCGTTAGTTTTCTCGTTTGAATTGTTTTACCTTGTCATATTTTATAGCTGACTATGCGGTATGGGCTTTGCTCATTTTTTATGGCCTTACGGTGACCTATAGTTGTTAATGTCTGTGTCATTTTGGTCTCTTGTGGACAGTTGTCTCATTGGCAATCATACCACATCTTCTTTTTCAAAAGTCATGTACAATTCAGTATACTTATGATCAATCATAGTCATAAGTTTTTTTGTGGAACTAACTCCTAGGTTGTAGTGACGCACACCACCAAGTCCTCTAGATGGTTTCAATCTACTGTACTGCAGTGCGCTCAAAGATGGAGTTTTTGAACTGGTCCGTCTTACTGTGGGGAACTATTTTTAATCTTAGTTTCTTGTGTATAATTCAGAGATTAGTATGACATCCATTATCACTGAACTAGTATACATATTTGTTTAGGGGCAAGTTGAAGGACGCCTCCAGGTGCAGGAGTTTCTCGCTACATTGAAGACCCATTGGGGTCTTTGGCTGTTGTCTGCTCTATGGTCAGGTTGTTGTCGCTTTGACACATTTCCCATTTCCTTTCTCAATTTTATTTTATGACCACTCGTTTGTTGTTACAAACTTGTTGGTCTATAATGTTCTCAGTTACAAAGTTATTGTATGTTGTTGCTCTTATCTTGTTTGGGTCTGTGAAATTTTATAAGATCATCTAGAGGAAGCACTGGTATCTTCCCCTCAACCACTTTAAAAAAGAAAATCAGTCGTCATCTTGATTGAAGTGACAGAAGCTGAAGTTCTGATAGCATTTTTGTCATGTACATATAATTGATCCGTACTCCATAATAGATCTTACGAGTCTTATATATGCTGTTTTCCAGCATCCCTAGGACAATGTTGTAGGTTTCACCTAACAGTCAAGGGTCTAACTTAAAAGAGTTATTAGAGAAAAATAACATACATGTTGTTATTGTGGGCTAAAATATCAAAAAACTGTGATAACATATATGTATGTTACATGTTTCAAAGGGAAAATATACAACCTTTCTTTTGTTAAATTTTTCTCTATTTCTATTGAAATTGTATACTAATCTTTGTCAAGATATAACAGCTCATAGTTTACCAATCATGCATAGCACACCTATGTTATTACAGGAAATATATTCCTGCAATGTACATGTATTATGACCAAAGGGTGTTATTACCAGTGGCGGATCCAGAAATTTTCATAAGTGGGGGCCCACTGACTGACCTAAGAGGGGGCCCGCTCCAGTCACGCTTCAGTGATTCCCTATATAAGCAACCAAATTTTTTCCCAAAAAGGGGGGGCCGGGCCCCCCCCCTAAATCACCTCTGCTTACAGCTTTTCTATATCTCTTTAAAGGCTTTGTTCTGGCTTGCATAAAAAATTTATTTCAATTCATTGAAAGAAATGATGATCAGAGCTTGTAATGAGGCACTGCGCAAGATACCAAGTGTCTCATTTACTCTCATATAGTAAGTTACATGCTTGTAATAACTAAGCCTTGTTATTATAGCTTATTTTGCCCATAAAGGCCTTGTCTGATTGATTTACCATGGTTGGTCAAAATTGTGTTAATGGAATTAGAAAATTTGTTATGAAGGTAATATATTAAACTACTGCGCAAAGTTTTAAGAATTCCCAAGTGCCCATTAAAGATAAAATAATTATGATATATTTAACTGATAACAAACATATGTTATTACAGATTAAGGAAAAAAGAGTAGACAACTCTTGAAAGTGTCTGTAATAACACATGCATGTTATTTTTCTCTGATAACATATTAAAGTTAGACCCTTGACTGCCTAAAGAAGCCTAGTATGGAAAGGGATATACATTGTAAAAGTAATATTGTAAAAAATACTGCTCTAAGATTGTTATAAAAAAGGAATATTACTAGTGTTATAATAATTGATGAATACCATAAACATGATAAAGAATCGCTCAAATAATTATATGCAAACAAGACAATGGCACCCAATAAAAATGAAAGTAAATAAGGCTACGCATTTCTTATGCCACTGCCAGAAAATATGACAGCTAATTATCGTCAGATGTCCAACATTGACATACATGTACATGACATAATTCGATATATGACGTCACACCAACATGATTGACCATACCATTTTTTGAATATAATCCTGTTCAATCTTTGGCTTTTTATTTGAAAAAGATACAGCAATGAGGAGAAACTTGTATAAATTAAAACGTGGACATACATGTACATGTACTTGTCCCTCTGGCACAGTTGGTGTTGACACATGTGTCCCTCTAGCAGCAAAAGTCTTATAAAATCTTTGTTATTATTGAAATAGTTTTTGAGAATTTAAACTTGTCAATGATAAAGCTATAAAAATCAAGAGAGAACATTTTCCCGCAAAAATGTCAATGGTAAATATCTTGAAAACAAGCACATTGACCATGTTGACATATATATTTGTTTTGCTTTTTTAGTTCCTTTATTTATCCCCTATCAATATATAATAGTGTTATGAAAAGCTTGTTATTTTGAAACTGAGTTGCTAACTTCCTTAAACACTGATTACATTTGTAATTATCTCTCTATCTCTTAACTGTAGTGGGGACTTGGTGGCAGAGTGGTCTTAGTAGTTACTACTGTTATCACTAGCCAGTCAACACTGGTTGTGAGTTCGAACCCAGCTCGTGCAGGTGCACTCAACTCCAAACTTAAATAATTAATTACTAGGATTGTCAGTTTTCCTATCAAAGGTTGGTGGTTTTCCCCAGGCTCTCTGGCTTTCTCGGCTATAAAAAAACTGACCGCCATGAAATAGATTAAATTCGGTGCTTAAAAATGGCGTGAAAACGCCAAAAAATCAATGAAAATTAATCTTAACTGTAGTAAATATAGTGACAGTTATGTTAATTTCAAAGTTCATTAGGTGTTGTAGGTTTTACTAAATAAAATGATTTTTACTCCACAGGAATGCCCAGACAAAAGCGTGGCATACTTGGTGTGAAAAAAGATCCCAAAAACCAGATCTTGTATTTTGGTAATAATGGAGAAGAATGGCCTTCTGATGATTCAGAGGATTCTGATTATCTCCCTTCTGACTTAGAAGATGATCAGCCTGCCTCTTCGTGAGTGGAAAATTAAGCTAACAAATTTGCCATTTCAGAATCTAATGCATCCTGGGTAATATTTTCAAAAGTGTACACCAAAACATCTTGATTGGTTAGAAATGTCATAAACAATGGGAATTCAACCAATGACGTAATGTTATTTTCATTCTAGGGTACAAACAATGAAATTACCCATGATCCTTTAGATTCTCAAAAGGTGAATTATCATGATCAGTAGACACCAAACAAAAATAATAAATTAAAATAAATCATGTGTATAAAAATAAGAAGATGTGGTATGTTTGCCAATGAGACAATACCTCATAAGAAACCAACTAATGTAGAAGTAACCAAAAAAAGGTTACTGCCTGTAGCATTCAACTATTCTGAACAATAATCAGCAAAAACCATACATTTTGTAGCAAGATATAAACATGATAAAAGGCTCAAATATAACAAATGTAAAACAATTAAATCAAGAAATCTTTTTAACAGAAACAGCAAATACATATTCATCATGTACATTGTACATGTAAATATATATTATGGTAAATACCAACAAAATGCTACTACTGAATTACAGGCTCCTGACTTATGACAGGTCGTAGCACATACATGTATAAGATTGTTGGTTTTCCCGTTTGTTTGGTTTTACACTAGTAATTTCGGGGCCCTTTATAGCTTGTTGTTCGGTGTGAGCCAAGGCTCCGTGTTGAAGGCTGTACATTGACCTATAATGGTTTACTTTTATAAATTGTTATTTGGATGGAGAGTTGAGTCTGAGTTGTCTCATTGGCACTCATACCACATCTTCTTATATCTATAAAAATGTACGTAGTCTGTTTTTTTTAAATATAAAGGAAGATATTTCTGTGATAGAATTTTTTATTCTTTACAAAGCAAGTGCATGCTAGTTTCATTATTTTCTTGTGTCATTCTGCAAGGTACAAGTGAGTGAAGTGTTTAAGGGAGTTCGCTTCTCATTTTCAAAGTAATTAACTTTTAAAAACACTAGTTTATATTGATAGGGAATTAATTAAGGAATTCAAAGAGCCAAAAAACTATATAGGTCACCGTGCTTGTTTTTGAGATATGAGTGTTTTACATAAAACATATACCAGTAATTTATATAAAATGCTTAAAATAATGTACAAATGTATGTAAAATTGATCCTTGAAATGGGGTATATGTCATAGAGACAACATCATAGACCTGACCAAAGAGCAGTCTTAATGAGCCGAAGGCATTTCTAGTATTTAGTTTTTGCAAGTAGCACAGTTAAAATCACAATATTAACTTCAAAATATGCACATTCGTTAAATAGTAAATTAATAATAGTACAAATAATTTGTATATTGAATAATATTGTGATTTTTTAAAGAGGCACTAGATGTCAAATTCATGTTCACTCATTTTAATTAAATTCTCATGTTTGATTTATAACAATATAAGATATTTATCCAAACTATTAAAAGTATAAAATAAACAATCAACAGGGCACAGCCATTAAAATACCTTCGTTTTGTGTGTATTTTAGTCTAGACGCAATCTAATTAACTATCCAGTTGACCTCTTAAGTCATCCGATGACCATATAAGCGATGTAAACATAAATATAGATATAAAAAGCAAACTCGTGCTGTTGGATTTTTCTAGATCTATTTAATTTCATATATAGATGAAAAAGCAATGTATATATGTACAAAATGTATCAGCAAATGATCAGATATAACAATGCGAGTTCTTATTATTGCGATACTTAAACAGTCACATTAATTGCTAATGTAAAAACCTTGCAATAATTTAAAATTTACAGTAGATACATGTTTCTATGGGAATACCTAAATATTATTTTAGGAAGAGAAAAAAGAAGCAAGATAAAGGAAAAACAAAAAAACAAGTTATAAAAGAAGACAGTGCAAAAAGTGACAGTTTAGATATTTGTGTGGATTTACCTCCCCTGCCAACAGAAATTTGGTTGAAGATTTTCCAGGATGTTGTATCAGTTACAGGTCCACTGCCATTTCTATGCAGGTAACATCTCTTTGCTGTTGGTATTTGTTTACATGCCTGGCTCTAATACTTTCCACTGGGAGGAATATGAGCCATGTATTACAGTTGTTCCCAAGTCTTTGAGAAGACAACTGGAAATTTGGACAAAATTTTTCAGAAATACTGTAAAAGGTCATTTATCCTGCAATTAGGTGTTCTGCTATACAGATACAGCCCTACAGATATCGCTATGCTGTATCTGTATACTATACAGATATCGCTTTTAAGCTCCGCCCACTGTCGTACTGAGTATTGTATGAACCTGTGTGACCTCAAAATGTGTATTGCAGTCGAATTCCAATGACGTATCAATTGAGAATTAACGATTACTTTTATCGTTCTGTTTGTTTTCAAACATTTCTTTAGAGCAATAATAATCACACCAATTTTCTGATACCATACACACATGAACACTAGTCTTTTCTGCAATAACAACTATCGATTTCAAAACTTAAATGTGTACGATTTTTTAACAAAAACAACCATGTCAATTTCAGCATGCATGCTTAGTGAATGTAGAGTCTGAAGCGAAGGACAACTCTTACACTTCTGTTTCAAATTGGACAATGTTTTTCTATTTGTTTTTACTGTTGAAACTAGTTATTATGTTAAAATAGATAATTACTCACCTTGAACGATGTATTATTGTTGACCATTCGAGATTCTTTTTTTTGCGAACCCGCCTTCAGCTGAATGAGTGATTACTGTATCGTATTACTACACGGGCCTCAAGGGATTGCTAATGAAAATAAATGCAAAACGTTTGTTTTTGTGTCTTTCAAAACACAAATAATATACAGAATTAATTACAGGATAAAGACAATAACTGTTTAGTGTCTTTAAATATCAGATGTATTTGTACTCGGCTCGAAACAGGTGTAATAGCTCGCTAAAAGCTCGCATACACCTTATTTCCTAGCCTCGTTCAAATACAGCTGATATTTAAAGACACTTAACAGTTATTGTCTATTTATCCCAGTAATGATTATCACTGGAATGAACCAAAACAATTTTTACAGGACTTTTGCCCTATGTCCAGTGACCTTTGAAATGTCTTGTATTAGTATTGGTTTCACTGCAAAATACAAAATGTAACTAAAACAAACTTCCATTTGTGGGTAAAATTTGGTTGTCTAAAAGGGAATCACCCCCCTGTATCCTCATACATGTACATTGTATTATGCTTAGCTCATATTAGATATGTTAAGGATGTACTTAGGTGAGGTTTCAGAATTTAAAAATCCCATGTTCGGAATCCTTTTTGTTTTTCAATACCAGACAAGGTAAAATATTTTGCCCCATAACACCCATTTATCTTTTCATATAAGACTTAATAGCTAATAAAAGGTCATCTAACAAAATTTAGGCAGATTCATGATTTTCCTTCTTTTGATTTGAGACCATGATAACACCAATGCAAATATAAGGTAAAAGTCCAAGTCATCCTTTTCCTGCCATATTTTATATATCAAATATCTCGAAAAGGAACTCCATGACCTATTAATATTTTTAGCTTATTCTGATCCTTAACTAATTCTCTTCAAGCTTAAAGTATCAATTTTTAATTCTTGATTTATTTAGTTTCAACTTAAGGATGTACACCTCTGAGGAGCCAAAAATTTCTAGAATTAAACTTTTGTTCTTAACCTGTTTTTTGGGTTTATATGACTGTAAAAAAATAATTGGTGAAGAAAAAATCCTATCGTGGTGCACTTCTTTTTTTTCTACAGCTCTTTTGAAGTACCCAATTTTTCATCAATTTTTGCCCATTTTTGGGCTATTATCGTGAAAAAAATTACAGTTCCACAATTAAACTTTTTGTAATACTTTCAATAAAGATGAAGTGGACCAATCTGAATAAATTTAACTTAAAAAAACTATAAGTAGGTGTTAATATAAGAAGGTTTTGTCATATTTTGATGCTTTTGTGTGGCAAATTTACCATGCTGTCAATTTTGTAAATTTGTGATTTTTCTCTGTTTTTAGATCAAAATGGATATGATCTCAAGATTTTTGTTATAAATGATTGAAAAAATACAGAACTAAGTAATTTGAAAAGATAAAAGTTATATGGGATGTACATGTGTCTGGTAAAATCATTTTTTGTACCCCTATTATTTTCTCAAATGTTTGGCTAAAAAGACTGCCTTGATTGGTAATAAAATTTGAAATTTAATTACTCAAAAACTACTGAATGTAAATACTGAATTTTTTCACCGATTTTAGTTTCCATTATAATATTTATTAGATTAATTGCTATTTTCCACTTGTATCACATATTTTGGAAATAATTCCAGAACGAGATTTCAAGGAGACTGAACGAAACTGAAAAGTCAGAAGAATACATCCTTAAGTATGTATTATATTTTACATTAAAAGAAAATATATGAACTATTGTAACATACATTTGTGTACTGTAAGGTTGGCTTCTCATCTCCTTTCATTTATATTGAATGTATTATTTTCATCAGGGCACAGAAAGTATGCTCAAGCTGGAAAGAAATAGCCAAGGATCCTTCCTTATGGAGAAAAGTAGACCTGACCTATGGATGGATTAAACAAAAGGAAGAAACTCTTAGATGGTTGAGTGAAAACAGACTTTCACAGTGTCAGGACATTAATTTATCAAACTGGACATTATCAAGTGCATTGTCTCTCATTGCTGAGAGATGTCCTCATCTGCAAACTGTAAATCTTTCCCATTGTAAGAAGCTAACACCTGACGGGGTTACTTCCCTTGCTAACAATTGTAAAGAACTCCAGGATATAGATTTCTCTGATACAAGTGTAAGTGTGATATGATTACTAATTAATATAGGTTCAAAATGTTGGAAAAATGTTTTAACAGTTGAATATTTTTATGCCCCATTTATCGGCATTATGCTTTCTGGTCTGTGCATCTGTTCTCGACTCCAATCTTAATTGACTAGGATTCTGATTGTCAGTTTTCCTGTCGAAGTTAGGTGGTTTTCTCTGGGCACTCCGGCTTCCTCCACCAATAAAAACTGGCCGCCATGAAATAGCCTAAATGCAGTGCTTAAAAGTGACGTTAAAAACACCAAAAATCAAATCAATCTGTCATTATCTGTGCATCCGTTCATAAGTTCATTTGTCCATCCGTCTGTCCTACTTCAGGTTAAAGTTATTGGTCAAGGCAGTTTTTTTTATCAACTTGAAACTTAGTACACTTGTTCCCTATGATATGATCTTTCTAATTTTAATGCCAAATAAAAGTTTTTACCCCAATTTCACGGTCCACTGAACATAGAAAATGATAGTGCAAGTGGGGCATCCGTGTACTGTGGACACATTCTTGTTTTGTCATCATTTGTAGGTGTTGCAATGGTGGCATATTTATAGAAAGAAGAAGGCTTATGGTTAAATCCTTGAAATACAAACTGATATATGTGCTTCTTTTAAATTCTAGATGTACATAAATTAACTTTATTTTCTGATATTTTGTTATTTGATAAATATGTGGTCATTTTCTTTATACTAGTAATTACATGTATGTTGTCTTTTCAGAAACTGGTTGAATAAATAATAAATAATTTATGTACACAGTAAATAAGCTCAACAAAATACATAAAATGAATATACATGACATAATGTTCAACAGAACATATATATATATATATATATATAAATGATATTTATTTACAATTTTACACTTCAGATAACATCAACATCCTTGAAAGAATTGATCTTGAAGAGGTTCAGTGAATTAAAGAGAATTGATGTCAGCTGTAATAAAAAACTTACAGGTTTTACAATGGTCTTGGATACAATAATGGTACATATAAATAAAACAAAGAAAAGGGGGTATGATTGCCAATGTGACACTGACAACTATCCAACAAAGTTCAATCAAATAACAAAGATAAAAACAATTATATGTCACTGTACAGCCTTCAACAATGAAAAAAACTAATACCACAGTCAGCTATAAAAGACAGTACAGTCATGGTACAAAATGTAGACTTTTCAATAATGTAACTAGAATTTTTTGAAATATCATTTAAAGTAGCTTAACTCAATCAAAAGACGTATTAACAAAAACAAGTAAACATACACATGTTTGGATAGTTTGTAATTTTACAGCTTTTTTCAAACTGTAAGACTGTTGTAAACTTATATTAATCCATTTCCTATAAAGGTTTTAGTATGTTTTAGTCATATTTGGTGGAATATTCTGAATTTGTCAAAAATTTATATTCCATCTTAGTGTAAGGTACAATCAGGGACAAAAAGACATAACTATGGGTAGGCACAGTTAGAGTCGAAGGTATTTTCATCTCCATTTACATTGAGAAGTTAGTCAGTAGTACATGTACTTCCTTAAAAAAAAATATGAACAACAATAATATAAAAAGAATCGTGTAACCTCCTTCAAAGGTTATCTGAGTATCATCTTTAAATAGTGTCTTAGCCAGTTTGTATTTAACCTTTCAAAATTAATTTGCTATAAACTTTACTTCATCAAATTGTTTGCTTTCAGTGATGAAGCTATTTTGTTAACTTTCACTTTTGTAGAAATGTCCCAAATTGACAGTGTTAGACATATCAACTCTTGAGAATGTACCAACATATGTAACCATTGATATAGAGGAGTTCCAAAAATCCTGTCCTAAGCTGAAGGTCCTTAGAATGGGGAACAACAGATACAAAGGCACTCCAAAAACAGATGAGGAAGTGGTAAATTTTATTAACAGCTAGCTGGTCATTTCTTATAGCTATCAAGCTTCTATGTTTATCTCATAGTGATCACATGTGCATTAGTGTGTAAGGACCATCACTAGCAAGGTCAAAACAATGACTGTCAAACAGATTATTTTAATGCAACATTGTGTAGAACTTCATCCTGATTGGATAAAGCATCAAACTTCAAGGCCTAAAATTTTGTATTTTAAGAGTTGTATGGTTCAATTTTGATTTCAAGGTCACAATTACCCATTATTGGTTCAGTACTGTAAATTCAGATATTATTGTGTGCATTTATAGTGGTGATTTTGTCATTTTAGACTAAAATGGGATTTTATTTTGGCGATATTGAGAAAAATGCTGTTCAATTCATACAAAAAATTTAAAAATGCAAGTTTAAATTATTGCTATTACAACCCTGTTGCATTTTTTCGCAATAATAAAACATGGTTATAATTTTAGAATACAGTATGTTGGCAGTAAATGTAAGTTGCAACAATCAAATTGCCAATTCATGCCTGCAATTCTTCAAATACAGAAGGTATATAATTCTTGATTATATTGTAGAATGTCAAATTATGTGTCAAAACAGTATTTGGATTAGCCAAATTAGATGTTTTCTTATAGAACATATAAAAACATAAAACAAATATATACTTCATTTGCTTATTTTTGTATTTTTGTTTTGCAGGAAAAATCTGCAGGCTTCCCAGACTTAGAGGAATTTAATATCCCAGATTTAAGTGGTAGACATACTATGCATAACACCATAGTATATGATGTTTTCAATAGGTGAGCTTCTGTCTTAAATGTTCATCATTTTCAATTATTTATCTTGGAGTGATATTTACATTAATGTCAATCCTTAGAGGTAAGGACTCATACAAAAAGAAGATTCTTATTCTCCTTCAATTAAAATATTGGAGAAATAGAGCTTTTCTAATTTCGTTTTCATCGAACCGCAAAAATTGAAAATTTTTTGGTCGTATATTGGTATCACGTTGGCGTCGTCGTCTGCGTCCTCGTCGTCCGAATACTTTTAGTTTTCGCACTCTAACTTTAGTAAAAGTAAATAGAAATCTATGAAATTTTAATACAAGGTTTATGACCACAAAAGGAAGGTTGGGATCGATTTTGGGAGTTTTGGTCCCAACATTTTAGGAATTAGGGGCCAAAAAGGGCCCAAATAAGCATTTTCTTGGTTTTCGCACTATAACTTTAGTTTAAGTAAATAGAAATCTAAGAAATTTTGATACAAGGTTTATGACCACAAAAGGAAGGTTGGGATTGATTTTGGGAGTTTTGGTCCCAACAGTTTAGGAATTAGGGGCCAAAAAAGGGCCCAAATAAGCATTATTCTTGGTTTTTGCTCAATAACTTTAGTATAAGTAAATAGAAATCAATGAAATTTAAACACAAGGTTTATAAACACAAAAGGAAGGTTGGGATTGATTTTGAGAGTCGAGATCCCAACAGTTTAGGAATAAGGGGCCAAAAAGGGGCCCAAATAAGCATTTTTCTTGGTTATCGCACCATAACTTTTGTATAAGTAAATAGAAATCTATGAAATTTAAACACAAGGTTTATGACCATAAAAGGAAGGTTGGGATTTATTTTGAGAGTTTTGGTCCCAACAGTTTAGGAATAAGGGGTCCAAAGGGTCCAAAATTAAACTTTGTTTGATTTCATCAAAAATTGAATAATTGAGGTTCTTTGATATGCCGAATCTAACTTTGTATGTAGATTCTTATTTTTTGGTCCCGTTTTCAAATTGGTCTACATTAAGGTCCAAAGGGTCCAAAATTAAACTTAGTTTGATTTTAACAAAAATTGAATACTTGGGGTTCTTTGATATGCCGAATCTAAAAATGTACTTAGATTTTTGATTATTGGCCCAGTTTTCAAGTCGGTCCAAATCGGGGTCCAAAATTAAACTTTGTTGGATTTCATCAAAAATTGAATAATTGGGGTTCTTTGATATGCCAAATCTAACTGTGTATGTAGATTCTTAATTTTTGGTCCTGTTTTCAAATTGGTCTACATTAAAGTCCAAAGGGTCCAAAATTAAACTGAGTTTGATTTTAACCAAAATTGAATTCTTGGGCTTCTTTGATATGCTGAATCTAAACATGTACTTAGATTTTTGATTATGGGCCCAGTTTTCAAGTTGGTCCAAATCAGGATCCAAAATTATTATATTAAGTATTGTTCAATAGCAAGAAATTTTCAATTGCACAGTATTCAGCAATAGCAAGAAATCTTCAATTGCACAGTATTGTGCAAAAGCAAGAAATTTTCAATTGCACAGTATTGCACAATAGCAAGAAATCTTCAATTGCACAGTATTGTGCAATAGCAAGTATTTTCAATTGCACAGTATTGCGCAATAGCAAGAAATATCTAATTGTACAATATTGTGCAATAGCAAGAAATTTTCAATTGGAGTTATCTTTCTTTGTCCAGAATAGTAGTTGAATTAACTTAAATCATTGTTTTATACAATATACAATGTATATTCACTTTTACTACCAACTGATAAATTAAAACAATCTTTACCATTCAGTGATAACAAGCATTTTTTTTATATTTTAATATATTATGATGTATTTAAATGAGTAGTTATTGTTGCAAACTCCATTAGTAATTTGAATTGAGATCAGTTTTGGAATAAGGGAAAGAGGGATGTGAAAAAAATTTGGGGAGGTGGGGGTTCAATTTTTCTCATTTCAGATTTCATAAACAAAAAGAAAATTTCTTCAAACATTTTTTTGAGAGGATTAATATTCAACAGCATAGTGAATTGCTCAAAGGCAAAAAAACAAATTTTAAGTTTATTAGACCACATTCATTCTGTGTCAGAAACCTATGCTATGTCAACTATTTAATCACAATCCAAATTTAGAGCTGAATCCAGCTTGAATGTTGTGTCCATACTTGCCCCAACCGTTGAGGGTCCAACCTCTGCGGTCGTATAAAGCTGTGCCCTGCGGAGCACCTGGTTGAATTTAGTACAGACTGCAAGACTCTCATGGGTAGTTACAATCAGGGGTCGTAATTAACACTGGTCCGGTGGTCTGAGACCAGTAGATTTTGTCAGCTGGTGGTCAGGTGGACCAGTAGAAATTTGTCAATAAAAATAAATTAATTTTAGTGAATGTGTTGGGTACCACCTTAATACGGCTGTTTGTCTTTTAGTCGTTTTCCGTTTTTTCTGTCACGGAATTGTCAGTTTGTCATCGACTTTTGATTTTGAATATCCCTTTGGTATACTTAGTATTTCAAATCTCTTTTATTTTGAAAACCTGTCTCGTCATCATCATTTTAACTTATGAAATGGATAAAAAGTAAAGTTAGATCTATCAAATTGAAGAACAAATCTGGTAAATGGAAGGTTGAGCACTTAGAAGAATTTTAACCAGGGTCTGTCCAAAGTCAAGTCTGATATGCATAAAACCACTCAAGTTAAGATATCCAATTGACTGAATTGCAGTTCTAGTATATTGTTGGACATGTAGAAAATCTGTTGGTTCAGAACAAATCTTAACTTAAGTAGCTTTATGCATATGGGTATAGGCCTTTAAAAGCTAACAACTGGTATTGGTAAAGCCCATACAGTAACCTGTAGTTGATAACATATTTGTCTGTTGGTCTCTGGTTAATAGTTGTCCTAATGCCATTTTGCCATCATATCACATCTCCTTTTTAGCTCATCTGGCCCAAAGGGCCAAGTGAGCTTTTCTCATCACTTGTCGTCTGTTGTCGTTGTTAACTTTTACAAAAATCTTCTTCTCTGAAACTACTGGGCCAAATTTAACCAAACTTGGCCACAATTATTATTGGGTATCTAGTTTAAAAAATGTGTCCCTTGACCCAGCCAACTGACCAAGATGGCCTCCATGGCTAAAAATAGAACAAATGAAGATTTTGGCTTATAACTCTGAAACCAAAGCATTTTTTCTGCAAATCTCACATGAAGTAAAATTGTTAAGCAAGTCAAGATCTATCTGCCTGGAAATTTTCAGATGAATCGGACAACCGTATAATGGGTTGCTGCCCCTGAATTGGTAATTTTAAGGAAATTTTGCCGTTTTTGGTTATTATCTTGAATACTATTATAGTTAGAAATAAACTGTAAACAGCAATAATGTTCAGCAAAGTAAGATCTACAAATAAGTCAACATGACCAAAATGGTCAGGTGACCCCTTTAAAAGGAGTTATTGCCCTTTATAGTCAATTTTTAACAATTTTCATTATTTTAGTAAATTGTTGTAAATTTTTACAAAATATTTTCTTCTGTAACTAAAGGGCTAAGTTTATAGATAGATAAAATTGTAAGCAGCAAGAATGTTCAGTAAAGTAAGATCTACCAACACATCACCATCACCAAAACACAATTTTGTCATGAATCCATCTGTGTACTTTGCTTGTATGCACATAGACCAAGGTGAGCAACACAGGCTCTTAAAAGAGCCTCTGGTTTTTAGCTCACCTGGCCCTTTCTCATCACTTTTCGTCCGGCTTCTTCGTCCGTCGTTGTCGTTAACTTTTACAAAAATCTTCTCCTCTGAAACAACTGGGCTAAATTAAACCAAACTTGGCCACAATCATCATTGGGATATCTAGTTTAAAAAATGTGTGGCGTGACCCAGCCAACTAACCAAGATGGCCGCCATGGCTATAGAACATAGGGGTAAAATGTAGATTTTGGCTTATAACTCTAAAACCAAAGCATTTAGAGCAAATCTGGGGAACAATTGTCAATCAAGTGAAAATCTATCTGCCCTAAAATTTTCAAATGAATCGGACAACCAGTTGTTGGGTTGCTGCCCCTGAATTGGTAATTTTAAGGAAATTTTGATGTGTTTGGTTATTACCTTGAATATTATTACAGATAGAGATAAACTGTTAACAGCAATAATGTTAAGATCTACAAATAAGTCAACATGACCAAAATGGTCAGTTGATCCCTGAAGGAATTATTGCCCTTTATGTCATTTTTTACCAATTTTTTGTAAATTTTTGTAATCGTTTACAAAAACCTTCTCCTCTGAAACTACTGGGCCAAACTTAACCAAACTTAGCCACAATCATTATTAGGGTATCTAGTTTAAAAAATGTGTCCGGTGACCCTGCCAAACCAACCAAGATGGCCACCATGGCTATACATAGAACATCAGGGTAAAATGAAACCAAAGCATTTAGAGCAAATCTGACAAGGTGTTAAAATGTTTATCAAGTCAATATCTATCTGCCCTGAAATTCCCAGATGAATTTGACAACTGGTTTTTGTGTTGCTGCCCATCCCCCCACCCCCAAATTGGTAATTTTTAAGGAAATTTGTTATCTTGAATACTATTATAGAGATAAACTGTAAACCGCAATAATGTTCAGCAAAATAAGATGTACAATTATTGAACATGACCAAAATGGTCAGTTGACCTCTTAAGGAGTTATTGCCCTTTATAGTCAATTTTTAACAATTTTCCTTAGTTTTTACAAAATATTTTCCTCTGGAACTAAAGGGCCAAGTTCATTATAGATAGACAAAATGTAAGTAGCAAGAATGTTCAGTAAAGCAAGATCTCGAAACACATCACCATCACCAAAACACAATTTTGTCATGAATCCATCTGACGATCTGTTTTCTTTGTTTTATATGCATATATACCAAGGTGAGCGACACAGGCTCTAGTTTTTGGGGAAGACGGCTTCAAGCCGTCAATCCCCCATGGGGTTGACCAGAGTGACATTCCCTCACATCATTCATTTTGTTTTTATAGTGTGGAAAACCCCCCCAACAATCTTACTGAGAATGATGAGATGGGGAGACACAAATGAATAAATTGACTTTAAACACTTTTTTTTTACACATTTCCCTTCTGTTTCTCTCGAAATTATCGTATATTGAGCTCTCCTTTACACTATTTACGTTTCTTTTACAATCAGGAAAAATCAGTATGACGAGATATTCTAAATATATCCAACCTACATTATATTTTATAGTGACGTCATTGTTGGAATGCCACACTACGCATAAGCAGGGATATCCTTCACTGGTTATTTAAATCATTCTCAAAGATTGTGCACTTATTAAAAAATAGTATTTGTTAAATTTAAACATAATGATGTTTGCTGTAGATGATTCAAACATCAACATGCAATACTTTAATTTGCAACATCTTTCAAAGTAAACAGGAAGTCCGAGGGGCTACATGAGATCGGGGAGAGAAACGATCTTTTCCATTTTTTTTCTGTAAAACTCTGTTTTGAGAATCTTCCTCCAATTCAGGAGCACCTCAATTTATCAGCTAATTATAAACACTTAAAATGTGACATTTAGTATAAGTAGTCTTCCATTAAAACTAAATTTTGTGTACCAACATAATTATTGTAATAGTTACAAAAAAAAATTACAAATGTTGCATTTTGTAGTTTAAACCTATTTATTCATGAAATTTTACAAATATTTCAAAATGTAGGATTTGGAAACAATCTTCACACAGTTTACATCAATCATATTGTTATTTTTATTAGTACCTGTATCCCTGTGATGAGAAATGTAACTGGGAACTTTATCAATGGAAATTCAAAACTGAATAGATTTTTCAGTCCTAACTTTCTTAAGAAAAAAAAATAAAAATCTTAAGAGTACTGTCACAAAAAATGGAAAATGGCCCTAGCCTGCAGTTCAGTCGTACACTATTAAGATTTCAAAAATATTTGTAGTTGTTGTTAAATGACAGAATTCAACTAGTTGAATTTTAGATAATTAACTATCAACTTTAATTGAATGTTTAGATTTAGTAGACGCAGATCTCTTCCATTGGTCTAAATTGAATCCTAAACTAAAGAAACAAAATAGTGTCAACCTTCCACATGTTCTAGCTATGAAGACTATCAAAAGATAACCCCCCCCCCCCCCCAAAAAAAAAAAAAAACGAAATAGAAACAAGGGCCGTCTTTCCCCTCAGAGCTATTCAGCTCTTTGATTATTGCATACTCATGGTAATTTGTATTAAACACAGATGCTTCCAATGATAGCAAGGTAAATGAAAAGAAAGTATATATGGTTATCAATTTCTACCACAAAATAAGTCTGTGGACATGAAATAAAAACAAAAGAAAAGGCACTTTATTGCTGTCAACAAAGAACAAAAACTGCAATTTCAAGAAAACCCCTTGCATTGGTTTGAGCAGAATTTTTTTTTAAATAATTACACCATAGGCATATCTGTAGGTGTTTTTCTTTTAAAAAAAAATGTATTGCACAAGTCTGTTCTTTGAAAGTTTTGTTGATGTTATGATCATATGGCCATTTAATTTTTTTACAGAATTTTACACAAGTCTTTTAAGCTGAAGGTCTTAGATATCAGAGGACGATGTAATGAGTCATATGCTGTCCTAGAAACTATACCTGCAGCAGATTTAGAGAGCTTGCATGTTGGTCTATCTTCCATGTCTTATGATGATCCATATATGGGCCTCTTTCTAAAAGTGAGTAAATGTATAATGAAACCAGTTCAAAACTTAGTACCGGTATACAGTTATCAGAAAATTCAAAACTGCATATATTAAAAGAAGATTTTAGGTATACTTCAGTGAGACAGGATCTCAACTCTAGTTTCAGAAGACTTCAAGAGATCAACCTATTACTGTTTAAGAAATATTTCATTCAAACCATAGATTTGTTGGAATATTTACATGCCCTAGGTATATTAATTTTATCCTGAGCATCATTATTTGGTTAAAAAAACAAAAATAAAAAACAAAAAAAACAAAACAAAAACAAAATCACAATGTGTTTACTGTTTAAGTTAAAATCCTTCTAGGTGATTATTTTTATGTCTGAAACCGAGGGGGAATTAGGTTTTACCTTTGCCTCAACAAAAAATTATGATACTTGTACACAATGCTTATTACCACATAACACAGTTAAGTTTGAATTTTGGTGGCATCACTTAAACTTTCAAGAGTTATGCTCCTTTACACATGGAAAAATTGCTGAATTTTTACTTTCTGTTCTCTAACACAAGTTAGGATCAACCACATGTTATGAAACTTATACACAATGCTTATTGTAACCACAAAACTCAGATCAAGGATGAATAAGGGTAGCATCACTTTTACAGTTCTTCAGTTATGTCCCTTTATAACTTTATATATGCCAGCAAGGGCATCATCTGTGTTACATGAACACATTCCCCATTAATTTATATGATTATACTAGCAAAAGTGATTTTCTTTGTAATGTAGTTATAGTTGAATATTAACTTTGATGAATCAAAACTTGTACTATTTCAGTGGAGACACAGTCTAAAGACAATAGATTTGTCTTGGGTTCAGAATGTAGAACTAGCCATTCAGGAACTAACCAGTGGGCCATCATTACCTCTAGAAAAAATTCAACTAACAGGATCTAATATTGAATACAAAGATCTCAGGTAAAATATTTATTTATATATAGTCGTTGCTTTTTTCTAAAAATTTTGATATGATAATTTAATTTTTGATGATAATATTCATACTTTTTCTATATGGAAAAAATATGAAAAGAAATTGCTTCCAATTATTAGTTGGTTTACAGAACATGAAAGGAAGAGTATTTTATTTCTGCTTTTTATCTTAACAAGGTTTTCATTGATGTATTTGGTAATGTAAAATACCTTGTATATTTCAATACAAGGTTCATTGGTGACATACAAGACCTCACATATTTTAACATGATTAACAATCCATAGTGTCAACATTAGTTATACTCTTATATGTTCATTGGCAACGGTTACATATATTTTGGAAATATGAAGAAATATATATGATTCATCAAATTTTTTAACATGAAACTTGTTGGTGAAGTCTTTCTCTCTAGTTCATTAAAAGGGAATTTTAAACAAGAATGTGTCCATAGTACATGTATGCCCCAATCGCACTATCAATTTTCATGTTTAATGGACATATCATGGGGAAAATGTTTACTAAGGTTCAGACAGACGAACAAATGAAGGAATGAACAGACGGACAAACAAACAGGCACACAGACCAGAAAACATAATGCCCCTCTACTATCATAGGTGGGGCATAAAAAATTCTCCTGGAAAAACAATAATTCATTGATTCTTTTTGCTGAACCAAAAATTAAACTCCTAGTGATGAAAATACATGAATAAATACTGATTAATGACACACATTGTCAAAGGAAGAGAAAATAATACCAAATTTTATGTCAATATAAACTATCCAAGAACAAATTTTTAGTTTTATTTGTTCAAAACCTCAAAACCAACTGTTTTTTATGATAGAATTAATTTCCTTTGCAATAAATTCATGCATTTGATAACTGATTTTTTTTTTAGGACTTTGCTGAAAAAATGTCCAAAATTGAACTACGTTCAGCTGGAATCTTGTCGTAATCTGGTTAGAGGTATTAAAAGGTTGTATAAAGATGAGGACATCAATGTGCTCAAGGAGAAAATAAAAAATCTGGGAAACATCTAACAAATTTATGTTATATCGATATTGACAGTACAGGCAGCTAAAAATGTCAGGACTACTTATAGTATATTTTTTTTATTTTTATACAAATATTTGAAAAAAAATTCAGTTGTTGAAATATTTAAAAACGTATTTGATGTTGATTTGTTTTTATTATTTATATCCATTATTTATTAAAAATAATTAATTGCTCTGATTGTTTTTTTTTTATTTTAAATATTTTTTAATAGCTTACATGGCCCTAAGCCCAGAGAACAATGTGCTGTCATATTCATTTGAAATACATCAAGCTATCATCCTTAAACTTTGAGGAACCTTTTCCTTTGAAGTACCTTTCCATTGAAATCCAACTTGACTGAAATCATCCAAAAATATCTTGTTTGATGTTTTAAACAACCACTTACATCCATTAGCTTTATAAAAAAAAAACATAGATCACAATGCTTGAGTTGGTTGTAGAGGAATCCTGGCATCCAACTTTAATTTATGTATGTATATATATACAATACAGGTGGTATCTGATGTGCTTCCAAAGTTCTTTGTTTTTTGTCTTGCCTTGACGGAGTCAAAAAGTGAGACATAAGTATGGCGTTTCTAAAATCTGCAGAGTCCACGTCAATAATGTATTAGTTTGTGACTAGGTCTACTTTATAATAAACCACTAGTGGTAAGTCAAAGATATTTGATTTGCAGTTGTATAAGCATTGGCACATCTCATTTCCATGGAGATTATTTGGCCCCATTCCCTAGTCATGGTATATTGGCTATGAACCTTGCTTAATTTATATATATATTAGTTTGTGATTCGGTCTTATTTACAGTGAACCACTAGTGGTTGGTCACTGATATTTGGTATGCAGTTGTATTAGCATTGATATATCTCATTTCCCTTCTTTTTAATACAGGCAAACCAATGTTGTCTTTTGTTTTATACTGGCCAATCAATGTTGTTTTGTTAAGAAGACAAATTCTTGGTTTATTAGCTAATGAGAATAAAAAGTATAAAATGTAAAAGAAATAAAGAAATATGAGAACGTTTTGAGTGACATATAGACAAATTATGTTGGTTTACAGGAACAAATGTCTGTTGTTTCTTAAATATCACTTCAGTTGAAAAATTCATATCTCTTTTAAAATCACATAATATAAATGGAATAAGAAATTTTGGTAAATCATGTATAGTTTCAAAGCCAATAAAATCCAACACATCACCTTGGAAACATGGATGCTGTCTGGCTGAATTCAAAGAAAACCTGCACCAATCAGAACATGTTTCAAATGGAGCACATGCTTGCATAATGTTTTGAATGATTTGATTGGCTGTTACATCATGACCTTGTAATAAACGTTGTATGTAGCACCCCTGCACATCTGTGTCAACATCTTCTTTCCATAAAAGACACCTTGATATTGACTTCCAATTAGTGCAGTATGGATCTTTCAAGTTTTCTTTTGGAAAATAGGTTAAAAATCCAAGACACATTTCATCTGATGTAGAGTATCCGAAATGAACATTTTCTGAACGTGAGGTTGTAGAATATATACATGTTACCTTTATTTCATCTCCTGGTTTTAACTTTACTGGTTCCTGATAGCTGAAATATAGAAACAAAACAAAGAAGGTGTTTGTGATATTCTTTAAAAAATTATTTAAATTTGAGTAGTAAATATTTGTTATTAAAAAACTTAAAATGGAGTATTTAGTTAATTAAAGAAAACAAATTATGAACCTATAAGCTTAACATGTATACATACGAATGAGTGGAATGAGTTGCCTTATAGAGAAATAATGTTATTGCTTTTGACACTATACACCATTTACAAATGTTAATGAGCACCTCCATCCTGAAGTACAGTGACCAATATTAGATGTAAAAGGGCTTGATTTCTGTATCGAAAATGTGATTTTTTTTGTCAGCTAGTTTTCTGGAAGTGTCACCATTTGTTGATACAGTATTATTCTGTTTTATTTCACATGTTTTTATGAATTGTCATCTGTAATACCGTATAGTTGGTGTCAAACTTCATGACTTTCATTGAATAAGGTATACAAAAAATTTTGCCAGATTCGAAACCTTTGGAATTTGCATGTGCCATTTTAAATTGGTGGAATTTATTTTGCCGATTTTTTTCTATCCGCTTAAATAAGCCAAAAAATAGTACACCCTATAGGTACAATATTGTAGAAAAAAAGAACTGTACTCTGCACTTATTACTCTATGTACCTCCGAATATTTCACAGATCCAGATAAAAATAGGCACTGAAAACATGTACTAAACAAATCTAGACTGAGAGCAGTTTAGAGCTAGATCTCACTTGTCGATCATTGAAAATTTATATTGACCAACATATATGTTTTTTATTGTGTTGCTTGTTGAGTGTTACTCTTGGTCACAGTATATCCCAAATCACTTTCTTTTTATACTATCAAAGTGTCAACTTGGCTATCTGCTGACCATAGAATGATTAGGGGTAACTCTATATGAACTGTATCTCTATTATAGAATAAATATAGGTATTTTCAAGCTTTAGTAAATCTCAAATGGCACTTTTGGGGACTCCATGTTGTTGGTTTTTTTAATAAGTTCAGTTGCTAAATATCTTTGTTAAACAGGAATATTATATATTTAAATACCTGTGTTTCCATTAATTATACCCTGATTTTTGGTGAATACCCTAAAGATATTTTAGTCATTTTTGGTGTGTTGATTGCATGAAATGGCATTTAATATCTTTTCTTTTTTATAAATATCAATGGTTAGCTGAAGGACGCCTCCGGGTGCGGGTATTTCTCGTTGCATTGAAGACCTGTTGGTGACCTTCTGCTGTTGTCTGCTCTATGGTCGGGTTGTTGTCTCTTTGGCACATTCCCCATTTCCATTCTCAATTTTATCTTTAAAAAATGGATTCGAGGGTCACTGATGAGTCTTTAGGAGACGAAAGTCTGGCGTAAATGCAAAATGTAATCCTTGTATCTATGATGAGTTTAGGTGATCATAGGTAACACTGTCAAAGTTATGAACTGCATCTCTAATATAGAAAAGACATAGGTAAATTCAAGCTGTAGATAATCTTATTTGTGTAACAATAGGACTTTTATGGATTTCCTGATTTGTTGGAGAATAAGTTCAGTTTCTGTTGCTTTGTTAAAGAAGGAATTAAACAGATTAAAAGCTATTCTTTTAAAGTTACCTGTGAAGCACAGGCATGTCGTAGTTGAAATTCTGGTCATATGCGAGATCTTTTATTTTTCTGTCTTTACGGTACAATTCTATTCGTTCTTGACGACCTTCAAAATATATTTGACGATCATTCAGACATGATTAAATTATGTTCATAATACGATTCAAATCAATTCTAACTATTTGGAAATTTATCCATAATGTCTGAAAACTGTCCATTATTTCTTGTATAATGTAATGACTCCCGATAAACCTGACCTTTTCATTTAGCAATATCTTAACTTGAATAAATTTATGAAATTACGATCTTTCATCTTACAATACGAGGACCCATACTAAGATGAAATCTGTTTGACTGTAGACAAAATTGTTAAAAACACAGGTAAAGGTATAAGTGATTGAACCCTTATTTGGATACTTCATTCTGACATTCTGGAAGTTATTCTGAAAAATATCAAAACGCGGTAGATAGGTATTTGATCATCATCACTATATATATGAGAGTTTCGCTTATCATCCATTACTTTCAAAACAAAGCACGATGCTCCGACATTTATAGGTGTTTGATAGTATCTCTTGTATATTTACCCCTTATCTTTTCATTCTCAATATGTTGTCCACTGGACGTTAAGCAACCGATCAATATCAATCAATCAATATGTAGTCTTCTAATCTTATTACGAAAATGCATGTGAGCTTTGATGAAAAATTTAAGTTGCTAGTTCTTAGCCTTCATAAATGAAACTTCAATCAAAAAGATTGTAAAAGAAAACGGGTGTTTCCAAATAATGAATTGGTCTATGGAAAAATTTACCCAAATAATGCATATGGTTATATCCAGATGTAATATAGATTTCATCTTCAATAAGCTTGTCTGAACATTCAGGTGAACATTCGCCAGTAACGACAACTCTCTTTTTCTTTGGCTGAAGATCAATCCAATACTGCCCGACTATCATAATTCCAGCATCGTATTGCCGTAATACGTGTGTGTAAAATATTGTCATTCCAGATGCATCTGTCATCCCCTCGTAGAGATCAGGATTATTCCAATGAATCTATAATATTAAGGAAATATTATTGTCTAATCTAATTTTAGCCCCCTGTTCCCCCCAAAAAAACAACAATATGCAAACCACCTCAATATCAATGATAAAGAAGTAATATAATTCTACATATTTGGAACATCTGGTTTAAAGGTGAAAAATTTATATTTTATTGCCAACTTGTTGTCTTAGTATGCAAAATAAATTTTATAGTGTATCAATCTTTTTCAATATGCAAATCTTGTTTTTGAAGGAACCCCGGAGATTAGCAATTACACAGATACTGTAATTTTACCGTTCAGGATTAGAACACTATATAAAACAATTATTTCAGTACCAGCTTAACAGTAATATCAGGTGTTTTGGGGTGTAAGAGGACACACATACCCTTTATATCATACCTGAAGTGCACCTTTCCTAAACCCGTTCTTTCCTATTCTAAACCCTGAACTATTGTGAGAACATTCCCCTGACATTCCCATACTCCAAATACCAATCACACTCGAGCATTTAGGGCTCGCAATCATACCACAGGTAAATGGTTCATTCATGTCTTCTGTGATATCTTCCACTGAAATCATTTCAAAAAGTAAATTTGGTTACCAAAACTTCGCCCAGAGCGTCTGATACGGTGCTTTTTGTCCGCAATTCGCTTTTTGTCCGATAATTTTGCTTTTTGTCCGAAACTTTTGCTTTTTGTCCGTTGCTTTTTGTCCGATTATTTTGCTTTTTGTCCGAAACTTTTGCTTTTTGTCCGTTGCTTTTTGTCCGTTTTGCCTTTTGTCCGATTATTTTGCTTTTTGTCCGAAACTTTTGCTTTTTGTCCGTTGCTTTTTGTCCGTTTTGCTTTTTGTCCGATAATTTTGCTTTATGTCCGATATAAAATGTGTATATTTTTGGCAGGTTTCATTTTGAACTTCAAAATACCATGTCCTTTTAGGAGTTAAATACAGACCATACTCACATTATAAATGATTTGTACATGAAATTTCATGTCTTTTACAATATATCGCATTACCTCTAAAATGGCTCGAAGCACTAATATCCTAGACCCGTAGGTGTTGGTCAACAGAGGGCAAGGGGAATACTCTTGTATATCCCTAAGTCTAAAAAACAACTATTGAAAGCTGGCTAAACTAAGACATACTCCAGGTAGGCCATTATACCAGAAGAAGAGGTAGTCAAACCCTTATAAATGGCTTATAGCACTTATGTCCTGGATCTACACGAGTTTATCAGCAAAGAATTAAAAGGGGCATGAGTTTCGCCGGTATATCACGAAGTAAAAATAAACCTCATTATTGCCAGCTCTTCAAACTAAGAGATTCTCCACGTTGGCCATTATACCAGAGGTATAGGTAGGCAGTGCCTCTTAAATGGTCCATGGGCCATGGCACTTATGTCCTCGACCCGTACGAGTTGGTCAGAAGAGGGTAAGGGGAATACTCTAGTATATCACACAGTCCACCAAAAATAGTGACGGCTGCCCAAACTAAGACATTTTTAGGTGCGCCCTTATACTAGATGTTGGAGTAGTCATTCTCTTAAAAATGGCTCATAGCACTTATGCTATAGACCCGAACGAGTTTGTCAACAATGAGTTAAAAGGGGGATGAATTAGCCCGGTATATAACGAAGTTGAAATAAACTGTTGCCCGCTGGCTAAACTAAGAAATTATCCACGCGGGCCATAATATGAGAGGTAGAGGAAGGGATTGCCTCTATAAAATGACCATGAGCACGTATGACCTAGACCCGTACGAGTTAGTCAGCAAAGTGTAAGGTTGGTACCCTAGTATATAATAAAGTCGAACTAAACTATTGCTGGATGGCTAAGAGATTCTCCGCGTGGGCCATGATACCAGAGGTAGAGGTTGTCATTGCCTCTAAAATGGCCTAAATCACTTATTCCCTAGAGAAGTACGCGGTATCATCAAAGGGTTTAAAAGGGAGTTGGAACCTCTGTTTACAAAGAAGTCGAAATAAATTATTGCCGGCTTGCTTAAGTACGAGATTCTCCAAGTTGGCCATTAATCCTAGGTTAAATGTGTGCATTGCCTTTTAAATGGCTGATAAAACTAACGCCCTAGACCTGTACGAGTTTGTCAGCAAAAGGTTAAAGCGGGGATGCGATGCCTCTTTTTACAACGAAAATATAAATTAAGCCGACTGGCCTAACTAAGAGATTCTATACGCGGGGTATTATATCAGAGGATGAGGTAGGCATTACCTCTAACATAGCCATAACACGTATGTCCCAGACCCGTGTAAGTTAATCAGCAAAGGGTAAGGGGGGTACCTAAGTATTTCACAAAGTCGAAATAAACTATTGCTGGCTGGCTAAACGAAGAGATTCTCCACATGGGCCATGATACCAGAGGTAGAAGTGGCCATAGCCTCAAAAATGGCCACTTATGCCGTAGACCCGTACCAGTGCTTCAGCAAAGTGTTAAAAGGGGGAGGTGGTATCTATGTTTACAACGAAGTCGAAATGAATTATTGCCGGCTGGCCAAACAAAGAAATTCTCAACATAGGCCATTATAACAAAGGTAGTGGTGGACATTGCATCTAAAATGGCCCATACTTCTTATTCCATTGATCTGTACGAGTTTGTCAGCAAAGGGTAAGGAGGGTACCCTGGTATATAACAAAGTCGAAATAAACTATTGCCGGATGGCCAAAAATAAAAGATGATCCACGTTTATCATGATACCAGAGGTAGAGGTGGGCCTTGCCTTTAAAATGGTTTATAGCACTTATGCCAGCAAAAGGAAAGGAGGGTATTCTAGTATATCGCAAAGTCGTTATGAAATATTGCCGGCTGTTCAAACTACGAGATTCACCACATGGGCCATGCTACCAGAGGTATAGGTGGTCATTGCCTTTAAAATAGCCTATAGCACTTATATGGCATATACCCGTACGAGTTTGTCAGTAAAGAGCTAAAATGAGGAGGTGGTACCTCTGTTCACATTAAAGTCAAAATAACTGTAGCCGGTAGGCCAAACTCCGGGATTCTCTACGTGGATCATTATACCAGAGGTAGAGGTTTATTTCGACTTCGTTGTAAACAAAGGTAACACCTTTTATTTTTAACCCCTTGCAGGCAAAATCGTACAGGTCTTTGGAATTAGTGTTATATGCCATTTTAAAGGCAATTACCATATCTATCTCTGGTAAAATGGCCTACGTGGAGAACCTCTTAGTTTGGCCAGCCGGCAATACTTTATTTCGACTTTGTTGTAAACAGAGGTACCATCTCCCCCTTTTGATTCATTATTGTCAAACTCGTACGGGTCTAGGGCATAAGTGCTATCAGAAATTTGTATGGCAATGCCCTCCTCTATCTCTGGTAAAATGGCCTACGTGGAGAATCTTTTAGTTTGGCCAGCCGGCAATTATTAAAGTGTATTTCGACTTCGTTGCAAACAGAGGTACCACCTTACCCTTTTAATTCATTGTTGTCAAACTCGTACGGGTCTTGGGCCTAAGTGATCTGTGCCTTTTTTAAGGCAATGCCTACTTCTACCTCTGGCATCATACCCCACGTGGAGAATCTCTTGGCCAGCCGGCAATTGTTTATTTCGACTTTTTTATATACCAAGGTACTTCCCTAACCCTTTGCTGACTTACTCGCTGGCTTATCCCTTATTGTAAGTAAGTAAGTTCAATAAATATAAGACTATATGCCAGGTCTTTCTGACAACCAATTACAAACAAATTGGGGTTTATCTAATGAGGCTTTTCCCAGGATGCAATTGCTCGTAGACTGTATACAGTTGACCAAATAATCCACAAATTCCGCAAAAGGATCTTTTAATTATAGGCCATGTCCATTTAGACATTAAGCAACAAAAGCCCAGCATGACCGATGCATTTGTCTTTAACATCTCCGATATTGATTCCGCGTGGCCTTCCAATTGACATGAGTGTCCATTGGTGTTCATTGTTAAACCTTTGGAGCTATATCAGTTTTTGTGGAAATTAAGAGCACGATGACCTTCCCTTGGTGATAACAACATGACCAACAACCATATCGTGTGTTACCAAAAGCCGTCAGCGATAGTCACACCGACAATTTGCTACCTTCGTGGACAAAAGCCTGGCTTTTCGCTGGATCCTAATTAACATCTAGTGTTGTCACTACCTTTTGCTGTAGAGATTTAGTTGCACAACATAACAGAAACATTCTTTGTAAATACTCTATGTTGATATTTTGACATTTGGATGGTTCATATACCAATTGTAGCCGAAAAATGATAATGAAACATTTCTGTTTAATATCGATCTATTGTTGGAATTGTAAATTTTCATATTCAATTTTTGTTTGTTTAAAGATGACCATTTTAAATAAAGATTTTAATTTTTTTAAAAGCAAGTGTTAGACTTGTGCTTTTATTGCCACTCAGTTCATATAACCTGTCATTTTAGTCGAGCCTGTAACTTTTGTTGCAGAAAGCTCGACATATGAATAGTGATCCGGCGGCGGCGGCGTAAGTTAACTTCTGAAAAGCTTAATATTTTAGAAGGTGGAAGAATTGGATGCTTCATACTCTGTATATAGATGCCTCATGTTACGAAGTTTCTGTCAGTCACATGTCCAATGTCCTTGACCTCATTTTCATGGTTCAGTGATCACTTGAAAAAAAAGTTCAGAATTTTTGTAATGTTGAATTCTCTCTTATTATAAGTAATAGGATAACTATATTTGGTATGTGCGTACCTTGCAAGGTACTCATGCCCGTCAGACAGTTTTCACTTGACCTCGACTTCATTTCGTGGATCAGTGAACAAAAGTTAGAATAAGTTTTGGTGGTCAAGTCCACATCTCAGATACTATAAGCAACAGGGCTAGTATATTCGGTGTATGGAAGGACTGTAAGGTGTACATGTCCAACTGGCAGGTGTCATCTGACCTTGACCTCATTTTCACGGTTCAGTGGTTATAGTTAAATTTTTCTGTCTTGGTCTGTTTTTCTCATACTTTATGCAATGAGTCTACAATATTTGTTGTATGGAATGATTGTAAGGTGTACATGTCTAGCGGGAAGATATCATCTGACCTTGACCTCATTTTCATGGTTCAGTGGTCAAAGTTCAGTTTTTGAGTTTTGGTCTTTTTATCTAATATTATATGCCAAAGGTCACTATATTTGGTGCATGAAAATATCTTATGATCTATATATAAGTCTCCCAGGTTTTATTTGACCATGACCTCAATTTCACGGTTCATTGCACAGTGTTAAGTTTTTGTGTTTTGGTCTGTTTTTCTTAAACTATAAGTAATAGGTCAAGTATATTTGTTGTATCGAAGAATTGTTAGCTGTTCATGTCTGCCTGGTATGGTTCGTCTGACCTTTACCTCATTTTCATAATTCATTTGGTCTTTGTTTAGCTATCTTGGTTAATGTTAAGTTTATGTGGCAGTTGTAATAAATCTTTATACTTAGGGCTATCAACATAATATTAATGATGAGTAAAGTAGGCGAGACATTTCAGTGTGTGCACTTTCATTCGTTTACTTTTGTGTAAATTTTATACAGATCAGTATTTTTTCAAATGTTTTACCAATATTTTAGCTGCATGTAACATCTTGAACACTCAGAACAGCAAAACAAAATTTAGATTTCAGAAATAAATAGCCTTTAGTCATCGACGAATAGCCGATGATTTCAAGAGTTGTTTCCGTTAAAGGATGATTCCTTTTTTTTTGTGCAATACTTGCTCTTTCGGAGGCTCGAGGGTAATTTCAGCAAAAATTTTATTATTTTTGTTTTCATTACAAATTTTATTTATTACACTATTAGTTATAACTTTATGAATTGGCTCAAAAATCAACCCAAAAAATCGAATGATTTTGGCCTCAGATTTATTTTTCAAATGTTTATATCACTGTAAAAGCTCCAAATTGTCTCCCTTTAGTGCAATAATGACATTTTGTTTTGGCATTAGAATTAAAATGTCTTTTTCAACTCATCGGTGACCTATAGATATTTTTCAAATATGCTTTACGTAAACTAAACAGTTGTAAAATTAAATCGATTTCTGTAATTGAGTTCTTTTTTTATTTCGATATATATATCTCTCTATTTCTCCTATTAGTTCAACTTAAAAAAAAGTACCTTAACAAAAATGGTTGCTTCTTTCGATGGCAGATTGTGAGCTTAAGTGAACGATAACCCCATGTTTTTATTTGATTTTTCTATTTAGTATATGATAAAAGTTCATCTATAGAAAAACAAGCAAAATCCTACATGTATATTTAAAAAATAATGGATTAATACCCTCCAGTCCCCTTAACGACAAAAAAAAATAAATAGAACATTACGTTTAAGTATCACCTACAGTATTTTACAACCTCCTTTGGTGATACATTATATGTATTTCTGCTGTTGTTTTATATAAGTTATTGTCCTGAATAAACATCTTTATGCGTTTTTGCGTTTTTGCGTTTCAGTTTTTATTGTGAAATTTCTTCAATCAGCCAAGACAAACTTTAAATTTCGCCTTAACGATGTTTTCGCGAGAAATCCATGTATTATTATCGAATTACTACATTTAATCATTGTCTAGTGCCCTAAAATGAGATTTTCCGAGACGCTGGGTTTGAAATGGGATACCCTATTTAATTTAAACAATATTTGCAATCTTTTCAAAAAGATGCAGATGGGAATTTTCGTTCCTTATGAAAGTGTTCGCAAGGAGTTAAATTATAAACTCCTTAGGCTTAAATTAAAATATTGTTTGTTTGCAGTTTACCGACCGACCCTTGAAAATCCTCCCGACTGTGAAAATTTTATTGCTTTAAATTTGAAGAAATTTTTTTTAATACTTCTATTGACGCGATCCGGAACTTTGGGTCCTTTCCGGAAATGATTTAAAGTCTGGGTCAATTACGCATTTCAAGTTCGGTTTTTCTTAGCTTCCCGTCTAGCGTTCATGTGACCATTTAATGATAAAGCACATGGAAATTGTTTACAGGTATCCATGAAGTCACGGAGGAGTACTTTACGCTGTCGTCTCGTGTCAATTTTAAGACAAATAACAAACAAAAAAGTTTATTAGTAAACTGTTTATACAGATTTAGGCACATGTAACGATGTGTGATGATATCATTGACGATGATGCAGCAGATATTCATAACTGACACGATAACCATTCTGTCTCAAACAAATCGGGTACAGAATCTGTGGAGCCTGACTTTATGGAACCAATTTCAGTGGTTAAATAATTCGACAGCAGCTTGAAGTATGGCATATTTTCTACTAATCGTTGTGGAGACGACAAAGATGAAACCACTCCTCCGTGACTTAAATCTTCATGGATATCTGTAAACACGCCTGTACGGAGAAATGGGCTCATTTGAAATGTTAATGGATATAGATCATGCCAAATCAATTAGAAGCAACCCTAACTACACAAAGATGTAGAGAAAATGAATGGTTAGCTTGAAAAATAAATATACTCTATCTATATTAAATCTATCTTCGATTGCAATGAGTATGCTCCTTTAGGATAAGGGGGGCTGCCCCACTCATTGCAATTATTCTCTTTCTTACAATATTAAATATACCCAAACTGTGTGGCCTGTGTGAATTCAATTAAAACATGTCCTTAGGAGCTATGCTGCCAATTTTTTTTATGCATTAAAAACATTTCAGTACAGACCATTTACTTTTAATGGGGTGCTATGGATTTCACCCCAAACTTTAGATTTCTTTGGTTTTCATTAAAGCCTGGCAAAAATATAACCTTATCACATATAATTAAATATTGTTAGAAATATGAAAACAGTCGAATGTCTTAATACTTTTTTTTCAATTGAGGAAGATTCAATGGTTATTTTTTTTTTTATTAAAAATACACTCTTTAATACATTGTCTTATTTATCTTTAATATCTACATTTTTCTGATGAAAATACTCTACTCATGAAAACATTCTAGTCAAGAAGCATACATGTCTGAATATATTTCTTTAAAACAGTTCTAGTCATAATGACATTCCTTGTTTATAAGTGTTCCAGTATTTAATAATTATACCATATTTTATGTCATAAATTGGATAATGACACTATGTTAAAGTTTCAGTTTTGGTTTAAAGTTTTTTATCTGAAAATGCCTGTTCATTTGATGTTGGTTTTCAGCATGTCCAGTGTTTGTTGTTTTAAAATGTTTTTTTTTTTTCTTCACAAGAAACTTGGTTTAGTGTAACTGCTTGTTTAAACTGTATTTTGGCTGATAAAATAAAATATTTTTCCTACCTACCGACCCTTCAGTCTGAAGGTACAGTCGGAAAACTGCAAACAAACATATTTTTAAGGTTGGCCTTATAGGATTATCAAAAAGCAACTATTAAGGACCCCTTGGAATAAAGATCTTCCAAGACAACGTGTTCGAGAGTTTGAGTTTAATACATGACTTTTTAAAACTTAATGGACGGAGCAGGATTATCTTACTCTTCCAGTTAATCATACATCATCACAGTTGCATTGGTTCTTGTTGCTCAGATTTTAAATTTCAATGATTTCGTCCGAGACCACAATTGTCGTCCCTTGATTTTCGTTATTAGTCCCTAGTGATAACAGTGGGTTACTTGCCAATAATTTTTATACCCCTTCCAAATTTATTTCTCCTTGTTTAATGCCTCACATTGTAAGTAGGGGGGGGGGGGGGTGAAATTACACTGTAAAAAAATTTGGGTCCAGAATTTTGCAGGAAAGTAGTGATTTGGTCCAGCTGAAAAAGGTTAAAAATTAGCACTTCGGAAGCTGTCAAAAGATTTCAAGACACCCTAAACACAAAATTGTCCATATTTTGAGTTAGACGCGATGAAGTTTTCTATAATTTTGATATAATTTGTCCCAAAATTAGTACAACACACTGTAAAAGTTTCATTGAGAAAGCGCAGGTGGGATTTTTTAAATTTTTATTTATGTTCTAAAAGAAATGCGCTACGAATTAATTGTGTTCTCGGACCATTTGTTTTGTGGACTGTTGTGTATCTTGTTGTTTTTCATTCATCTGCGGCTTTGTTGGTTTGTTTCAACCCTTTTTAGTGTGATTATCCTTTGGTACACTTTGCCTCTCTCTTATATATGATATCGCAATAATTATATATATGTAAGCGTTCATATACATTTATATGGATACAATGTTGAATTAAAATAGATATAATAATTAGATGAGTGAAAAAAAGAAAATGAAGTAATAATTGTACGTGTGAGGAGTTGGCATTCTTATAAAAAAGAAGATGTGGTATTATTGCAAATGAGACAACTATCCACAAAAGACCAAAATGACACAGACATTAACAGCATTAGGTCACCGTACGGCCTTCAACAATGAGGAAAGCCCATACAGCATAGTCAGCTATAAAAGGCCCCGATAAGACAATGTAAAACAATTTAAACGAGAAAACTAACGGCCTTATTTATGTCAAAAAAATAAATGAAAAAACAAATATGTAACACATAAACAAACGACAACCACTGAATATACAGGCTCCTGACTTGGTACAGGCACATACATAAATAATGTGGCGAGGTTAAAGTCTTTTACACTAGAAATATTTTAGATCTTGTTATATAGACTAATTCTTATTCATTCTGGTCGTAAGTTAGTCTGTCATCCTCAAACGTGTGAGCAATGGTGTACGTACACCAATTTGTAGAATACATGGGATATTCAAAGACTTAAACGAACGTTAAGTCTCAGAGGCATGACTTTTTATTAGTTGTTAGTGGCTTTGAAATAGCTGTCAGATAACTGCGAGTACTCTCAGATCTGTTCATTGTGACTTTTTGTGTCGGGATGTATAAGTACCCGGCCACGTCCACTTGTATTTGTGTCTATCTGATGAGTTAAGCCTTTTTCAACTGATTTTTATAGTTCGTTCTTATGTTGTACTGTTATACCACTGTCCCAGGTTAGGGGGAGGGTTGGGATCCCGCTAATATGTTTAACTCAGGCACATTATTTAAATCTGTGCCTGTCCCAAGTCAGGAGCCTGTAATTCAGTGGTTGTCGTTTGTTTATGTGTTACATATTTGTTTTTCGTTCATTTTTTTACTTAAATAAGGCCGTTAGTTTTCTCGTTTGAATTGTTTTACATTGTCTTATCGGGGCCTTTATAGCTGACTATGCGGTATGGGCTTTGCTCATTGTTGAAGGTCGTACGGTGACCTATAGTTGTTAATGTTTGTGTCATTTTGGTCTTTTGTGGATAGTTGTCTCATTGGCAATCATACCACATCTTCTTTTTTATATGCTCGAAACTTTAGAATAGTTTAGAAATTTATCAAATCAAATAATCCTTGAGTGATGGTTTCGTTATTGAAATTCTAAATTGATGTTTAACCGCGCTAAATATTATATATGATAATCATACGAATAAGTCAGGAACGGAGTTTCAATCTGTAATTCAATAGTTGTTGTTTGTTTCTGTATTTGTTTGTCGTATAGTGTTTTGTAAATCAATGGTTTTCTCGTTTGAATAGTTTTATCATTATGTTAAATGGTGTCGGCGTTTGCTACATGTGGAAGTGCACACATTTACGACATGTTATTGCTTAAACGCACAGTTTCTTCTTCCCGCTAATAATATATAGTCACCATTTGCACTTATATGCGAATGGCCGATTGACAGTCGCTCCAAAATATTTTGCAACATTTCAGTTAAAAAAAAACTTTTTTAAGTCTGGTAATATTTTCGTCATATTTCCAACAACTTTATTTTTCTTAAACATTACAAATATTACAAATATAACAAACAAACAAACTTCATTTTTGGAACACTATCACAAAGTTTACGTAATACATGTGTAGCTATTTATTTAGATAAACTGTATTAATCCATACATTTCGGAATTATTTAGCAACTATATCCAAATGACGAGGAAGTTCGAGGCTATTCAAGTAATAAGATTAAGGAAACTTTGGTTAACACAACAGCATTTTCAACAAAGTAGTTTATTTTTGTTTGACAAACTCGAAAAGAGGGGGAAAAGTAATACAATGGTTACTTAAGCATTTACTTAATTTCTATCACGAAATAAATGCGTTTAATATTTTAGATACAGATACAATATAGTGCATTCGTAAATGTAAAACACTTTTTAATAGAAAATTTAAAAGAGATACATCAACAGTGTTTATTTTAGAATTGCTCAAGTCTGTAGGGCTTATTCCCGATTGTCCCACATTTTTTTAAATTAAGAGCTCATATTGTCCCACATGAAAAGTTCTGACTGGTCCACATTATTTTATGAGGCGAAATGTTCTTATCCCTTGTTAGATTGTCTCTATGGTTTTGTTTCAGACATATAAGCCAAAATCTACATTTTATGCGATGCTCTTCTTTTAGACATTGCGGCCATCTTAATTATTGGGCGGGGTCATCGGATACTTTTTTGAAACTAAATACCCTAAGGATGATTTTGGCCATGTTTGCTTTAATTTTGCCAGTAGTTTCAGAAGAGTAGATTTTTGTAAAAATTAATGACGACGACGAATAATGAGAAAATGAGAAAAGCTCACTTAGTCCTATGGTCCAGGTGAGCTAAAAAGCAAAACGGACAAAAAGCAACGGACAAAAAGCAAAAGTGTCGGACAAAAAGCAAAATTATCGGACAAAAAGCAAAACGGACAAAAAGCAACGGACAAAAAGCAAAAGTATCGGACAAAAAGCAAAATTATCGGACAAAAAGCAAATCGGACAAAAAGCAACGGACAAAAAGCAAAAGTATCGGACAAAAAGCAAAATAATCGGACAAAAAGCAAAAGCGGACAAAAAGCAAATCGCGGACAAAAAGCACCGTATCAGCGTCAGATTTAGTTTAAAAATATAGAAAGTTCATAGATACCGAGACAGCAGACAGAAAACAAACAAGACAACGCTCACACAATGATAATTACAGAAAAATTAAACGTATATAAATGTTCAATATGTTTGAAGGTTTTAGTTAATTTTAAAATCATTGAACTATTATGTATTTTTGATCAGAGAAAATTGCTTAATGAATAGTAAGGATAACCTGCATTTTAATTGTGTTTATAACTCTTATGGTTCTTTTTTTTTAAAGTTAGACTAACATAAAATAGTCTTTAACTTTGAAACCTGAAGACCCTTTTTGGGGTAAAGATTGCATGAAATGCAATCAAAACCCTATGTTACTAACTTGATATCTAAATCTTCCAAGGCTTATTACTACAGATAGTGCATTGATCATAACATTCTTTACACCTTGTCCATGAACATTTCCAGAAATTTATCAACGTTATTTATGCTCAAATACTCAGGTCATAAAACGATGTTACACGTGTCAAGAAAATTGCATATCTTCTGCAAGGTGCAGGAATCTAATATCTGTTAAAAATATAAATGATGTCATTGTTAACGTCATCTTGAATAAAAATTAGAGTTATCTCCCATTGTCCAGATTAGTAGTCGAATCAGCTGCAACAAATGCTTTATTGACAATGCAATATTTATTATTATTTTACTTCCCACTGATAAAATAACGCTATCTTTACCTTTCTGTGCTTACAAGCACTTTGATTATTTACTAGTATTAGAGGCACCAACAATCTCTTGTATTTTAGTAATGTAGGCCTGAGAGGTTAGGACATACAGACATTACAGACATGCAGGAATATTTTGTAATGGTAACTTACTGTAAATATAAAAATACTGCAGTACCTGATTCGTCACAACCAAATAAAAGAATATGATGCATCACGTGTTTGTTGTCGATGACAGGCTTGGTTGCTACGATGTGGTAATCTTGGTCTTGTGGAAATTCAAATAGCAGACACCTGTAAGTTGTCGTCTGCCTTGGTACTTTTCTTTTTGGCATTTTTACAGTTATATTTCTTGTATCTAAAATAAAAATGCGACATTGTTTTAAGAAAGAATTTTGAACAATTTTACAGATCAATACAGTGGCAATACTCATTTTAAATGATATCTATTCCATTCAACATTCATCCATTTTCCATCCCTCCAATCTAACATCCAACTTATCCATGAATCAATCAATCCATTCATCTTTCTTTCTGTTAATGATGAAAAAACATATTGCAAAAAATTGTATAATAATACAATTCAAAAGTATTTTTAAGATCAAACCGTCAGTAAGAAAAATCACCTGCAGAGAAACAGAAACATCTTCGCATTTTGATCTAAAATTTAACTTATTACCTTTTTCCTTCAGCGATGGACAGTCGTCTATGGATGCTTCGCAAGATAGCCATGCCCTTTCCCGACACAAGGAACTATCTAAGGGTTCACAAATCCCTAAAAAAATAAAACAAATGTCTTCAAATTAAATGTATTTTTTTTTTTTACTTTAAAAAAACACTTTGTCAGGTTGGGGATGGTTGGGTAATCACAAACATTTTAACCCTGTCACATTCTGCTTGTCCATAGTGAGGAGCCTGAAGTTCAGTGTTCAGTGTTTGGCGTTGTTCGCGTCTGTCATATTTGTTTTTTGTAACTTGTTTCGTTATAACTTGGTCAGTTTTCTCTTTTGAATGGTTTCATATCTTTCATGGCAGGGCCTTTTATATCAGACTCGAGTATAGGGTAAATTAAAAGGCCGTACAGTTGCCTTTGATTGCTTAAATCCACTCATCATTTGAACTTTGGTGGATATATAGTGAACTCAGTGGCAATCATACCATATCTCCTTATTTTTATATTAAAGTCAGTTCGTGTTTGTATTTTTTTTATTATTTTAACCTGAGACTACTATAACTATGTGTTATAGTAGTCTCAGTTTTAACCATTCGTGTATTCTGTTCAAGTTTTAGCAAAGAAAATAAGCTTTCAACCAAGATGAAACTTAGTACACAATTATGCATCTGATCACCATGGAATTAACCTGGTATGATAAAATTGAGAATGGGAATGGGAAATGTGTCAAAGAGACAACAATCCGACCATAGAGCGGAAAAGGCCGAATGGCCACCAATGGGTCTTCAATACTGCGTGAAAATCCTGCACCCAGATTCGTGCTTCAGCAGGATGATATGGCAAAATAGTGTGTACCCTATACAAATATGAAGAATAGGAATTGTCAAAATAGAAATACAATCATGGCCAATGAGTTCGCTTACTTTTAAGGATAGTCATCGGCAAAAATAAAGCAAAAACAAAAATCATGTCTACATACTTCAATTCTAACTTTACCTGGATGAGATAAATTTGTTATACGGAGATGAACATTATCATACTGTGTCTTCCAGGTACAATCTGGATCACCAAGTTCTTCACCATTGTATCTCCCATCCCCATCAGAATCCAATAGACACAGCTTTTTATTCCACTGAATTAAAATTTAAATCATTGAATTACAAAATTGCGGTTTTTAGTTGAGTGTGCAGTGTGTTGCTTAGTTTTTAGTTTTCTATGTTGTGTCTTGTGTACTATTATTTGTCCGTTTGTCTTTTTCTTTTATAACCGTGACATTGTCAGTTTATTTTCGATCTATAATATCCACACTAATATGTGTCCACACTTATATGCCAAATATTTCAAGCAAACAATGAAATATTTTGAAATTTCATAAATGTTTGGGGTGACAATAAAATGAGGATGCAGTGTTCGTGTGATATTTTAAATATTATTTGAATAACTGTCCGACTGTTCGAGGGTTTCGTATTATATACAGTTAAGGTCTGTAACATCGTGATTTTTCGTCAGATAGTCTTGTCGTGCAAAACCTATCTAGAAATGAATATTTTGCATGCCGAAAAAATATAACCACTTCCATCGTAGGTCTTAACTTTCTACAATATGTTCCAACACTATTATTCTTTTTTAATTTTGAAACAATTCCTGTATTATTATTTGGTCTATATGTATTTTGGAATACCTCTCCGAATTGCTGAAAGTCGATACCAAAGGGATTCTGTTCATCTCCGCCCTCATTTTGTCGATGTCCAACTCCTTCCCATGTTTGTCCTTTGTTACAAGGATGGGGTACTTTGTCGCCATTTGGTATCAGGTTTTGGTAAGCTCTGTATGAAAGAACGCTGTTCACACATATTAGAATTCCCACGTACGACAAACTCCTGAATAAAAATCGTATATAATAGAAAGAATATTGGGAACCATTCATGACACAAAATCAGTACATGCACACAAAAAAAAACAGAAAAGACAAAGAAACAGCTATTTTATTGTTGTTCTTCGTCTTAAAGTTTATTGAAATCAACAAAAATAAAATACGAACACCTGATGTATTGACCACTTACAAAGCAAGTCGTGGCAAAGTGAAATTGTAACCAGTTGTAATAGCAAATTATCATAAATAAATGATAGACCAAATCAATTCCGAAATAAAAAAAAAATAGAAAATGATACTACAAGAGAATATCGATTTACACGAACCAGGTGGTTGAATTTGTTGCTTCTGAAGCAGTGTACTTAACCTATTGACAGTGAGTGTTAGGTGGGAAGAGGTTTGTTATTTCCAAATTGAGTAAAGAGATAGTTGGGACTAAACGCATTGCCTAAAGCACGAATTTTTAATGGCAAACATAGAAATGCAAGAAGTTACCAAGGGGACAAACGAAGACCAATAGTATAACGTCATCAGAGATCAATATTTTAATTAGATTGAACTAAGACAGTGTTGAAAAGTTTGAACTAAAGACTGTATACCATTGATTGTTACGCTTCTAATTAGCCAATAATGTAGCTATATCTTGTCAGTAGTTGTCAACAACAAGTTTTGTTTACATGTTTTAATTATATATATATATATATTTATATGATCATATACGGGCGAGATTTATAGGGTTTTCCTTCTGAATTCACAAATTTAATCCATTGAATTTTATATGTACCAAGTTGGACTGTCTGACACATATACCGCGATCGTTATTGCTTGACTATTTCTTTGTTGATGGTTAGTGTAGTTTGAGGAAATGTTCAATATTTTTTATTAATACCTGTTATCTTTTTGAAAGATAACACTCAAGGTGCAAGTCTCGCAGTACCTAGTAACTGCAGATAAAGTTTAAATTTTCATTAGTTTTATTCTATTCTTCTTTTTAATTTCCTTTTGTAAGACATTTGCCAACTTCAGAAAATTTGATATAGCATGGTATCGGTCACGCGTACACTATTATTTAAATGTCTAGTGTCCGCCCAAGATACCAACAATATGTAAGCTTTTGTAGGAATTGTATATAGTAGATGCAACGATTTTGCAGGATTCATCATTATTGGATCTACAAATAAGTCAGCATGTCCTAAATCGACAATTGACCTTTAATAACAGTTTTAGCTTTTGAAAACGACGTTTACCCATTTGTTTCTACATTATTTTTTTTTGGCAAAACTATAATAAAAATTATAAAATGCAAAAATGTTCAGCAAAATAAGATCTATAAATAGGGCAGCGTTTAAAGAGTTGAACCATTATAGAAAGAAGTTAATTCCTTTTTTCTTGTATCTCGAAAACTATAACAGATAGCTCGAAACAGTGAAACTGCTATGAACAGCAATAAAATATGAGCAATACAAGATCTAAAAAAAAAAAATAATAAATGACGCAAACCATTGGAGCCCTTTTAATAGGGGTTATTTGTCCAAAATGTTTTTTTTTTTTTTTTTTTTTTTTTTTTTTTTTTATATATACTTATTACCAGATTTTTACTTTTTATCTCAAAAACTATATTAGACAGAACTTATGAACAGCAAATTCTTTTGACAGGTGAGCGAATCGGACTCTTATAGGAGAAAAAATATATATTTATAATTTAAAATACCGAAGTGGGAAGTCCAAAAACATGACAAAACCAATTAAACGCTCGATGATGTCAACCAAAGGGGCGACTGACTGGGAAACAATTGTCGTATACCTGACTTAGTACAGGAGCCTTTAGTTTCACTCATTACCACTTTTGTGTTTATCGCTATTTTTTTTAATCTTTACACACTTATCATATAAATATTCAATTTCCTGACGTGTTTTTTTTTTACTTATAAGATTGGTAAACCTGTGTCGGAGACTTATTTTATGAATAAAAAGCAATAAAAATATAAATGTGCATCTTTCATTGACGGTTTTAGTCGTAAAACAGAGATATCCAACATAGACTTAAGTAATGAAAAGGCTTGTTTTACATACTAAAGTAGAGAGTTTAAAAGCCGATTGGGGTTTAGGTGAGATATAAAATATAACAAATTGTATAAAATATCAGACGCATTAATATTTTATTGGAAATCTTTTCTGCTCTTTATTTTCTGCCATGGTTTTCTTGATGAATTAGTTCTTAAATTACAACCTTTATTAGAATTCTAACAGCTTTTGCAATGATGCAAGGTGGGAATAAACATCATGAAATTAACTAAAAAATAATTAACATTTTGTTTACACATCTTTTATCTCGTGTTATCTTGTAAAAACATTCAATATCTTAAATGATCGACTGTGGATTTTGACACGTGAAGTTGTCTTAACCAGAACATAACATGATGTAATGTGTTACTTTTTTTCAATTAAAAAATTGCATTAAATTTAACCGAAAGGATGGGTGTTCACAGATTGATTTCAAACTAAATTAATAAATCAAGAAGATTTGGTCATTAAATAAAAGCATACCCATGCATGAAATATGTAATTTCTTTCAAAAATGAAAATGTAAATTTTTGTGCTATGCCACCGTTTTAAATAGATATGTTTTAAGTTGAAAACGCATGTGAAACAAATTACACATATTTATGCCACCCTATCGCAACGGAAAGTGTTTTTGTTTTTTAATCGCAATTGAGTAGTATCAATTTAATTTCTAGATCTATTAAAAAACATTCATGGTTGGATGAAACACTAGTGCAGATCGTATATTGACCATTAGTTTTGCGACGTTAGGTTTCTATCTTGTAGACTAGTCGTGTACTCATCAATGACATCCTAAACAAAATATTTTCAAAAGTATTTTACGAATTTTATAGTCATTATAAAGTTCACGCAGTCAACCGAGACATATTGGGATACTACACATGTCTCTGATGCAACGATTCGTGTCTGTTATATTTGATTTTCGTAATTATATTTTGTAATCAATCAGGCCGTTAGTTTTCTAAATTAAATTGTTTCAAAATTGTCATGTTTGGACATTTCCTAGCTAAAACACGGTATGGATTTTGCTCACTGTTGAAGGTCATACCTACAATTGATTACATCCACGTCATTTGAACTCGTGTGGATAGTTATCTCATTGTCAATCGTACCTCATCTCCTTATTTGTATATGAAATAAACAGTCAACACATACCATTCTGTCTTGATTATAATTGAGTATTCAAACATTAAGATAGTTTTTGTTTATTTAACAGAAAGATAAGGGATAAAACATAGCAATAAAAGATTATATCGATTAACCGTATATACATGCAATATACAAACAGCCATGTATTCAAAAGTTATATAAAACTACTTAACAAATAAAATAAGAAAAATGGTCAAATTGAACTTACGGCAAAATTGATACATTCATGTTCTTCCTCTTTTGTTGTATAATTTGTTTGGTTTGTTAAGATTTTCCTCATTTTTATCCAATCTAACAGGATTCTATTAGTCTTGGATTCATTTTTTTCTGAACTAGTGAGTTCATATTTGCATCAGAAATATTATCAGCTGTGGTCAGCTGTTATTGTTTTATTGCAAAAAGTTTTTAAGAATTAAACCGAATTTCCTCTTTCGTCATTTTGTTTAGATGAAAACACTTAAAAAAGGAATTAATCTATGTGTTTCTCAATAGAACTGTGGAAACGCCCTGAGTAAAAATGTGAGATCCTGACTTTGCTCCCTAAACTACTCGATGTGGACCCTTATCTAAGATATGGCCTTTTATCTCACTAAGTAGACTATTTCAATTAAGCCATTTTTAAATAGTTTAACTTCAATTGATGATTCAACTGATGGAATCAATCAAACGACAAATTTTAAAAAAAAAGTTTCAAGGCATATATTTAAGCTTAGATGAAAACTATGGAAACGTCACACTCTACCATTGCTTATGATGATATATGAGAAATGTAGGTTTTCGACGAAATATTTTTTTTTTATATTTGATTCCCATACTTCTGTGGCGGTCAAGCAAGATACATTAAAATATTCCTGTCCACCCTGTTGTTAATTTTTTTTAGCTCTCAAAGCATTTGGTTTTGCTGTTCATATTATTTTAGTTTGTTTTAAATTCATTCTTTTTTTTTTCAAGATTTGAAGTGTAGATACGACTTGGAATGTTTTAGACTTCTACGTGACATATATATGTTTTAGGTCGTTTGGTTGCTGTCACAGTGAACATTTTCTCATTCCTTCCATTCATTTCTATCATCTGGTAAAATCATAAGACTTTAAAAAAGAAATGGCGTAACTGACTTTTAAAATGTAATCTAAAATCCTAATTTTAAATACAATGGCAAATGTAAACATTGCGATAAAACTAAAATGCATTTATAAATATTTTAATCTCTACAATTTCCTTATGAACTTTTCCATTTCTTTAAAATGTTTAAATTAAAAACAAAAACATAAAATTCGAGTCTTTTCCCTTAACTTAATTTTGTTTATATGAAAATTCCTTTTCGTTGTTTCCAACAGTCATGGAGACTGTTTTCATTCGATTGTATATAAAATTTAAAAAAAATTATGATATCAAATAAAATTGAAAATTTCATGATTTACTTTTACTTATTAACTCTTGTGCAGGTGAGAGGAATAAAAAGCTTACCTGTTCATCTTGATTTTCTATCCTTCATTTTCAGATGGATACTTGCGTAAGACCCATAGTCAATTGTTTGTATAAAAGTATCTGGATTATCCAAGCACATGTTCCGTTTTTAATGTAAACTCCGAAGATGTATTTTCGTTTGATGTTTAATCATAGGCGAAGCAAAGTAAATGGTTGTAATGCAACTTGTACTTCCGCGTGTTTTGTATACTACTCGAAGTGCACCATGCACATGCATTCAAATGTCATACAAGGTGCAAGTGGTATTGGCCAACTTTTGTTTATATATCAATTTACAAAGCTTAATGTTTATCTTTGTTTTTGTAGGATGAGTAAAATATTCAGGTCATATCTTTTTTATTTGACAGATTTCTAATACATTAGTTAGCCTTTCCTTTTAAGGATACATTAAATGGAGACTACAGCTGTATATCCCTGCATACGTATAGATTAAACGGATAGTAGCTACGATTTTCATTAAAATTACTTTTTTAATCTATATGCCGGATTTTGTACAAAAAGTAAAATAATTATGATTAAAACAATTACTGGTTACGTTCCATTAAGCGTTTAGAAGCTTTTTAACGTTTAGCACCTACATTTATTTATTGTCTATAGATAATAATTCGATGTTAAGCCCAACCCTTATTCATATGACCTTTACTCTTCAGTTCCTAATGCGCAATCGCACATTGTGCCTCGAAGGGAAAATGGTCGAACAGGGGAATGTTATCGCGGAAATCGTACGTGAATTTACAGTTTCAGCGAGAAAAGAAATAAAAAAGAGGTGCAGACAAGTTATTGTAAATTAAAAATTAAAAAAACGTCGACGAGATCGGTCATTAAAATCACTCAAAACACCTGAGACGCAGGCAAAGTCAAACAGAAGTAGCCGACGGTTTGCGTAATGTTTACATTTCTTCAATTTCCCAGATCACATGAACAAAAATCTCAACGTGTTCATAATTGTCAAAAATATGTTTATAAATTTACGGGCAGTAATCTCCCACCTTAGAAGAAATTATAAATCAACTTCCTAAACTTTAGTATTATTTTTCAAGTGTATCCTTCATGGAGGCCCCAATTTAACACACAAACACGTGTATACATTATCGGCATGGTTATTAAGTCATATGTAATAACAAGTGTATAATATCGCCATTGTTGGAGAATCTTGGGTTGGAATAATATGCCGGTATTTGTTATATTTTTTATTTACATAATTTGATAAATGGCGTCAAATATGTACGTTTAATATAGAGTAATTATCAAATATGTAAGAAAACAAAAAGCACGTGTTCGTATCTATATATATCTTGGTTAGCTCACTCGCTGTGTCGGCAAAGTTCGGGAAGTAAACCCGATGCATAATTAATGAGATGAATAGGCACACAACACGATATGAATTATCAATTATTAACACTTCTGTAGTTTATGAAAACATTCTAGCGATCTTATTGCTTATATTTAGTACATATCTTTGATTTTAGCAGCTTTAAAACTTGTTCATATTTTTGTCAAAATCGTAGCTACTATCCCTTTAAAGACTAGAGGCAGATATTTACTATAGATTTATAACTTAATCAATCTGCTTTGCAAATGCAAGTCTTAGTTGAGAACTCTTTGAAGTTTAATGGCTTTGTAGTAAAAACAGATAGTTGACGAGTAAAAACCCATAAAAGAAAAATAAAGAGAAAACTACATGTAGCTTCACGTTGTACATGTTTATTCGTATTCAGAAAACAAAACAAAATTCATTTTAAAAGTATTTTTTTTAGAAATAATGCGTGTTCTTCGTGATACTTGCAATGCAATTTAATCATTAATTAAAAATAGAAATTGTGTATAGCTAATGTCACATTTACAAATACGTAACTGCTTCGAAAAATCACATGCGCGCGCTTGGTAAGTAACTACGAATAAAAAGGTACTCATGAACGGCATACAACAGCCACCCAACGACACATACCCTCCAAAAAACATAATTTATTTGGTTACGTGTAATCTATAGTGTTCATTAACATTGCCGTTTATAATATAGAAAAAAAACCCACGAAATAACTTGTTGGGTTTCATTTTTACTAGAAAGCAAATAAGAGTGATTGTTAGACCATCTAGGTTTATTGATACACAACAAAATTATGTCTCTCACGTTTAGGCACCGGATTCAACATTTTCTGAACACAAAATAATTGTTTCAGATGGAAAGCGAAAAAAAATAAAATTTGTTTCCATCGAAAATTAGAAATTGTGACAATAAACAAATTGTTTTCATTGAAAACCAGCAACGATGACAAAGTCAATTATGTTTCAATTCTCTGTTTATTTAGTATGGTCATATTTTAAGCGTCAAGCACACGATATATAGTTTTATTTATTCGCACAAAATTAACGTTTGACCTTTCCCTCCGTTGATAGCGTAAATACGGTATCTCAGACGCAAATCGGTAGGACATAACTTTACAAATGTACTTATATTTGATCATCAAAAGAATGATGTTTCATCACGTAATAACATGCAACATGTAACATGTATAAAACAAAAATAACTGGCAAGAAATACATGTATTTGCATAGTTCCCATTGCAGGCGTTTTTGATCAGTGTACATGTAAAACATCGTATCAAAGACAATTTCGTCATACTCTTATTTCAATATGTTTATAAGTAAAAAAAAAAAAAGTACTATTAAAGTGTCAACACTGAAATAAAAATTATTCTAACAGCTCACCTGGATAAAAGAAACTAAGCAAATTAATTAATGGAAAAAGTAACGACCTCTTCTAAGGTGTTCACGCTTTTTTTTATTTTCTTTGGCCTATGTTGTACGACAATAACTTTGATAAGCTGGAAAATACAATAAACAATGAATATTATGGGAGGTATTTAATGTCACGGCTGATCCACAACTCATTCCTTCTGTTAATTATATTACATTACATGTCTGTTCTTACTAATTACTACAGGAATAAATACAAACTCAGTTCTCAACAATGCTTATGTGCCGTTTGCACTTAACGAGTTTAACCTCATGGCCATTCTGATCTACACATTCAGTACATGACCTCTAGATCTGTATGCTTCACTAGTGGTTTCTATCCACTCTCTCTAAACCAGAGGTTGTCAAAGGATAAAGTTCATCCATCTGCGTGTGTAGGTATCCGGTCCGTTCGCGCCCAATACACTTTCGCATCCTACACGTTCGCCCCCCCCCCCCCCCCCCCGAAGTCCGTTCGCACCCTACACGTTCTCGACCAATTTTTATTTGTTTGCCTCTGTCGCTGGTTGGTTGAAGATAATATTTTCGATTGCATGCCCTCCTGGGGTTGAACGGAATGATGACGATGTCCGTTTTGATGACGATCCCCTCGGGTTCACCTTGGTATTATCCCTGTTTCCCTCTAGCGATGTTTTGGCTTCTGTTTGCTGTTTCTGGTCTACCCTGGTGGTTGGTGGTATAACCTAAGCCGATGTTGCAGCAGAGCCTTTGGCCTGCGCCCACTGGTCATAACGCTTGGCGTGCCTTCTCCTGGTGTTTGGCTATATATCTATGATTTTTACGTCAGGGTTCAAAAGTCAAGGTAAATGTCATAACATGAACTATGAGATTGCAGATACAACAGAGCTCCAGCCTTTGTGTTAAGACTATCAACTACCAAATATCATCTGTTTAGCCAAAGGGTGAGTCTATTATAGTAAACCATTATTTTCAAGTTCATTGGTCACTAGTGTAGGTCTATACTAGTTTATAAGATTTTTTAAATGTGGTTTGTCTAGTTTATTTTCTTGTCTTCTCTTGTGCGACGAAACTTTTTTGATTTGGGCACATAACTGTTTATAACATACGGCATACCAGAATATCTAACTGTTTTGCTTCTGATATAAAGTTAGATATACTTGAAAAGTAGAGAAAAAAAATACCAGATCAGTATATGTCTTGCTTTCATTAAAAGAAAAGGTGAAAGATACCAAGGGGACATTCAGATTCCTAAGTAGTAATTAAACGGACAAACTCACGGAAAAAAAAACGAAAAAAAAGTCCAAACAATATTAGTTTACAAAACACAATATAGAAAACTAAAGACTGAACAACACGAACCCCACCAACAAGAGGGGGTAATCTCAGGTGCCCCGGAATGGTCAGCAGATTCTGCTCAACATGTGACACTCATCGTGTTGCTCATTTTAGTACAAACCAGTTGATAGTCTTATTCGGTAGGTCAAATTAGAGGAAAAAAAGAACGTATACTCCATATGCAAGAGCTGCCGAAATGTTGCTACATTGAAATGGAAATTTCACAATTGGGAAGCTGAAATTATATTTATTTTCTGTAGTATAGTTTTGTTCCCAACCGACACTGTTTGTCAATTTCTTGAAGTAAATCAAGATATTGGGGCAGACTTAGCTGTCCCTTTAGTACCCTTTATTTCAAATTTGATGGCATAAATGTTTTCAACGTGGTCACCAAACTTTGAACTATTTAGCGAGAGGACATCATCTATATAGCGGGAAGTGATGTTAAATTCCGATTGTTTGTTGAAGAAAGAAAAAACTCGTCCTCCAAATGTTACAAATATGTTGTCAATAAAGAAAACAAGTATCTTCATTATGTCAGTTTCAGAGAATACTTTGTTTGTATCAGATTTGCAAAGTACGATGTATCCTTCACTAAGACAAGATGACTTTTATCTTATAATCCTGGTACCTTTGATAACTTTTATCTTTTATGAAACAAAGCAGGACTAAATTCGTTTATACATTTGTCTTTTAGTTTGGAATGGGTAATACTTGACAGTTGTGTAATTAAGCCCTGGTCACAATGAACCTACGACACATCTATACAGCGCCACGGCATGAAATTTGGTCAAATCGCGGGTCATCTGTGGTCGTCGTACGACAATCGCACGACAGTCGCATGATATTTTGAGCATCGTGGCGCTGTCGTGTGTCGTGGGACGAAAATTGGACATGCACCTTTTTTGCTCTACGATTTTTTATCGTGTCACTGTCTTGTGGCTGTCGTGAAAGTGTCTTACAATCGTCGTGCGACTGTCGTGCGATAAACACATTGTCGTGGGTATCAATATAATGCATTTTAATCAAACAATCGTCGCACGGCTGTCGTACGACAATCTCACGACTGTCGCAAGACACTCGTGATACAGTCGCACGATTGTCTCACGAATTACTGTTACTGTAACTGGTAATTTTCTCCTCTCTCAGGAGCACTCCCAAAGGGATACATCAATTTAAAGATATGGTCTAAGAAAAGATATTTACAACTTACGTTAAACTGTACAGTTATCCCACCACCCTTGGTTATTGCGTATACTAAAAGCATTGTTCATTTGGCATACTTTAAGTCTATTTACACACGGTCTATAATATTACTTCTTATATTTCATCTTTTAGGAGATAAGTTCTCCTCACATGTAGTCCATAACAGAATGTCCTTGTTATTTGTTCAATATTAGTATAGTTGTCCTTTTTTAAGTGAATAGATGTTCTCACACTTTCGCAGGTAGAGTCAAGAATAAGTTTCATTAGAAGTCCATCTTTTTCAAGATCTTTGTACGTTCCTTTTTTTTCTATATAACACTTTAGAGTGGTCAAGTGTTTTCTCCGTACGTCTTCTATCTAATCTGTCACATAACAATAAGAAATGTTCTAAATCTTCTGTATCATTTAGGCACATTTTACATTTTGCTGTTTCCTTGTTATTACTAAACTTGGCTTTATTTACTTGTAGAGTATAAGTTCCCGTTAACAGTCTGGCTTTTACTTCAGCTTTTTTCACCTCAATGTGACAGTTTGGTACAGATTTCCATATCTGATGAGCATTTCCAATAGCATGTGACTGAATATTTAGGGGACGACCATTTGATATTCTGGGGGGGGGGGGGGGGGGCAGGAGGATTTGTTTTTGATCGGTTATTTATTTTTGTAAACTAAGAGGACAGATTATTCATTTTCTGCACTATTGAAGCAAGATTTTTCATTTTCATTAAAGCAAGGGACTGATTATTCATTTTCACAACTATATTTATGATATTCAAAAACATACAATTTTTAAATGATTTGTTTATTATAAATAATACATGTATAGTCAAGACATTAATATGTACCATTTTAATCAGAAATAATCATCATCCTATGCAGAAATGAATCTTTTATATTCCCAACTGCATATACATGTATTGCATACATTCATAGTATTAAAGTTTGGTTGTAAGGCCTCTTTTAAAAGTATTGGCAAACATATTTCGCCGAGCGGAGCGAGGCAAATTTTTTAACGGGTTTTGGAGCCACTGAAGGCCCAAGAAGCTATAGAACAAATGATGCAAAATCATGCTTTCTGAGTGTTCCGAAGACCCTTTCATAATTTGAAAATGCAAGTTTTGTATTAATAACTTTTTGACAATATTTTGGTCTCAAAGCAAAATGTATAAATTCAGTGTAAGACTTAAGTTTCTAGGGACAACATCAAAAGACCAATGTGCATGATAAAGTAATAAACAGCTGCGCCATGAGCGCATGATACTCCCGACGTCTTATGTGGAAGTCTTATGCAATAATCATAAATAGTTTCTGAGAAAGTTTTAAGCAATAACCATATATTGTTTTAGAGACACGGCGGGACATGTGAAACCCCCCACCCTGTTTTACAAAATACTCAATAACTCAAAAATAAAATTTTGAATAATCACCAAAAAGTATACAGATCTTTAGATTAATAGAACAAAGAAGTGTGTAAAGTTTTAAGCAACAATCATAAATCGTTTTTGAGATACGGCACAACATGTAAAAAAAACCTCCCCCTTTTTTACAAAATACTAATAACTCAAAAATGAAATTTTGAATCATCACCAAAAAGTATACAGATCTTTAGATTAATATAACAAAGACATGTGTAAAGTTTTAAGCAATAATCATAAATAGTTTTTGAGATATGGCGCGACATGTAAAAAAAACCTCCCCCTTTTTTACAAAATACTCAATAACTCAAAAATGAAATTTTGAATCATCACCAAAAAGTATACAGATATTGAGATTAATATAACTAAGAAGTGTTTAAAGTTTTAAGTCATAATCAAGAATCGTTTTTGAGATACAGTGCGACATGTGAAAAAAACACACCCCTGTTTTAGTTATAAAGTGCCGTAACTCAAAAAGTTTAAATCTTATTTTCACCAAAAAGTATACAGATCATTTGACCATCATAAGAAACAACTATATTAAGTTTCATGAAATTTGGATAAGTCGTTCTCAAGTTACGGTGCGACATGTTTACGCCGGACAGACGGATAGACGGACAGACGGACGGACACCGGTCATTTGTATACCATAATACGTCCCGTCAAAATTTTGACGGGCGTATAAAAATGGAATTCACATAGTCTGTGGCTGCCGTTTTTTTTTTTAAACTCATGATCAAGTTCATAACAAAATTACTAGATTACAAAAGGAATGCAACACTAACAGAATACAGTAGGGCAATCAATGAACAAAAGACAAATAAATAAGAAATATTGATCCCGAAAAATCAGGGCTACGTCTGAGGGAAAACAGAATTTGCTTCTTGCAAGAACCGCTGTGAACACAATTTGATATGGAGACAAGTGTTTAGTTTGAAATTTCCTACATGAAGCATTTAAAATATGTTATAATAAAAGTGAGGTAAGGTTTCCTGAGACAAGATACCTCAAGTTAAATACAAGAGTGCACACGCTGAAATGTCTCGCCTTCTATACTAATCATTGATATTATGTTGATAGTCCTAAGTATAAAGCTTTAATACAACTGTCACATAAACTTAACATTAACCAAGATAACTTAACAAAGACCAATGAACCTTGAAAATGAGGTCAAGGTCAGATGAACCATGCCAGGCAGACATGTACAGCTAACAATGCTTCTATACAACATATATAGTTGACCTATTACTTATAGTTTAAGAAAAATAGACCAAAACACAAAAACTTAACACTGTGCAATGAACCGTGAAAATGAGGTTACGGTCAAATAAAACCTGCGCGACTGACATAAAGATCATAAAATATTTCCATACACCAAATATAGATGACCTATGGCATATAGTATTAGATAAAAAGACCAAAACTCAAAAACTTAACTTTGACCACTGAACCATGAAAATGAGGTCAAGGTCACATGACATCTGCCCGCTAGATAGGTGCACCTTACAATCATTCCATACAACAAATATAGTAGACCTATTGCATATAGTATGAGAAAAACTGATTAAAACACAAAAATTTAACTATAACCACTGAACCATGAAAATGAGGTTAAGGTCAGATGACACCTGCCAGTTGGACATGTACACCTTACAGTCCTTCCATACACCGAATATACTAGCCCTATTGCTTGTAGTATCTGAGATATGGACTTGACCACCAAAACTTAACCTTGTTCACTGATCCATGAAATGAGATCGAGGTCAAGTGAAAACTGTCTGACAGACATGAGGACCTTTCAAGGTACGCACATATCAAATATAGTTATCCTATTACTTATAATAAGAGAGAATTCAACATTACAAAAAATCTGAACTTTTTTTTCAAGTGGTCACTGAACCATGAAAATGAGGTCAAGGACATTGGACATGTGACTGAAGGAAACTTCGTAACATGAGGCATCTATATACAAAGTATGAAGCATCCAGGTCTTCCACCTTCTAAAATATAAAGCTTTTAAGAAGTTAGCTAACACCGCCGCCGCCGCCGCCGGATCACTATCCCTATGTCGAGCTTTCTGCAACAAAAGTTGCAGGCTCGACAAAAACCAATTTTCAGACATATCAAGTATATTTAAATAATATTTATACTTTTATTATTAAAAAAATTTGGAAAGTGTTTCGCGATTTTTTTGGGGGGAAAAGATGAATTTACGAAGAATCTGGTGCCATCTCATACTTTCGATTAGACCTGCTGAGTTATTTATTTTCAATACATTGCCAGTCAGGTAATTTATTTTCAAACTACCACAGAACAAACCATTTATTTTTATGATTATCATGGCTGAGTTATCTATTTTGTTTCACTCTTTGGGTTATCTCATCTTTTCCAAGGTATACTGAGAAATTACTTTGACATTTAGTGATCGGTACCAAATCTGACTTATTTGGGTTTATAGTTACCAGATCTCGTTTTGTACAGTTTTCAACAATGTCTAATAATGCTTGTACTTCATGTTGGTTTTCTGCCAATACAGCTATGTCGTCAGCACACGTTGGGGCAATTACTTTTATGTTTCCTATTTCAGCTCCAATGTCAGATCTTTCTAGTGCTTTCAGTATATTGTTATTATATCTCTTATACAACATTGTTGACAATTTTGCTCCTTGTCTTACACCTTGTGTTACTTTCACTTCACCCGCATTTCACTTGTATAGACATATTTCTATATAAATTACGTAAAAGTATCCAAATTCCACCACAAATTCCGTCATGATATAAGTTGTTAAAAAGTATTTCATGATTGAGTTTATCAAATTCCTTTTGGGCATCAAGGGTAAGTAGAAAAAGTTCTCTCAGAAGTTCCTTATAACAGTCTGTTGTTTGAGTAACAATAAACGTTGTATTTAGTGATGATGCCTTTTCCGTGAAACCACGCTGTAATTTACTTTGTTTTGGTAGTAGAGTTGGTTCAATTCTGTCTTTCAAGAGACTTTCAAGTACAGTTGAAAAAGTATTAGTAACTGTTATACCCCTGTAATTTTCTGGGTACATCTTGTCCTTGTCGGTTTTTAATACTGGAGTAACGGTTCCAGATTTTATTTTTCTGGCACATCTTGATTGTCAAAAATTAAATTGATGATAAATACTATAAATGGTAAAATCTCTTCTGGTCCATTATACTTGAAATGCTCTGAGCTAATTTCATTAACATCTGGTGATTTTCCTGTTTTCATCTTACAAATTGATGACTTGACCTCATCTACAGTTGATCGTTCTATTGGTTGTAGATTTTCTTTTTCTATAGATTCAATGATTTCGTTTTGGATCTTTACGAGGTTAAGTTTTTCTGCACCAATCTCATTCTCGATGTCATTATTAAATAGTTCTGAGAAATAGTCCCTCCATCCATCTGAAATTTCCTCTGAGTTATCTAGGGCGTTTTTATTGAAAACCATATGTCGGGATTTGAAGTATCAGATCTTCGTTGGTTTTGTATTAATTTATGAAATAGTTTGTTATCACTTTGGCTTGATTTCATAATTTTTTCTGTAAGTGCTATTCTTTGCGAAGCATATGTCCTACGTTGTGCACTCCTTAATCGCCTTTTTGCAGTTTGCATTTCATTTTTAAGTTTGTGATTTTTCATATCTTGCTTCCATATATAGAAGGCTTCTTTAGATTTTCGAGAAGCAATGTTTATGTCTTGGTTCCAACTTCTTTTGCCTTTTGTTGTAACAATTGATTGTTTTCTATACTTTGGGATAGAAAGGTTTCCTGCATGATGTAGGATATTCTTTAAATTTTCAATTGCTTCTGATGTTGTTTGAATTTCAGTTAGATCTATTTCTTTCAGTTTAGTTGTGATGGCTTCTTGGTATATTTGTTTATCACATTTTCTCCAATCAGGACGTTTAACTATTTTTGTTATCTGCCGTTGTTTTCTATTCAATGTTCCTAGAACTTTCGCTATGACAGTTGTGTGGTCAGAAACATTTAGAGGCTCAATGTCT